>NC_063451.1:26144183-26750622 GCF_020379485.1 Brassica napus | reverse complement strand
CTAGACGCCCAGCCGTTCTCGGTGGCCCAAACAGGACTTCAAACAGGTTCATTGACACGTTCACCTTCTCATTCACCTTCTCATTCTCATTCTCTTTCACTTTCACATTCACTTAGACTCTTACTCATACACGTTCACTAGACGCCACCCGTTATCGGTGTCTCACACAATACACATCGCACTCAAGTTCTACTTACAATAACATTAACAATCAATACTCATCAATCATCTTAGCATTCGCTTCTTCTATCATCCTAGCTTTATTCACAATCAACCCATGGGACTACACATCCAATCATACAAGCATCATTCATCATCCAATCATCATCACAACAACATAAACCAGTTCATTAAGTCCCATTTATCAGTATGAGTGTTCTTATGCATCATGATCCATTCATCTATCATCCTAACAATAACATGTTCTATCAACCTAGCTCTCAAACATGGACTACTCAATCCTAACTCCAACATAAAGGAGTATACAGAATCATGAGAGAAAGTTGGGTTCAAGACACTCCACCTTAGCCTAGATCTGGATCCGGATCTGGAAACAAGAGATAAGGGAGAGGAGATCTGAACAGATCTGGAACAAGGAAACAAGAGAGCTGCGAGATCGGACCACCACCACCAATCGGCTGCAACAACCACCACCACCACTACACGGCACCGGCGAGGAGGAGGGAGAGAGGAGAGAGAAGAGAGAGACGGCACATGGGAGAGAGAGAGCTCGACGGCTAGGGTTTTCGGTCTCCGGGAATTCTCTGCAGAGCTTCGCTTCAGTTTCTGAATGAGACAAAACAAGGAGCTGCAACTTCTTTTATAGGAAAAGATTAGGAAAACCCTAACTCTTTGTCAAATGAGACGTAGAGAAACCCATTCTTTTATGAAAATTTTAGGGCCAGGAACCGGGCCGTTACAAAATTGCTCATAAGAAACTAACGAAAAAAGAAAAAAATGTGCATGAGATCAATGAATATCTTCATGCGAATGTTCAAAGCGAATGTCATTGAATTTGTCAATTTGGTTTTGATAGCTATTGAACAGGTTTGCTTGTCAATGTTCTCTTTTGTCAACAAAATGTTATTGTTGAGTATAATTTGGATTTGATTTGCTTATGTTTCATTTTTCTTAAATAAATTTGAGCTGTTTTTACGTCGCTATCACTCTTGTCTTCTAGTTGGAGATAACCACACCATGACCAAAAGAAGTCGTGAATATTGCTGTAGTGATATATAGCTTTTGAGTTTTGGGCTTGCCCCACTAGTTTTCCTCAATGGTTCCTAGCTGTCCGCTTGTTTTTAATCTTCAACTCCTGACATGCATCAGTGGTGTGAAGTTGTTTAATCAAAGATTCACAAAACGCCTCTTCCTTCTGACATAAATCCTTGTTGTTCTTCAAATTATCAAATGTTAAGATTAGGTAAGCGACTAATCTCTTATCCACTTGTTTAATTTTGTCAATAAACCTCTCTTAAATTTATTTTTACACCCAAAAGAAGAAATTAAATGAATAGAATTATCCAAAGATGACTAGATGATCCACATGCCATGCATATTATTAATGTTCCTATATAAAGTTTTAAAAGCGGTTTACTGTATGCATGCATATTATTTATATGGCCACTATAGATTTAAAGACCAACTATATGGTCAGTCGCTATTATTTATAGTATAGTGTTTGTTCCTACATGAGAAGAGTCAATATTACTTACTATATGTTTGGGTCTATCTTCTACTAAATCGGCTAGTTTTGTCTGGTGATGCAGAGACGTACTCTGACGAAAAAAAAAAAAAAAAAATTCCAACTTGTTCAACAAGAATTTAAAATGTTACTTGGTTGGATGCGTATGAGATTCGACCTCGTATGATTTGAGGGAGACAATATTGAACAGACGATAGAGACTGGGAATCATCTAAACTTGGGTATACGGATTCATTCACAATCATGCCTATTTGATATGGTGACCTCACCCTCCAACTTATTATTACTACTTAAAAATATACATTATGGCGAGTTCACGCCCCTAGCACCAAAATAAGATAATCAAGTCTACGATCTTTTATTTCTATATATTTTCTCAATTAACTAAAGGTAAAAAAAATACATCTAACGAATAATCAGTTCAAAAATATTTATTCAATTTGTTTTTTACAAGTTCCACTTGCTTATAGGTTTGTTGTCTTTGTTTTTGGTATTACTATTCTAATTTAGTTTAGTGCATGTGAGAATATTCTCGGAAAACCTAAAACAAATTAATTTTCCTCGAACAAGACCAAAGAGCTAGTTGATATTAACTATATTTATATATAAGAAACCACGTGATATATAGTTTACTGTTGCAATGAAACTTCTGCGGCTGTAAAACTAAAATTAGTCAACACTTTGGGTCTAAGAATATTATTAGAAAACATAATGCTTTACATATATGCGTTCCGGCTAAAATCCAAATAACCAAGTGGGGTCTATGGGCCATACGAAATGTCGTTCTGTATCTGTATTGAACATTTTTGCCCCAAAAAGGAAAAGTGTAATTAATTGTTATTTTTGCCATTTTTTCCTAGAACGAGAAATCACTCCACAGATATTTATACAAGAAATTTATAGTCATATTATGTTTTCATATTCAAAGCTTTATGAATGTAAATAAATTGGGAATTGATACTAATTAATCAAAATATTAAAGTATTTACATAGTTTCATATATTTCTCTAATAGAAATTAGTTGCACATGTCACAATCGGTCCAATTTATTCAAATATTAAACTGTTAGAAATATTCATTTTGTAGACAATGAAATTGAGAAAATTCCACATGCAGACAAATAAAAACAAAATTTTGTACAAATGGTGTAAAGTTGATTAGCGGGAAAAAGGATTCACAATAAGAAGGGAAAATTTCTGAAAAATCAAACCGGGAGAATAATTGTTTCTAACCGGTGACAGAAAATAAATAAAAGAAACCGAACATGAGAAATACAATGTGTGCCTTGGTGAAAAATCAATCAATCAAGCTCCATATCATCTGATCTACTTCCATGCGATCCGTTATTGCAGCCATTCGATTATCTGCAATAGTTTTCTGAAGATCTTTTGATGCTTGTATTCGCTCTTCTCAGCCTTTAAACCGGTTTTCAATAGGATCGATGAGCTGCTCAGAGTTGGAAGTCGTTAATTAGGAAATGAAGGTCTATCACCAGCGAACACTAGCCTTTATACAGAACTTGGAGATAGGGAGAGTTACCTTTCTGATATCATTTAACTTCTCGATGTAAGCATTTTCAGATTCATCATCACCATCTTCGTATAGCCACTCCTCTGTTTCTTGAAGATTTCTAACAATGCATTCCCGTTCTGACTCGGTTGCAGTGTTCCTATATGTATTTAACATCTGCCACCAATACACAATGTTAATTCTTGCAAGTGATGAGATTCTTGAAGAAGGAACAAGACCTTTTTTTTTTACCAAAATCTGAAATTGGAAGCTTCGAGTACCTTATCACGCATCTCATAAACAAAGGATTCAAGAGCATTTTTCTTATCCTTTGTCGATTCCATCTTCAGATCTTGCTCAGCTTTTGTGCAGATCACCAATCATCGATTATTTCAGAAATTAATGGAGATGCAATGATTCGAAATTAGTTTTTTTGTATGTCAGCTCGTCTTTAGACAGTGTTAAATCCTACTTACAGTAGAGCTTGAAGTGTCATCCTTTGTCGCAGAAGATTGATGGTTGTTTCTCTCTTCAGAAGTCATATTCTCCTTATGATCTTCTATTAGCTGTTGCTCAGAAAAAAAAGAAAGTTTAGCCTAAAGCTAGGTAGAAACATTAGGGCTATTTAATCTGCAGATGAATAGATATAAGAATGTACTCACAGAAGCTGAATCGATGCTGACGATCCCGTGGAGATTTAGCTGAACTCTTACATTGACACGTGCTGCTTCTCCGTGGGAAATTTGAAATGGACCAATCTACAAAACATCACACAACAGACTAAAGAGTTCCATAAAAATATGCAGAGTCTAACCATCCAAAGCATACAAAGAGCTACAAAGCCTGAGTGTAGATAACATACCGTAAAGCTGCCAATCTGACTTTGGCGAATCCGGAGACACTTCGTCATGGTTTGCGTAAAAAGGCTTCCAAATCCAACGTGTTTTCTCTACGTAAAGTAAGAACCTTAACACTTAGAAAGACTTGTCCTTTCGGAAAGAGCCTACCTCATAATCTCTAACTCGAAAAACTGGACTAAGCATTGCACACTGAAGCGCACATCCTCGAGCTACACACTCACTTGCATTAACAGTCCTGCCTAGCTCCCTCTTAAACAACGAGCTCAGCATCTTAGAAATAGCTGGGATTCTAGACCCCGAACCAACCAGCTCCACAGAATGAATCTGATCCAAACTTAAAACCAGAGTCATCCAAAGCCTTTTGACACGGAACAATCCAGACGACAACTTCTCAAACTCATCTCTCTTGATAAAGCTCCTCACATCTTTCTCCTCTATATTCAACGGAGCCTCTCAAAACCTTCTTCACTTTCTCACACGACGCCCTTAACCTCACACACGCCTTGGTGTTTGCATACACATCAATGAATCAATCTCAACGGTTTGTGAAGTAGGAAGGGATGCCGATGACGTTTTGAGACTCTCTTCTCTGCGACCTGCTTCAGATGTGAGAGCAGCATGGCTAGGATCTGAACCGAGGTGAATCTCTGCTTCTCGCCGAACGAAACCATGGCGGGATTCTCTCGGTTTGATTCGTCGTTTAACAGAACGTCGATCCCGCGCTGCTTCGCGACCGCGATTACGCAGTTCTCGTTCCCGAGATCGAGTCCCACCACACTCATTTTTTCCCAAGCAAATCTCAAACTGAGATGAAACTGGGATCAGTAGTGTGCGATAACTTATTCATAGGGAATTTTAACAAGGGATATTATATACGTACGATAAGCATTGTTAAATGTGTACCCGTCGAGGATCGAAACTTCGAGAACGTGATGACCTCCGATGACTTTGGACGATGGACAGCGTGGAGGAAGACGATGAGAAAAAATCTATATTTTGCTGATTTGTCAATGCTCTCCATAATTTTACTTTATTTGCTTATTTGCCATGTTTTCTATAATTTTAATTAATTTTGGTTATTTATCATATGCTTGACAATTCTTATTAATAGTTTTACTTAATAAATATATAATGTTGCTAGATTATAATATATATTTAACCAATTATTATTTTTTTATTCACTCAATAATATTATAAAAAAATACTATTCATCTCTTATCTTTTTAAATTTTAGTTTAGTTTATATCATATTAAGTGACGTCCTATTGCTTCGGATATCTTATGCATATTTTTTTATTATGTTATTCTTTCTGGTTTTGTTCATATTAAATCTTATATCCTATTTTTTCAATAGCTATGGAGATAGAAGAAGGATTATATTGTCTAGATAAATATAATTGTATTCTCTTATGTTTTTTGACTTGAGTTTCTTTTAGTCTGTAGCATCACAAATTTGTTATATGAATTTTTGGACTTTGGGCTTCGGTTGTCCAAGAACAAGAAAAAGAAGAAGATCTAAAATCGAGGAGCGTAAAAGACGTAGAAGATGTCGTCCAATCACGAGAAGGTTGAGTGATTAAATTGATGTAGTATTCCATTCACTTAGCTTTATGTTTATTAAGATATTTTATTTGTTTTTACCTAATTGAGTTATTGTTAGTTGTTTGATTTTACCTAAAGGTAAATTTTTACGTTTCTGGCCACCTTAATTCTCCATCTCAATAGCTAAAAAGAAAAACCTATAGCGTACAGTGTACATGTAAATTCTTGGTCTTATATACGTTATTTGTATGAATCATGAGTAAATAAAAATGTATGAGCTCAAAATTAAAACAAGGCCTGAACTTTTTTACCGACTTGATCAATTGGCTGATTATGGTAAATATACAAATTTACAGATTGTATTAGTTAGTTAATTAAACAAATATACTCTAATATAAAATTGTGATATTATTAGTTTCAAATTGATATTTTTGATCTGAAGTAACACATTAAAAATAGAGTAATTAGAGTCATTCTACATTTAATGAATAATTATCTTTATTTATAATGCTTGATAATTAGATAATTATATTTATTCATAATATAGATAGTTATATATTCATATACAACAATAAAATCACCCAAAAATAAAAGGTAAGCTTGCATAAATAATAATCGAGTAAAAGAAAATTTAATTATATATTATCATTATCTAAAAAATATTAATTAACCTGTTATTATCCAAAATCAATAAAAGCTGATATATATACATACATACATACATATATATATATATATATATATATCTTTATATATTTATCAAGGTAATATAATTGTAGTTACAAACAATAATCTTATCAGTTTTTAGTATAAAAATGTTTAGACAAAAAAATCATATCATATAGTTTCATTATGAGGAAAATATGTTTCTATGAAAGATATACTTAAATGTGACATATAAAATTTGGTGATTGTTATAAATCAATTGATGGATGTCCATAACCGGCCCGGTCCATAACCGGTCTATACACTTAGAGAGAGAGACGGCCCAACCCTAGAGAGAGAGAGAGAGGCGGCCATGACCTTAGGAGAGAGAGAGAGGCGGCTTATGCTTTGGAGAAAAAGAAACTCTATTTCCTTTTCCTTGTAATTGTTATCTTTCTATTATTATGTATTAGTAGTTTTCATAATCCTTGTTGGTTTAGGTTTTTGGATACTTTCCTTTTCTATGACTTGTAATCCTTATATAAAGGAACCCATGTTATGATTAATAAAACACAGAACTATTCAGTCTTTAATCTTCTAATTACAACACGTTATCAGCACGAACGTTCTCTAAACTCCCTGAGCCTAAATCGCCAACCACCTAAAACCTAACCTTGCCGACGATCGCACCTAAACCCTAACCCGATCGCATACCGTCCGTTCTAGCAAGCATTACCATCTCAGCCTCATCCGATCTCAGCTAAAGACGATCTCATCCGTCCTCAGCTTGCATCTCGGACATCTCCAGCTCGCAATCACAACCAGAAGCTTGCAAACCCGATAGAAAGCAGCTCGCGAACCCGATAGGAAGCAGACGCGTCCCGTTCCTGCTCGCGTCCAGTTCGAGGTTCATCCGTTCTCTTTGGTGGTCCGGTTTCAACCCTACAAACAAAGGTATATCGATTAAATCTAAGAACATAATGATCAAACCCTAAAACCTTAATCCATTATTATGGAAATCCTATGTTCTTGATCAAACCCTAAAAATTGGTATAACCTAAAACTGATCATCTTATAATCACTAGATTGAAACGATTCCATTAGAACTTGTTGATTGATTGTTCTGATCTGAATTATGAAAACCCTAAATCTTGGAATCGAAAACCCTAAAACCCTAAAGCTTGAAACCGATTTTAAATTGTCCTTGCTTGATTGAATGATTGATGATCTGAGTTTTAAGATTAATAGATTGATTGAATCTCGAAACTAAAATCTTAAGGCCTTGAAACCCTTAACCTCATGTTTAAAACCCTAAATCTCGTTTTAAATTCCTAAAGGCCTTGAAACCTTAAATCTCATATTGCTTAAAATTTGAATGATTGATTTGAGGTTTAGGATTGATTACATATTGCATGAGAGTTAGGTTGCTAGATTATTTGATTCTGAAACTCTAAATCCTAGCCGCATATTACCAGCCTTGAAATTGGTAAAACCCTAATTGATATGCAACCGAATGATAAGATTGAATGTATCTAAATTGATTATCCTTGTTTGCATTATATTCTGTTGTGGCCGTGTGATTTTGCTATGAACCATACCGAACGGCCGTGTGGCCTAACCATTCCGATGCATTGTTCATACTCGCGGCCTTGTGCCCTTGATAGATCACATTGTTTGCATCATGTGATTGAAAGTCGTGTGGCTTAATGCATCATAGCTTGGCCGTGTGGCCTAGAGAGACACCATATCTGAATGGTCGTGTGGCCTTGCTTGCATATCTCATGAACCGATCTCTAGGATTGTTGTATCACATTACATGGCCGTGTGGCCTAAGCATCACATATAGACCTAGCATTCTCGACTTGTTTCGCACCATGATCGAGTAGTAAAGTGTTTTGGTCGAGAGACTTATGAAATCATATGCACTGATTATTTTGAATTGGTTGCATCCTAAATCATGAATTGATTGATAATATGGTTTCAGATGCCGAGATTTGAGCCTTTGGATTATGTCATTCTAAATCCCTATGGAGAAAATTATCTAGAATGGGAAATGAACACTTCAGTTGTCCTGAAATCAAGAGGACTCGGAAGGAGTATCATTCAGGGTGATTATGCAACTGAAAGTGAAAAGTTAAGAACCATAACAATTATGCGCCATCATCTCACTTAGGATCTAAGAAATCAGTACCTAAATATTGAGAATCCTCGTGACCTTTGGACAAAATTAAAATCCAGATACACAATGGTGTTATTACCAAAGGCCATGCATGAATGGATGAGTCTCAGATTCCAGGACTTTGAGTGTGTGGATGAATATCATTTTGCTTTGTCCAAAATCGTTTACAAACTGAGACTATGTGGTGAAGTGGTAACAGAGGAGGATTTACTGGAAAAGACCCTCCTCACAGCCGATCCAAGAAATCTATTGTTACAACATATCTATAGAGAAAAAGGTTTCACTACCTATAATGATCCGCTCTCATGCCTAACTGAGCAGAGTAATCAGTTACTAAAAAGAAATAGTGAGATGAGATATCCTGAAGCAAATACTGATATGGATCAGGATGAATCCAAGGCAGCTGTGTCCAATGTAACTGATGGTGTGGCCGGCATGTCTATTGACTAAAGAAAGATTTGGACATGCTAATTGTGTTTTAAGTCTTTGATTTGTGTTTTGCTTTAAACCTAATTGTCATTCACGATTTTATATACAATAATAGAATTGATTTGAGTTCATTACTATTATATCTTGCCTGATCTTACTTGATAATGTGAATGATTGATAAAGAAATCACCTAAAAGGCATTATGGTACGGTATAGTAGCCTAGTAAGAAACCTATGGTTAAGGCATTGCCTAAAGGGCATTATATACACCCAAAAATATATGAACCATTGAGTTAATATGGTTTCCAAATAGAAACAATGGACAAAAGGAAACAAGTTCCTTTCAAATTTAAGAAAGAAAGAAAACGCCTAAGACCCTTTAAGAAAGTGGTCAAGACTATACCTATGTAATCTACTGATCAAAACCATGCTACAGATCAGTATGATAAGAGTCAAGAGCCGTGGTGATCATACTGATATATCCCACGAAAATTATACACTTTATGGCAAGACCGGATTAGCCATCCTAGTCTAAACTTGATGCAAAGATTGATATTGAGAAGACACAAAGAGTTATCCCATAAGATCTCCCGTTGTGAAACATGTACACAAAGGGAAACTCATTGGGATTTATTGTCCTAAGCATCACGAAACTATAGTATGTTCATGAAGGGGAGAGATGATAAACCCGTGATACATGATCAATACTACAAATTCGTGAACCATGGTCTATGACCATGATATAAACGGCTTGGCCGTGCAGTCCATTACCTATAAGGATCGGACATCCATCCTAAAGCTTAGGGATATCATGGATTTACATGTATATAAAGTAAAAATATATCAGGCCATATAAGTGAGCATAGATATTCCCATCTCAGATTGAATACGGGTCATAAACCAGACATACACCATCTTAAGAGACTTTGAATAAACCACCACATACATATGTGTCGTCTAAGATGGAACCTCAGAAGAGGATTGGGAATATATGTTGGATAAGAGTATGACTTTCTCCCACGACTTCTAAGAGACCTTGAGCCAAATATGGGTGATCAGAAAGTGGCCAGGTACACGGATTGTATGATCAATGAATCCGACTATCCAACATTAAAAGGAGAAAACTATAAGCTGGTAAAGAGTAAAAAATGATAAGAAACAGAATGGTATCAACCATCATTCTCTTGGCAAAGATCCTCGGATTAGAATTATAGACGTCTAAAGAAAGAAAAGATTATACATAGCTAGCTAATCGAGATGCCAGACACTGACCCGAAAAGAAAAGAAAAGAATGACTAAGTCATAACCAGCTTAGCACCAAACGAAATCTGATGTCCTAGAAAGAGACACAGTCAAGTTGCTACAGAGTCTATACAAGATAGACCAAAGTGTTCCATAAGATAAGGAACCTCGGAAAGAAAAAGAGAAAGGTGCATAGAATACAAATCCGAGGTCATAAGGAAACCAGACCAGACATTGAGAAAAGGCTGCGCAGCTAAACATCTAAGGTACCAAACCATGTAGTTTGGGACGCCAAGCTACTAGGTAACAAAGGTACTGGATAATGAAATCTCAAATCGATTAGATCATGTCTGGAACACAATGGAACCATATATAAGTGTCGACATATAAAGATATATTTGTACATAAGAGAGTAGCACTTGAACATAAAGATATAAACGAGGATCATAACCCACGAAAGAGTACTCATAAAGAATAAATATTAGATTGAAAAGATAAACGTGGAGTTTAAAGTATCTATAGAGAAAGATAGGCGTATTGGCCACATACATATATACAGAAACGCCATCTAATATAAACCAGTGAAATAGATGGGTCTTGTGAGGGAAAAGAAACCGTGAGATATGGTACATGATCACGAGGTCTAAAGGTGTTCATGTTTCCTACTAACAGCATTCGATCATAGCTTGTTACACAAGGATAGTCACAGAGACCATGAAACAAATTATAAGGAGATAAACTCCTATGTGGTGGATGCTGCTACATAATTTCGAAATTGACAAAGGTCTGGTCATAAGAAAGAAATTAGATTGACATATAAAGATGTAGTAAGCAGCATATGGATCACTGGATAAAGGACAACATTGTTCCTAAGCTGTTCATGGACTGAAACAAAGCAGCTGCATATAGTATATAATACTAGTAAAGGAGTTAAATAAGAACGATCAAATTCAGTCCATATGTAAACTAATAAAGAAATTCGAATTCCTTGTGTTTATACTAAACCAACCTAAAGAGAGGTTAAAAGGTTTATACAGATCTGTGACACTAGCATGGACCGACTAGATTGTAGTACGGGCTAGTGGAAAAGAAAGATCAGCCCAAAGAAAGGTAATTCAGATTGCCTTAGCTTGCTACCTCGGATAACATGTTCTCCGGATAGACCAATCCAACATCAGATCCCTTAGATAAGGATCCGGCATAGCAGAACAGTCTGCTGCTGCTGTGAGGTTGAGAGGAGACATTTAATCTATCCTTCTCGATCGGATACCAATAGGTTGCAGTCCATAAGAATGTGTGATCGAAGTCCATGACCTAATATATATTCATTGTGTGATATGATCCACAGCAACAAAGGTCATGAGACGACATCAATATAAGGATAGGACTGCAATGAAAAACGAATATGGCATTGCCTAAGGCAATAGAGATCGATGACCACATGTGAGATTCATGAGTGTATTTGGCCACAGTGCCATGGTTAGATAAGATTGTAAAATTCATTACAACAATGTTCATTGATCAAGTCATGATCTTGGACACTCATGAGACAAGTTATGAACATGTATAAAAGAAGTCTATGACTCAACATGGATCGATCAAATTAGTGCATAGTCGATGGTAGTATAGAGAAAACTCATACAGTCCGTTAACTATCAATCAACATTTTAACATCGTCATAGGCGGCTAATAGCCAAAGAGAGTATCCGTGAGGATGTTTTTGGTCGAGGACCATAGTCCTACATGTCTGACCAAAGTATAGAGTGGTCGACAGCAAATGTTCACTTCTTGACCATGTAACACACGATGTCAGAAGACATGAGAAAAGACCGGAAAGATCAAAATGGTCTAATTACGGTTCAGTAATAAACTTGGCCGATTTGATTACTCCCTTCCTGCACGTCCAGGAAAGATCACGCATCAGATGCGTAGACTAAAGAACCTACACTGAGGTTCACATCAGGGGGAGCAATACGTGTTGTACTCTTTTTCCTTCATCATGGTTTTGTCCCACTGGGTTTTCCTGATAAGGTTTTAATGAGGCAACATTAAGTGTATTACAATCCTTGAATGGTTATGGCATCCAAGGGAGAGTGTTATAAATCAATTGATGGATGTCCATAAACGGCTCGGTCCATAACCGGTCCATACACTTAGAGAGAGAGACGGCCCAACCCTAGAGAGAGAGAGAGAGATGCGGCCATGACCTTAGGAAAGAGAGAGAGAGAGGCGGCTTATGCTTTGGAGAAAATGAAACTCTATTTCCTTTTCTTTGTAATTGTTATCTTTCCATTATTATGTATTAGTAGTTTTCCTAATCCTTGTTGGTTTAGGTTTTTGGATACTTTCTTTTTCTATGACTTGTAATCCTTATATAAAGGAACTCATGTTATGATTAATAAAACACAGAACTATTCAGTCTTCAAACTTCTAATTACAACAGTGATAAGTTTAAGGTCGTTGAAGATTTTTGGAGATTTTCTTAAAATATAGTTGAAAGCAATATAATTGAAAAAGTGATGATTTTTAAATAAATAATGTAAGTTTAAATTTTATAAAATGCTTATGGCCGTACCGTAGTAAATAAATAAATCAGAAAGGCTAAAAGAGACAAGGGGAAAGGAGGAAGGAGAGATACGAAAACTAAATGTATTTTCATTTAGATCCTTAACTAAATGTATTTTCATTTAGATCCTTAACTAAATTTATTGTTCCTCCTCCGGTTCATTTTCATCGAGTCTCAAGCGTTTTATATGGTCATGGCTTCTTCTTCTTCTCTCGCTGCGTTTCCTTGTTTGAATCCTTGGCCTCTCACTCCTTCAAGATTCTCACAAACCCTGAATTCTCCTTTCCTCTCCTCCCCTTGTTCTGTTTTGAACCTAAAACACGCATCTTCGCTGCTTCTTAAATCGAGGATTCGAATCTCCTCCTCTCATCGCGTGCCGACAAAAACACTCGTTGTTTTGTCTGCCCAGACTAGTCTCCTGAAAGGTTTTATCTCATTCTCTCTTTGCGAATTTTGTGGTTTTTGATTGCTAAGTAGCAAACGGCTCACTGAGTTATCTTGAAAGAAAGAAAGAAAGAAGATATCCTTATGTATGATTGGATTAAGCGTTCATTGTTTTGTGCAACGAGTTTACTAATCATTATTAGAACAATTTTCGAATTGATTGTGTGCAGTTGAAATGCTTATTACCATAAAAATGATCTCGAAATAAACCAAGTTTATCTTCGTATGATTAGTAAAAATTTGATTGTTTGTACATTTCTAGTTCAGAGATGCATTGAGTATCTGCTAATGTTTGTATAAATAGTTCTTAAAACCGCATGGAATATTGGGAAAGATGGAATCGAAGCAGGAACCAACCTAGTACCTGTGAGCTCTCTCTTAGTCTTTGTCTTTGACCGTTGTTGGAATCTAAATGTTTTTTTTATTTTTAGTCACACTTATGGTTGTCATTTGCTTGCTTGGAAGGTTTCTGTGCCTAGACCTGTTGCTAGGATCTCAGTGACAATTGCAGCATTGGCGGTTTCATTGTTTGTTCTCAAGTCGTTTCTATCAACTGCTTTCTTTGTATTGGTATGTTTTTAACCCTCCCTCCCTTTTCTTATATAGCTGATTTTTTTTGTACAGTCTCTATCTAAAGCCAGCCTCCATTGAGTGTCTTTTTTCAGGGTACAATGGGATTTGCATATTTCTTATTCATAGCCTTCAACAAAGATGAAGCTCCTAAACAGAGAGGTGGAGAAGATAATATTTCTGGTTCCACACCAATGGATAATGATCCACTTGAAGAAGCAAAGAAAATTATGGACAAGTACAAGTAAGGAGCTTTATCAGTTCTTTTTTTTCTCATATGAGAGAGAGAGAGAGAATGTATACGGATATAAATAGATGGTTTAAGTTTTCTTTCCTCTTTAATGAGAGAAACAAAACTCAAGATATCTTCATATTACACCCTTAATTAGCTTTTGTAATAGAGATCAAGAGAAATTCACAAAAACAAGAAAATAAATATAAAATCAAACTTCGAGAGTGAAAATAGGCGGCCTAGATAATCCGGTTGTTGCACCACCGTGGAACATCTTCTTAAACACTTTTACACCGCCTAGTGAGTGCTTTCGGATTCCGCCAAATCTAATGGTGGATACGATGATGCGATGTAGATTACTCAACTCTTTTCCGATCATTGCTTTCAACCGGAAAAGCTTCATACGTAGAAACAACAACGACGTGGGAGGAGAACGACGAGAAATCAAGTCGGCTTCTTGAAGCTTTTTGTAGATCAAGAACTTGGCTCGCCGGTGAAGTACCTCCTCTGGATCTTCCTTGTTCATCTTTGAGTAATCGCATGGCCTTTTGAAGAGGGTCAATTTCATCCTTTCGTGTATTTTTGACGACGGTCTTTTTCTGAAGAGAGATATTAGATTGAGGAGATGAGTTGAACTAGGAAAGTATTTATAGTCATTGCATGAAACGGTGCTAGTGCACTAACTTGTAACTTGTATACGTGGTTTTTCTACAAAGTTATATGTTTCTTATTAAAATCTATATTATAATAAATCAGTTTTTGCTCACTCCTCAGCGTGTCACGTCATCGTTTTGTGGGCCATATTTTTAAAAAGTGTAAAAAAGTGTCAAGTCCATGGCTCGAACCCGTGTTATTGAGATATAAACACCAACATTTATACCACTAAGCTAACTGATACCTTTGTACATTGATGGCCGAACCTAATATATATTTATGAAGGTCGGAAGCCCTTGCTTTTTCGGCTTCCTCTGAGGGTCGGACCTACAAGTGTATTATGGGTTTCATTTTTAAATGGGATTCATCACGTTATATGAAAAAAAGCTTAAGTTTGCAACAATTATGGTTTTCCTATATTGTAAACTGTTGTAGTTTAATATGGGTTCTTTTCATTATTGTCTCAAACAAGTCTGAGTTACAGAGTTGCGCCGTGTGTATGTTCGTAATCTATTTTTTCACCGGTGAACTCTTCATGTCCCCATCTTAAATCGCTTGATCATAAATGTTCCTGATTTGTAGCCCCTCTGTAAACCATATATATATATGATTCTCATCTTTGATGAACCCAATCTGCATCTCCACAAAACTCATTGATTCCTCTTAGCTTTAACCATCTTCTAGAAAATGTTTCTCTCTGCTTCTCCAGTTCGTCAAACCGGCGTCCCGGCATCCGTCACTCAACCTTCGAGTCTCTCCGTCTTGGTCTTAGTAGTCAGAGCATAGCCTCTGGCTTCCTCCGCTTCTGGGATTCCCTGAACTTCAAGAAAAACAGAGAGTTTGTGGGAATCACGGTTCTTTTCCTCGATGAAAAGGTAAGTTAATCTTCGATCTATCACACTTATTTAACATAATTGTTTTAATTTATTTCCTGATTCTTTGTTGGATAATACTATTTGCAGATTCCGTGATTCATGGGTTTACTCCCGTCGGACGTGCTAATCATTCTATGTCATCTTTGAAAGCAGACTCCATTGTGAAAGTCGATCGTTTTGAGGTTGCTAGGTGCTCCAAGTGATTGCGAACACAAACCTAGAAATTGGTAAACATAGCATATTTGGCAGCTCCAAGCAAGATTACAATCAGACAAATTCAAGTGGAATGACATACCAACAATTGAAACTGATAATTAGTCAACAACTTATCCCATATTTTCCTTATCTGAAAAAAATCTACTGTGTTTCTGATCTATTTTTTCATCTACGCAACTTTAGCCTCTATCATGGATAGCTCTCTCCCAAGAATTGCATTGACTATGGTTTCTGGGAAGAAAAAGATCTTGCTCCTGAAAAAAGACCGTGACAACCCTGTTGTAAGATTTTAGTTTGTGCAGAACAAAAAACCTTGATTTATTTTCTATTTAGTATAGTGATAGTTGTTGACAATCATTAGTTATTTGCCAATATGTTTTTTATGCGGCATTTCAGAACTCTCCATTCCAAGCGGAACAACAGATGGAAGCTAATTTTTCCGGAAGCTCCTCGACTTCAAGACAGAATCAGAAGATAGATGTTGGTGGGAGGTTAATCAAGGGAATACTTCAGAGAAGTGAGACGGCCTAGCCAGACTTCATCTTTTGTACAGTCTGAGCAAAGAGTAGAACCCACAAAACACGAGAGAAGAAAAAACAAAACACGAAATTAACATATTCAGATCTTCTCTCTTGCATGTCTAACATCTGTCGCCGATGAAACTCAACACCCACGGCAGACGAAGATGATGCAAGTAAACCTCTCATCAATCATGCTTAAAATCAATCTACGCTTTTCAATCTCACAAACTAAGAAACAATTTTACCTACATGAATCGGGAAATTAGTGCCCACATTCCCGACATAGAGAAAAAAAGGTGTTGAAGTCCTAACAGTTTTTTCAGTATTAGACTAAACCACATATTCAATGCCCAGTTATTTTGAAACCCTAACATTTTAAATCCAAATTTATTATCTTTTCCATGCACGATTTGATTTATATACAAACAACTACCTAAGTAAACACTAACAAGTTCCATCACCCTCAACTTTGAACATATAAGATATAAAAATATCAACATATGACTTCGTCGTTCATTCTTATATCAAACTCATCAACCCATGTAATATCCAAAGTCCCATCAATCACATTATAGACAAAAAAACAATAAAATTCCGTAAACAAAACTATACAATACACCTATAATGTAGCCGACCCCGCGCGGAGACTATGCACCTAGTCTTTATAATAATACAATTTATTTATAAGTCAAATCACTATGATAATGAGATATGCTAAAATATTCAAATATACAAAGTCGTATCAGCTTATTTATAATCATTCAGTTACGAGCTTGCCGTCCATATTTTAATTTATTTTCTGAAAATGAGGTCATATAGTATATACAGTTACGCGATTCAAATTTTAACATTAGCATTTCAATTTACACGTTTGAGATCTGATCATCGGGAACAACTTAGTCTGTACAGGTGAAAAAGCAAGGAAGAATTAGAGATCTGGAACACTGATTTTATCACATTTCACACCAGTATTCACAGTACTTCTTTAGTTCTTTGCTTTTTCGATAAAAAAAAAGATCATGGCACTTATGCTTTTATCCTTATATGTTTCAATGTATGTTTCTATATTTTCCTATAAAATAAAAATCTCTATTATAGAGGTGAATTTGCTCAAATACATAACTCTATAATACAGTTCTTTTATTTTAGAAAAAATTATAGAAATAAAAATAGAAATGGGTTGGAGATGGTTTTAGAATAGCACATTTGAAACACAAGGAGAAATCACATTCAACGCAACAAAAGCTACAGGTTTCATGAAAACCCAGGTATACACATTATGTAGCCAATTAATTCGTATTAATCAAGTTTCTCATCTGAAACTGTAAAAAAACTAAGCAAACTTGGTGCGTCTTATCTTAAGAATTAAAAATTCTCTCAACATTGGGAATGAATCATGCTGCAAGTAAGTCAACTAGAAATAATTATACCCTCAGATTCCAATGGAAAACTAAAATATTTTACGTAAGCAACTAAACAAAGTTATATGTTGTCTCTTGTATTAGGATTAAGTCAATGAAAAAGAGTTATTAACTGCAATATGTACAAAGAGAATAGCCAAACTACAGGGAGGCTAAATCAACGAGTTTGGTCATCGCATTTTTGCTTAATTATATAATTTTCGTTATCAACCTATAGAAAACGTGCATCCAGCACAAGGCAACACATGGACTCTTCACGCCCCAGCAAGCCACATGTTTGTACCAAAACGTTCTTTTTAACAATAAGTTGAATATTCGTTGTATAATCAATAGTCGAGCCAATCAAAGTTGTGTTCTGCTAGAATGATTTTTTTTTTGCTGTTAATATCGTATAAATGAAAAAAGGATCCTACAAGAGTTTGAAAGTCCTATACTAATGTTTCCTAGGCAAAAAAATAAAAAAGGAAACATTACAAAAGAATTCTCCTAAGAGAATTTGATTACATCAGTCATTTGGCCATGAGTGGCATTAAATTCTTCTTTGATCTTCTCCCTAAGAGTGTGTTACGGATGTCTCTGTCGATCAGCCTGAAGACAGTGCTTGCTGGGATGAGGATATGATTGTGTAGCAGGTTTTTCTGTTGCCTCCATATGTGGTAGATCGTAGACTGAGTGGCGACCTTCCGTAAGAGAGAAGGAGCTGTGATGGAGTCGCTTCTTATCCAGAAAAGGAGCTCAGCCCAGTCAATGAAAACCTGTGTGATTTTACTTCAGTCTGGTCGTCACATATCTCCAAACTTCCGCAGCATAACCAAAATCTGCTAATGATTTTGAATTAATATATATTAATAAAAAATATAGAATGCGTTTAAAAATTTTAAAACAACACTAAAAATTTTAAAACAACACTAAAGATCATTGGATTCAGTATATAGAATATTTATCGAAAAACTTAATATTTTCGTAGGGGTGTTAACACATAGATTTTGAGAAAAATTCAAAAATATGAAAATACTGTTTTAATGCATAGTTGCATCATTCACTAGCATATGGTGAAGGTCAAAAAGGTTTGGAACCTTTGTTATCTCCGTTTTTCAATAGAATAGCGATTTTATAGTAGTTAGTCCATCAATTTAGAGAGTATTATGAGGTTTTACTAAATTAATTGACAAAAAATTAAAACGATGTCCATGTACCATGAAAGAGAGTTTAATATAAATTAATACAAATGTAGACTGTTTATAAATTTTTAAACAACACAAAAGATCATAGGCTTTAGTATATAGAGCATTTACCGAAAAATTCAAATTTTCGTTTAATGCACATAGATTTTGAGAAAAAATAAAAAATATGAAAATACTGTTTTAATGCATAGTTGCATCATTTACTGACATATGATGAAGGTCAAAGAGGTTTGGAACTTTTGTTGTCTCCGTTTCTCTAGAAAATAACGATTTTATAGTGGTTAGTCCACTAATTTAGAGAATATTATGAAGTTTTACTAAATTAATTGACTAAAAATTAAAACGATGCCCATGTACCATAAAAGAGAGTTTATTATGCATTAATAAAAAATGTAGAATGTGTTTAGAAATTTTAAAACAACACAAAAGATCATAGGCTTCAGTATATAGAACATTTACCGAAAAATTCAATATTTTTGTCGGGGGGTTACACATAGATTTTGAGAAAAATTCAAAAATAAGAAAATTCTGTTTTAATGCCTAGTTGCATTCTTCACTAACATATGATGAATGTCAAAGAGGTTTGGAACCTTTGCTGTCTCCGTTATTCTAGAAAATAGCGATATCCTAGTGGTTACTCCACCAATTTAGAGAGTATTATGAAGTTTTAATAAATTAATTGACAAAAAATTAAAACGATGTCCATGTACCATGAAAGAGAGTTTAATATGCATTAATAAAAAAATGTAGAATGTGTTTAGAAATTTTAAAACAACACTAAAGATCATAAGCTTCAGTATATAGAACAATTACCGAAAAAATTTATATTTTTGTAGGGGTTGTTAACACATAGATTTTGAGAAAAATTAAAAATATGAAAATTCTGTTTTAATGCCTAGTTGCATCATTCACTAACATATGATGAAGGTCAAAGAGGTTTGGAACCTTTGCTGTCTCTGTTATTCTAGAGAATAGCGATTTCATAGTGGTTACTCCACCAATTTAGAGAGTATTATGAAGTTTTAATAAATTAATTGACAAAAAATTAAAACGATGTCCATGCACCATGAAAGAGAGTTTAATATACATTAATACAAATGTAGAATGTGTTTAGAAATTTTAAAACAACACTAAAGATCATAGACTTCAGTATATAGAGCATTTACCAAAAAAATCAATATTTTCGTAGGTGTTAACACGTAGATTTTGAGAAAAATTCAAAAATATGAAAATATGGTTTTAATGCATAGTTGCATCCTTCACTAACATATGATGAAGGTCAAAGAGGTTTGGAACCTTTGTTGTCTCCATTTTTCTAGAGAGTAGCGATTTTATAGTGCTTACGCCACCAATTTAGAGAATATTATGAAGTTTTACTAAATTAGTTGACAAAAAATTGAAATGATGCCCATGTACCATAAAAATAGTTTAATATACATTAATACAAATTTATAATGTGGTTAGAAGTTTTAAAACAACACAAAAGATCATAGGCTTCAGTATATAGAACATTTACCGAAAAATTCAATATTTTTGTAGGGGGGCTACACATAGATTTTGAGAAAAATTCAAAAATATGAAAATTCTGTTTTAATGCCTAGTTGCATCCTTCACTAGCATATGATGAAGGTCAAAGAGGTTTGGAACCTTTTCTGTCTCCGTTATTCTAGAAAATAGCGATTTCATAGTGGTTACTCCACCAATTTAGAGAGTATTATGAAGTTTTAATAAATTAATTGACAAAAAATTAAAACGATGTCCATGTACCATTAAAGAGAGTTTAATATATATTAATACAAATGTAAAATGTATTTAGAAATTTTAAAACAACACTAAAGATCATAGGCTTCAGTATATAGAGCATTTACCGAAAAATTCAATATTTTAACATATAGATTTTGAGAAAAATTCAAAAATATGAAAATATTGTTTTAATGGATAATTGCATCCTTCACAAACATATGATGAATGTCAAAGAGTTTTAATGCATAGTTGCATTATTCACTAACATATGATGAAGGTCGAAGAGTTTGGAACCTTTGTTGTCTGCGGTTTTCTAGAGAATAGCGATTTTATAGTGGTTAGTACACCAATTTAGGGACTATTATATATTTTTACTAAATTAATTGACAAACAATGCCCATGTATTATGACAAAGAGTTTAATATACATTAATACAAATGTAAAATGTGTTTAGAAATTTTAAGACAACACTAAAGATCATTGGCTTCAGTATATAGAGAATTTACCGAAAAAATCAATATTTTCGTAGGGGGTTAACACATAGATTTTGAGAAAAATTCAAAAATATAGAAATATTGTTTTCATGCGTAGTTGCATCCTTCACTAACATATGATGAAGGTCAAAGAGGTTTGAAACCCTTGCCGTCTCTGTTTCTCTAGAAAATAGCGAGTTTATATTGGTCACTCCACTAATTTACGGAGTATTATGAAGTTTTACTAAATTAATTGACAAAAAATTAAAACGATGTCCATGTACCATGAAAGAGAGTTTAATATGCATTAATAAAAAATGTAGAATGTGTTTAGAAATTTTAAAACAACACTAAAGATCATAGGCTTCAGTATATAGAACATTTACCGAAAAATTCAATATTTTTGTAGGAGTTAACACATAGATTTTGAGAAAAATTCAAAAATATGAAAATTATGTTTTAATGCCTAGTTGCATCATTCACTAACATATGATGAAGGTCAAAGAGGTTTGGAACCTTTGCTGTCTCCGTTATTCTAGAGAATAGCGATTTCATAGTGGTTACTCCACTAATTTAGAGAGTATTATGAAGTTTTAATAAATTAATTGACAAAAAAATAAAACGATGTCCATGCACCATGAAAGAGAGTTTAATATACATTAATACAAATGTAGAATGTGTTTAGAAATTTTAAAACAACACTAAAGATCATAGGCTTCAGTATATAGAACATTTACCAAAAAATTCAATATTTTCGTAGGGGTTAACACGTAGATTTTGAGATAAATTCAAAAATATGAAAATATGGTTTTAATGCATAGTTGCATCCTTCACTAACATATGATGAAGGTTAAAGAGGTTTGGAACCTTTGTTGTCTCCGTTTTTCTAGAGAGTAGCGATTTTATAGTGCTTACGCCACCAATTTAGAGAATATTATGAAGTTTTACTAAATTAGTTGACAAAAAATTGAAATGATGCCCATGTACCATAAAAAGAGTTTAATATACATTAATAAAAATTTATAATGTGGTTAGAAGTTTTAAAACAACACAAAAGATCATAGGCTTCAGTATATAGAACATTTACCGAAAAATTCAATATTTTTGCAGGGGGCTACACATAGATTTTGAGAAAAATTCAAAAATATGAAAATTCTGTTTTAATGCCTAGTTGCATCCTTCACTAGCATATGATGAAGGTCGAAGAGGTTTGGAACCTTTGCTGTCTCCGTTATTCTAGAAAATAGCGATTTCATAGTAGTTACTCCACCAATTTAGAGAGTATTATGAAGTTTTAATAAATTAATTGACAAAAAATTAAAACGATGTCCATGTACCATGAAAGAGAGTTTAATATATATATTAATACAAATGTAGAATGTATTTAGAAATTTTAAAACAACACTAAAGATCATAGGCTTCAGTATATAGAGCATTTACCGAAAAATTCAATATTTTAACATATAGATTTTGAAAAAAATTCAAAAATATGAAAATATTGTTTTAATGGATAATTGCATCCTTCACAAACATATGATGAATGTCAAAGAGTTTTAATGCATAGTTGCATTATTCATTAACATATGATGAAGGTCGAAGAGGTTTGGAACCTTTGTTGTCTGCGGTTTTCTAGAGAATAACGATTTTATAGTGGTTAATCCACCAATTTAGGGACTATTATATAGTTTTACTAAATTAATTGACAAACAATGCCCTTGTATTATGACAAAGAGTTTAATATACATTAATACAAATGTAAAATGTGTTTAGAAATTTTAAGACAACACTAAAGATCATAGGCTTCAGTATATAGAGCATTTACCGAAAAATTCAATATTTTCGTAGGGGGTTAACGCATAGATTTTGAGAAAAAATCAAATTATAGAAATATTGTTTTCATGCGTAGTTGCATCCTTCACTAACATATGATGAAGGTCAAAGAGGTTTGAAACCTTTGTCGTCTCTGTTTCTCTAGAAAATAGCGAGTTTATATTGGTTACTCCACTAATTTACGGAGTATTATGAAGTTTTACTAAATTAATTGACAAAAAATTAAAACGATGTCCATGTATCAAGAAAGAGAGTTTTATATACATTAATACAAATATAGAATGTGTTTAGAAATTTTAAAACAATACTAAAGATGACAGGATTCAGTATATAGAGCATTTACCGAAAATTTAATATTTTCGTAGGGGGTTAACACATAGATTTTGAAAAAAAATTCAAAAATATGAAAATACTGGTTTAATGCATAGTTGCATCCTTCACTAACATATGATGAAGGTCAAAAAGGCTTGGAACCTTTGTTGTCTCCGTTTTTCTGGAAAATAGCGATTTTATAGTGGTTAGTCCACCAATTTAGAGAGTATTATGAAGTTTTACTAAATTAATTGACAAAAAAATTAAAATGATGCCCATGTATCATGAAAGAGAGTTTAATATACATTAATACAAATGTAGAATGTGTTTAGAAATTTTAAAACAATAGTAAATATGATAGGCTTCAGTATATAGAGCAATTAACGAAAAATTCAATATTTTCGTAACGATTAACACATAGATTTTGAACAAAATTCAAAAATATGAAAATATTGTTTTAATGCATAGCTGCATCATTCACTAAAAAGCTGTTGATAAAAAAATCTGAAAGAATACTAATCTATTCAAAAATATTTCTGTTATCCTAATTACTACTTCAAAATCCCAAATCTACAATCATCAAAATGAAAACATTAAAAAAATAGCATATTTTTAAAAAATATTAAAAAAATACAAGCTATAGATGAAAAATTCTGAAAGGATACTCTATCAACAAAGATTCTTATTATCCTAACTACTACTTCGGAATTCCAAATCTACAATAGTTCTCTACATAAATGAAAACTTTCCAAAAATAACAGATTTTAAAAATAATTATTTAAAAAATGCAATCGGCTAATAAAAAATTCTAAAAGAATATTCATATATCAACAAATTTTTTTGTTATCTTAACTGCTACATCAAAATCCCAAATCTACAATAGTTTTCTATAAAAATGAAAACATTCCCAAAAGAGAAATTCCCTTAGATAGCTCTTTTTAGTTTATTTTCACAAAAATAGATCTCAAGGAGAAAAATGACCAAAAGAGGTTTATTGAAGGGTAAATAAGTATTTATACTCTTATGGTTAACTAATTTAAGACTTAGGGTTTAGAGTTAAGGGGTTGGATTTTGGGGAAGGGTTCAAATTTTTAAAAACAAGAAATAAATATTAAAATTTTTAAAATAAAAAAAAGCTATTTTGGTCATTTTATTTTTTGAGGGATATTTTTGTGACAAAAATTTGAAAATGACTATTTGAGAGAATTTCCATTCCCAGAATAGCAGTTTTCAAAAAAATTATTTAAAAAATACAAGCGAGTGAAGAAAAATTCTAAAAGAATATTCATCTATCAAAAAATATTTTTTTTATCGTTATTGCTACATCAGAATCCCAAATCTGCAATAGTTCTCTATAAAAATGAAAACTTTCAAAAAAATACCAATTTAAAAAAGAATATTTAAAAAATAAAAGTTACTGATGAAAAATTCTGAAAAATATTCATCTATTAATAGAAATTCTTGTTGTCCTAATTGCTACACCATAATCCCAAATCTACAATAAGTCTCTATAAAAATGAAAACTTTCCCGAAATAGAAGTTTAAAAAGTTTATTTTAAAAATACAAGCTATTGATAAAAAATTCTCAAAGGATACTCATCTATCAACAAAAATTCTTGTTTTTTTTTTGTCAACCAACAAAAATTCTCGTTATCCTAATTACTATATCACGCTTCCCAAATCTACAATAGTTCTCTATAAAATTAAAAAAATTTCAAAAATAGCTATTTGAAAGATTATATTTAAAAAAATATAACCTATTGATGAAAAAATCTGAAAGAATACACATCTATCAACAAAAATTCTTGTTATCCTAATTTCTAAATCAGAATCTCAAATCTACAATATCTCTCTATAAAAATTAAAACTTTCCAAAAATAACAGGTTTTAAAAAATATTTTAAAAATACAATATATTGATGAAAAATTGTGAAAGAATACTCATCTATCAACAAAAGTTCTTGTTATCCTAATTACTACATCAGAATCCGAAATCTACAAAAATTATCTATAAAAATGAAAACTATCCAAAAATAGTAGTTTTTTTAAAAAAAATCATATAAAAATACAGCCTACAAACGAAAATTCTGAAAGAATACTTATCTATCACCAATTTTTTTTGCTATCCTAATTACTATATCACGCTTCCCAAATCTACAATAGTTTAGTTCTCTATAAAAATGAAAACTTTTAAAAAATGGGAGGTTTAAAATAATTATTTAAAAAATACAATCTATTGATGAAAAAATCCGAAAGAATACATATCTATCAACAAAATTATTGTTATCCTAACTGCTACATCAGAATTCCAAATCTACAATAGTTCTATATAAAAATAAAAATTTTCCAAAAATAGCACGTTTTAAAAAATACAAGCTATTGATGAAAAATTGTTAAATAATACTCATCTATCAGCAAAAATTCTTGTTATCCTAATTACTACAACATAATCCCAAAATGAAAACTATCTAAAAATAACATTTTTTACAAAAATCATTTAAAAATACAGTATATAGATGAAAAATTCTGAAAAAATAATTATCTATCAACAAATTGTTTTGCTATCCTAATTACTACACTACGCATCCCAAATCTTCAATAGTTCTCTATAAAAATGAAAACCTTTCAAAATAGCAGGTTTAAAAAAATTATTTTAAAAATACTAGCTATTGATGAAAAAATCTAAAAGAATACTCATCTATCATAAAAATTCTTGTTATCTTAATTACTACATCAGAATCCCAAGTCTACAATAGTTCTCTATAAAAAATGAAAACTTTCCAAAACTAGCAGGTTTTCAAAAAAATTACTTAAAAAATACAAACCATTGATGAAAAATTCCAAAAGAATATTCATTTATCAACAATTTTTTTTGTTATCCTAATTACTACTTCAGAATCCCAAATCTACAAGAGATCTCTATAAAAATGAAAAATTTCCAAAAATAGCAATTTTAAAAATACAAACTACTGATGAAAAATTATAAAAGAATACTCATCTATTAACAAAATTTATTGTTATCCTAATTACTACATCTTAATCTCAAATCTACAATAGCTGATTTTACAAAATAGCTGATTTTACAAAAATTATTTTAAAAAAAAGTCTATTGATGAAATTTTTTGAAAGAATAAACTCATCTATCAGGAAAAAATATTTTTATCCTAATTACGACTTCAGAATCCCAAATCTACAATAGTTCTCTACAAAAATGAAAATTTTCCAAAAATAAAAGTTTTAAAAATAATTATTTAAAAAATACAAGCTACTAATGAAAAATTTGAAAGAATACTCATCTATCAATAATAATTTTTTTTATCTTAATTAATGCATCAGAATCTAAAATCTAAATAGTTCTCTATAAAAAGGAAAAATTTCCAAAATAGCAGGGTTTAAAAAAATTATTTCAAAAATATAAGCTATTGGTGAAAAATTCTGAAAGAATATTCATCTATCAACAAAATTTTTTGTTATCTTAATTACTACATCAGAATCTCAAATCTATAATAGTTCTCTATAAAATTGAGAAGTTTCCTAAAATAACAGTTTTTAAAATATTATTTAAAAAATAAAAGTTATTGATGAAAAAATCTGAAAGAATACTCATTTATCGATAAAAATTCTTGTTATTATAATTGTTACATCAGAATCCCAACTCTACAATAATTCTCTATAAAAATGAAAACTTAAAAAAATAGCAATTTTTAAAAAGATTATTTTAAAACACAAGTTATTGATGAATTCTTTTGAACGAATACTCATATATCAACAAAAATTCTTGTTATACTAATTACTACATCAAAACCCTAAATTTACAATAATTCTCTTTAAAAATAAAACTTTCCAAAAATAGCAGTTTTTAAAAAAAATATTCTAAAAATACGATCTATTGATGAATTTTTTTGAAAGAATACTTATCTATCAACAGAAATTCGTGTTATCCTAATTACTACATCACGATTCCCAAATCTACAGTTGTTCTTATAAAAATGAAAACTTTGCAAAAATAGCAAGTTTTAGAAAATTATTTTAAAAAATATAAACTATTGATGAAAAAAATTGAAAAAATACTATCTATCAGAAAAATTCTTGTTATCCTAATTAATACATCAGAATCCCAAATCTACAATAATTTTTTATATAAATGAAAACTTTTCAAAAATAACATTTTTTACAATAATTATTTTTAAAATACAAGCTATTGTTGAAAAATTCTGAAAGAATACTCATATATCAACAAAAATTCTTGTGATCTTAATTACTACATTAGAATCCAAAATCTACAATAGTTCTCTATAAAATTTAAACTTTCCAAAATTAGCAATTTTTTATAAAAATATTTATAAAATAAAAACTATTGACGAAAAAATCTGAAAGAATACTCATCTATCAACAAAAATTCTTTTTATCCTAATTACTACATCGAAATCCAAAATCTACAATAGTTTTTTATAAAAATAAAAACTTTCCAAAAATAAAATTTTTAAAAATTTTATTTAAAAAAAATACAACTTGTTGATAAAAAATTATAAAATTATACTCATTTATCAATGAAATTTTTTGTTATCCTATTGATAAAAAAATTCTAAATCACAATCTCAAATCTACAGTAGTTCTCTATAAAAATGACAACTTTCTAAAAGTAGCATTTTAAAAAAGTTTATTTAAAAAGTCAACCTATTGATTAAAAATTCTAAAAGAATACTCATCTTTCAACAAAATTTTTTCTTATCCTAGTTTCTACATCACAATCTCAAATCTATAATAGTTCCCAATAAAAGTGATAACTTTCCAAAAATAACATTTTTGAAAAGTTTATTTAAAAAATACAACTTATTGATTAAAATACTTATCTATCAACAAAAGTTTTTGATATCCTAATTTCTAAATCACAATTATAAATCTACAATATTTCTCAATAAAAATGAAAACATTGAAAAGTTGATTTAAAAAATACAACCTATTGATCAAAAATTATAAAAGAATACTCATATATCAACAAATGTTTTTGTCATCCTAATTTCTAAATCACAATCCAAAAAATCTACAATAGTTCTCTACAAATTATAACTTTCCAAAATAGAATTTTTTAAAAAAGTTTATTTAAAAATACAACTTATAGATTAAAAATTGTGAAATTCCCTCAGATAACTTTTTTTAGTTTATTTTCACAAAAATAGAATTCAAGAAAGGTAAATATGCATTTATACCCAAGGGTTAACTAATCTATATTTAGGGTTTAGAGTTAAGGGGTGGAGTTTTATGAATATGATTTCAAATTTTAAAAAATAAAAAATAAATATTAAAATTTTCAAAATAAAAAGATATATTTTGGTCATTTTATTTTTTGAGTGTTATTTTTGTGAAATTTTTTTAAAAAAAACTATTTGAGAGAATTGCCCTTAAAAATTCTACTAGAATATTCATCTATCAACGAAAATTCTTGTTATCCTAATTTCTAAATTACAATCTCAAATCTACAATAGTTCTCTATGAAAATGATAACTTCCAAAAATATCATTTTAAAAAGTTTATTTTGAAAGTGCAATTTATTGATCAAAATTTCTAAAAGAATACTCTTCTATCAATAAAATTATTGTTATCATAATTTCTAAATCACAATCCCAAATCTACAATAGTTCCCAATAAAAATGATAACTTTCCGAATAACATTTTTTAAAAGTTTATTTAAAAATAAATTTATTGATTTAAAATTCTGAAAAATACTCATTTATCAACAAATATTCTTGTTATCCTAATATCTAAATCACAATCTCAAATCTACAATATTTTTCTATAAAAATGATAACTTTTCAAAAATTAAATTTTTTAAAAAGTTTATTTAAAAAATACAACTTATTGATCAAAATTTCTAAAAGAACACTCATCTATCAATAAAAATTCTTGTTATCCTAATTTATAAATCACAATCCTAAATCTACATTATTTCTATAAAAATGATGACTTTCCAAAAAATAGCATTTTTAAAAAAGTTTGTTTGAAAAATACAATACATTGATTAAAATTTGGGAGAATTGGCAAAAAGAGACCCTTTGAATTTTTGTTTGTCTAAATAAGATTTTTTCATACATTTGGTCATTTTGGACAAGTTTTACCCTTTTGTAATTTTAAAAATAGTAAACTAAATTTTAAAAATTGGAAAAAATATGAAAACCATTGGAAACATTAGCATGACTATTTATATGTTTAAATTTTATTTTTAAAAATAGTGGAATCATGTTTTATTTAATGTTCTAGCACATATATAATATTCATTCTAGCTATCTACCTAGTCTACAAATCGTATAGTAAGTATTACACACAGAATTATCCTGGGTAGAGAATACAAACAAAACTTTCTTCTATATTCTACTAGAGCTAGATTACGTCAGCTAGTATTCTAACGAGATGTCTTTAGTCTACTTGTTCTTTTATTACAACTTATAACCTCGACTCTGTGAAATACCTTTATTTTTTTATGTGTCATAACCTTTTCTGCCTTTTATGTTATCATACGCGTAGGGAAGAATAAACCTCATACCCTCTCTTAAGTGCTCTGCTATACATAGAATACATATTATAGGGAAATCACAAAAAATATGGAAACTTCCCTATTTCGATAAATATCTTTCCTGAATCAAAACTAAATCTACCATAAATCTCTCGTAGTATCTTCTCTCAGAAATCAAAAAAATCATCAAAACTGCTTTTTCCTTCACTCGAACCCGAGTTATTCAAGAGAAAAATACACACGCAAGCCACTAGACCACACATGATTTACGCTACTTTGATATGTATACCAGTTTATATACTATCAAGTATAATAAAAATCTTAAAAATGATCCTAGATTAATCCACAATTAATTTCTGACTTTTGTATATTTTGAATTTTCATATAATAGGGTCAAAAGTGCACGTTTGGAAGTTTAAGGCAAAATCATAAAGACATTTTTGTATATTTGGAAGATTGGGGAAAATATTACACAGAAAATTCGTGGACCAAAGCTGAAAATAGGAATACTGACTGGTCTAGATTGAACAACTGAAAGTTTTGGAATTAATTTAAGGAGCAATATGTACAAACAGAAAGTTATGGGACAAATCCGTGATTAGTCAGAAGTTTGAGGACATGTCTTGCAAAATTACCCAAACTGGCCATTGTTGCTTTTCGAGAAGCTTTCCTTCGATCCGTGACGGCAAGGGATGATTCCAATGTAACAGAGACAGTGGAGTGAAATAGAGAGCACGACGAGATTGGAGCCTTCGGATATGAAACGAAGGAGTGACATCACGAGTTGAAGCCATGGAGGAAGCTTGGTCGCAGCGATTGGAACAAAGCATGACCACGAAATCGACGAGACAAAACCGACACGAAGCACAAAGCACGTGGTGAGGAGCTAAAGAAAACGACCTCTGGTCGGGATGAGCAATATATCTTTCGTGGATGTTTTTTTTCTTTTTGTTTTTCCTTTATTCCTTTTTAATAAAAACTTAAATCAATTACAAATTATTAATACTAATTAGGTTAATTGAAGGGTATAATAGTATTAAAGAGAATATAAATCCTAATTACCTAAATAATCTTTTACAAGTTTTATTGAGACAAACCTAAGTTGAAAGTGTCTCTTTTTCCTAATTTTCCCTTAAAATTTCTGAAAGAATATTTATCTATCAACAATCCCAAATCTGACTAGACTACTCTCACTTTAATATGGACATCCCTTGAAAAGAAACTCTAACCCCTGGCTCCTAAATCTGCGGACGTAATAAAAAGATAAGCCAACATATAGCCTATAACTATATTTAATACACTACATTGGCATTAGTTTTTCACGTAATTAATGAACAATTATATACATAAAATGCATAATGTTATTATATATTTAACATTATACAGCAGAAGAAAAACTACTTTGGAATAAATATTAGAGAAGATAGTAACGAAGCATTCTATTAATAGATAATATCAATGCAACCAAACATGCATACAAAAGCATAACATATCACAAACCCGACGTGACCGCTCCAGTTCGAATATATCCATCAATCCCTTGATATGATCTGAGCTTTGAGCGAATTCTTCATCACAACGGTAAACGCGTAAGTTTCAGTCGGGTCGGGTGGAGAATCCGGAGCAGAGATCCATTTAAACGAATGGATCATCCTAGCAAGCATCAAGTTGATGTGTAGAATCCCTAAAGACCAAGCCGGGCAGATCCGACGACCCGCACCAAAAGGCAACATTGTCACGCCACGTGTTCCGGTCCAGTCAGCATTAACACCGTCTCCACCTGGTAAAAACCTCTCGGGTCGAAACTCACTCGGATCCGACCAAATCTCCGGGTTCTCAGTAACCCAAGCAGTGTAAAATTCCACATATGCCCCTGACGGAATATCATACCCGCCAAGCTCCGTATCTTTAACGGCGGCGTGAGAGAGAAGAAAATGTCCCGGAGGATGTCTCCGGAGAGTCTCTTTCACTATTGCTTCCAAGTAAGGCATTTTCGTCACGTCATCCTCTTCAACGACGCCGTTTTTGCCCACAGCTCCGACAACTTCCTCGTACAGCTTCTCTTGTATGTTTTGGTCGGTCACTAGATGAAGTAACGCCCACTCAAGCGTAGTAGCGCTAGTGTCCGTACCAGCCGAGACAATCTCCGAACATAAAGTCACAATCTCTTCATCTTTAAGCTCACCGCCTCTCTCAACAGGCTTCAAAGCGAACAGAGAATCCACGTAAGCTGCACCGATAGGACTCACCATCTCTTCGTTAGGACTCTCTTTCGCGTCAACAAATGCACGACGGTTTCTTATCAACGGCACGAGACACTCGAGCTGCGTCTTCCTTAGCTCTCTCGCTTCTCTAACTTGACGGCGAAATAACGGAGTTAAAACCGGTAAAAAGTCAGGTAACGTCGGAGAAGTTATCAGCATGACGTCCTTAAGAACGTTCTCTATGTTCTTGATCTTCTCCTCGCTGATCTTGGCTCCGAAGCAAAGACATATCAAGATGCTACAAATCGCTAGCCTACATTGACTCATAACTTCGACGTAACCTTTCTCAACACTCTCCTTTTGAATCCTCTTCATGTGATTCTCCATAGCCCACGTCCTTATCCACGAGCATTGCTTCACTCTCGTCGGAGTCACGAGCTCCGTCACAAAGTTTCTTCTAAGAGTCCGCCACAGTGGTCCGTACTCAGCCGAGTTTATAGCGCATTTTCCGACGCTAAACATGAGCCGGATAGGCGAGTCCGGAGGCCTGGAAGCGAATGTGGGGCCACGTTGGACTAAAGCCTCGTGGATGAGTTTTTCGTCCGTGACGATAATCATTGTACGTTGTCCCATTTGCATGGTGAATATTGGACCGTATTTTTTACGTAGGTCACGCATTAGGAAGACGAAATGGCGACGTTGGGATATGACTTGGAGTAGGTTTCCGACTAGTGGCCATCCTTTTGGTCCCGGCGGGATGTTGAGGCGGCATTGGCTGCTTCTGCCGGAGGAGTAACGGCGCCACCATAGGTTGAGGAAATAGAGAGCAAACAAGAATATGAAAACATCAGTAAGATCCATATTTGTTTACTTACTATCTGAGAGATATAGAGAGGGATGGGAGATAAATGAAGAAGACTTATAGATGGACTTTAGGGCAAGTTTATAGTGAAGGAAGATTTAGGGTTCTTTATATAGAGAAAGCATACATTCTATGTGTGATGAACGGATCAGCCACATGAACATAACGAGTAATTGGTCTCACCAACCATCTGGGTGCACTTACTTCAAACTGTACATAAGTGATATATGATGGTTCAAATTTGAAATGATATTTTAGCCTAACAAATGTTTAGTTATTAGTAGGAATGTATGACAGCATTATTTATCTAATCAAATTATGTTTTATATAATGACAGATATAATAGTATTAATTAGCAGGAAGGATTAATAGTATTATTTTATTTGCAAGCCTCCATCGTGTTGATATAGAATCCTGTTATTACTAGTTTCAACTTTCAACAAATGTCGACAAATGACAAATATAATAAAGTAGTTGGAACGCTATTTCAATATTCGTAAAATCTATATGCATATGAGTTGGTCTTTGTGTTAGAAGACAAAATGGTCTCTGGGTCTTGATTACCCTCTGTAGAATTAACAGAGACAGGTGGAAGTTAGTTGGCCAAGTGTTAATGTCATTATTGGGTCAATATCCGTATCCGTATCTATATTTATTTTGTTTTCATTTTCATTATGTACTTTTCATCTCTCATTTCTCAAAGATATAGCTAGCCTACATATCAAAATTAATGTTTGTAGTCCGTAGGTACATGGCACTGTGTACGTTTCCAAAATTATCAATTATTCACCCCGGGGAAATTCACCTACTTATATTGTTGAACGAAGACGACATTCAATACATATATTTTAAAAATTAATGGTGATATAGCTAGAATTGTAGCAACAGTACACATTTTCGTTGAAATGTTAATGTCTATGACCGTATTGTTTGCCATCATATGCATAGGCCTCGCAAGAACAATCCGCCTGACAGGTCGTGGCACATGTAGTAGTAGTAGTAGTAGTAGTAGTAACAAGACTTGTTGTTGGACCAGTGGCTAATTTCATGTTCTGAAAAGAAAGAAACTCTTTATTTTTCAGGTCAAACTGAAGCTTGGTGTTGGTTACACAAGTAACACAACGACCAACTAAATCATTCGAATCCGTTCTGTGAGGAAAAGCACATTTTCAGGAGAAGACTTCTGGCGAATTCTCGTTGCAAATTCCAAACGATCCACAGTAACCGTAACCATCACATCTCTCCTTGGGTGCAGTGCAGCCCATGGCAAGTACCACATCACCATTTTGGCCTGCATATTGTACTGCCTGAACTGTCCCGAAGCATCCATAGCTAAACGAAATGCTCGTCTGTCACGTACTGAATATGTGTATAGGACTCATGTACATTCATTTCGAAGGTCAAGTTACTCGTACGTACCTATAACTTCACTGAACGCTCCAAATCGGTCGCCCACTTGACCAATATGACTTGGAGCCATTCCAAACCATGATGTGAGAGTGAGGGTCAACCCTGAGTGAGTATTGACCAGGTGATGGATCTTCTGCCCTGTTCCTAGAAGTGAGACCTTGGCTTTCCGATGTGCTATTGTTAAACCAGATTTTAGCGCCAGGAAGCCAAGTATCTGAGGGATGATCAAAACTGGGCCACAACACGGCGGCAGATGAGCTGGACCCATCTCTCAGGACTAGGTTACCGTTATCATGTAGAACCGCTTGAACATTGGCGTTATTGTCGGTAGAATTTAGACCGGTGGACCAAACACTATTCTATAATCGAAACTATTATGAAGAACTAAGTTTCCGTTCAAGATTTTTAAGGAGATAGAAACCGTGTATAGAGCAGGAGATTGTGGATTTGCCACCCAAACTATAGTTCGTGGAGAGAACTGTTTGTATCACATGCCTCACCGTCAAATACAATGGTCTGGTCTCCTGAAAGAGATTCACTGATGGAGATTGTGTCAACTGCAGAGGAAACATGTGAAACTTGGAGAGACAAAAATATTACAAAAAATCCGTAGGAAGATATGAAGAACACATTCTCTTTGAAGGTGGCCATGTTCGTGTGGAACACAGAAAGAATTGTGGTGATTACACAATGAAAGAAGTGATGATCCACGAGTCAACTCAGTCAAACATGTTGAAAAGTATGAATAATAATTAAAGCCGAAGACTTTCTGTAGATAGAGATTGAAGGAAGCCAAATTACTCCATCTCAATATTTGTATTTTATTTTATAATTTTATAACGTCTCTTTCTTCTCTTATATTATCAGAGAATCAAAGGTTAATCGAACGAAAGTCTTTATCCAATAGAGAGATTTATTTTATTTTATTAGTAACAACAAATTTTAATACTTAAAGATACTAATTGACGATAATTGATAGATATCAAAAAGCCTCTAAAAATTACACTAGGTAACTGGTAGGTTGAAATAATAGATAGTATTTATATTTCATTCATAGTGATGGTTGTGATTGCATCCATTCGATTGCAAGTATAATGTGGCATTTCGGTGAATCAACAAAGAGAAGAAGGCATGCCTCGTTGATTGAGAGTGTCTAGATCTTTGTCACCACGGCCACTGCAATTCACGACCACTTTGGCACCATCGCGCAGAGTAGGAACAAGTTTGTCGAGGAACGCCAGCGCGTGAGATGCTTCTAAAGCTGGGATTATTCCCTCCAATCTGCTCAATAACATGCACGCTATAATAGAAGATTATGTAAGTAATTAATGAAATTCTTGTAAGAATTACAAAGAGAAAAAAAAAAATTACAAAGAGAGCATATTAGTAAGTAACATAAATAGAGAGGGACCTTGAACGGCTTCTTGGTCTGTTGCTGTGTAGAACTCGGCTCTTCCGCTTTCTTTCAGAAAGCTAATCTCTGGTCCAACTCCGGGATACTCTAATCTGCGACCAATCAAGCATATGTGAGGCTTAGTATGTAACATCTTCTCTTTGGTTCACATAATTAATTTGGTTATCCAACCGTATATAAACTTAGTTTGGAGATTTTGATGCGGCCAGGGCAAAAAAGGGTTCAATCAGACCGGTTCATAACCGCTTACGAGAGGTGACTTGCATGTGATAAACGTGTAAACCTTTTTAACGATAAACAGACGTACAAGTAACGTTAAACATGCAAAAGTACAAATACCAGTAGAAGATTTCTTATTTGCTACTCATGTCATGCTTTGACTATATATTAATTTATCTATAGAGTTAAAAGAAAATCAAGAACTATAATATACCAGACTTATTTATTTAGTTTCATCTTTCTTAAAAGACTAATTTATATACCTAGACATATTTATTTAATTTAGTTCATATTTCTTAAGAGATTTTTTAAAGACTTTCATCATCACTAAATAGTGGCTTTTAAGTCCAGGATTATAGTTTGAGCAGCTGTTTAAGACAACATATAGGACATAATTTAACCACTTACCCTACTCCTATGGAATGTGGTTTAAGTATCTGTCCTTGATCATCTTGTAATAAGTAGCTCATGGAGCCATGATACACACCAACATCTCCAACGGCCAAAGTAGCTGAATGTTTCCCTGAATCCAGACCCAGTCCCGCGGCCTCTACCCCGACTAGTCGCACATCCTCATCCCCAAACTCATGGAACAATCCCAATGCGTTTGAGCCACTCCCCACACAAGCCACCAACACATCAGGTTTACCACCCCATAGTTGTTTTGCTTGTCTTCTTGTCCCTTTCCCAATCACGGATTGAAACTCGCGTACCATTAACGGACTCGGGTGCGGTCCTACCACCGTCCCGGATAAGTAGTATGTGGTTTCTAGGTTTCCAACCCAATTTCGAATAGCCTCTGAACTTGCATCTTTAAATGTTCCTTCAACTGATTTCACCTATTAAAATCAGGATAAACGAATTTTATGTTCAGTTTGACCCCCAAAAATTAGTTCCGTGTTCCGCATATGTGAATATTTTGTTGTTTTGAGAGATTTATTTGAAATAAAACTCATGGTTTTAGTAATCAAAGAAAAATAGTGTTAGTTTATATTTTTCCGCGATTTTTGCATACACAATTTTATTGTTAATTATCGATATTAATTTCTTGCTCGATTATGTATAAGTTCATATTTAGAAAGGGAATGGACCCTCATTAGATTTAATACATGTGAATCTATAATGTGATATATATGTTATCAAATATTTTTTTAATGTATATATATGTTAAACAAACTATAATGTTTTTTTACCAAAAAAAAAACAATGATGATTTTTTTTTTTGAAATGACTCTATAATGTTTTTTCTGGATAAATAAAACAAGTTCCAGTTGCAAGCCCGGCTCCGGTTTCGGCTAGGTTATGAGTTTAATTATAGAGTAATCTTATATATTAAAACAGAAGTCACAACCTTAATTCATGTGTGATTTTTTTTAGAAATGGACTTATTCATAAAAAGTCATATTACATTTAATCACTAATCTTATCATTTAAATTTTGGGCCTACTAGAAATTTTTATTGGGCTATTAATAATTAAATTTAAACAATAACAGGTCCATTGGATTTATAGATAGTATAAATTAAATAGATATAATTTAATGTTGTAAACTATATCTCCATATGTTAATTATTTAAATATTTGTCAATGTTAACTTTAAAAATTATAATGATTTTTTTAAATAACAAAAATCATATTATCTAACAATGATTAATCTTTACTACCTTAAACCAATGAAAACAAATTTTAAACTATATAGTTTATTTTAAAAATTAAACAAAAACTAAATATTTAATTATTTACTCAATAATATAAATCTATGAAGCGAAAACTTTAATATTTTAAAAACTTTCTAATTTTGTGAAATGTTACAATATCTTTGAATATGACAATAAAACAATATTTTAGTAATCTTTATATATATAGTTACGATTTTAATAATAAAATAATAATCTGAAAATATATATATAGAAAAAGATAGAAATACATGTGAAAGTTTGAAATAATCTATTCAATGAAAAAAATATACCGTAAACTTATTATGTTTTAAAAATTGATAGACACATATATATTATAATATATATCAATTTAGAATTGAAAACAAAATGTTTATATAAAAATAAATGAAAACAAAAATCTGCGCGGTTGTGTGGATGAAGATCTAGTTACTAGTTATACCTGAGCACCAAGCAGTTTCATGGAAAGTACATTAGAGGATTGTTTCTCTATATCAGCGGTTCCCATGAAAACAGCATGGAGAACTTCGCACAAGCAGCCACCGTGGCGACCCCATGTTGACCGGCTCCTGTTGCTGCCACCACACGCTTGCAACCAAGCCGCCGGGCTATCATCGCTTGACCGAGAGCATTGTTGATTTTATGGGACCCACAGTGGCTAAGATCTTCCCTTTTCAGGTATATTTCGGGTCCACCTCCGGTGGTTTGAGATATGTTCTTGTAGTGTTCGGTTAAACGTCCGGCGAAGTAGAGCGGCGTTTCTCTTCCTACGTAGTCTCTTAACGCTGTGGTAAGCTCCTCCTAATTACAATTAAAAGCACACATAAGAAAACATTGCACTGATTAATTATCATGCTTAATTTAATACATGTGAAATTTACATGCTAAATGATGACGTCATTAAGTTATTTTCTTACATGTGACACTATGTTGCCTTTTTATTAATGAGATTATTGAAGGAGTTTCTCAAATTTTGAGAAATTAAAAGTATTATTTTATAAATATTTTATTTTGTAATTTTTTGATTTTTTTTGTGAGAGACACCATTGGTGCCTTATGTGAAAAGGAGGTAATGTGTCGGGATGTACGTTATTTTTATTGTTTGACAAGGACAATACTAAGTAGTCTCAACTGTAATGTTTCCAGTCCTCTTGTCTTTTTGGATTATGCCAGCTGATTTCGAATCTATAAACCATATATTTGTTCTATGATTATGTTTTCCGGTGTTGATAAAAAATGTCTACAAAAAAGATCTGTCTTTAGGTTATGTAAATTAATCTATTAACTTCATAACCTAAAGGTCAAATTATCAACGTTTGTTCTCATTCCTTTGATCCATTAATTTCTTTATAAAAAATGCTTGTTTCATAAAGACAAATTTTAATTTGTTTAGATTTGAAATGTGCAGTTTATTTGTAAAATATATGAATTTGATAGTTGACAATAAAATCTCTTTTCCAATATTCATACGATCAACAGCATGGAATAAGAGTTGTAAAATTTTCCTGTCGATTACAGTGACCTAATTGGTTACATTATGTAGTGCAAAGTGATGAATTTAGCCATTAAGCCTTGCAAAACCATGATATTTAATGAAATAGAGGTGGTGAGTTACGTTAATGTGATATAAATATATTATTGGGTTGAGATAAGCTTAATCAATATACGAGAAAGGCCAACCTGAAATTCATGATCGTTTAAAACAAAATTAAATTCATCTTCGAGATCTCTAAGGGGAGACATCAATGTCTCCGGTACAAACTTCCCACCGAACCTGCCGAATCTACCGTTACCGTCGCCACGAAGAAACTGGCTCTCGTCTGTTCTTGTTGGGACAGAACCCAACGGTGGATCACTCGTACGGAGGACATTGCTTACACGGTGGTGTCTTTTGATGGGAACTCCACAAACAACAGAGTTTATCATACCGTGGTTTCTTGTCAGAACCTTAGAAAGTGGCTGCCCTCGTATTTGGATTTTGGTCGACGACATGTTTATCTCTCTTTTTGTGTGTGGAAGTACTGATGTTTTATTATATTAGTGACTTTTCTTAAACATTTGTGTTGACGAGTACCTTTTTTATAGTGAGTAGAGGGGTATATGTTTTTTTTTTTGTTATGCATCCATTTGAATTTACATGTTTAACATGTTGTTAATCTTTACCACTCGCTCTCTTGATTTTTAAAAACAACGTTGTCAAAGTGAAAAAAGTGATTTCGAATGAACTAACTTTACGAAAATTAGTATACCATGTAGGCCCGCATTCTCAGCGATATGATACATTTCTACTAAGAGAGAAATTTATTTTAGATTTCCTAATCGAATCAGGGTTATCTATCCTATTAAAAGTGAAGTACAAATGTATAATCATCCTCGCTTCTTCTAATTATTTACAATAGATTGCTACTGGTTTTAATTATGGAGCTTCTACTTAATTATCCATCAACTATTTGACGTCAAACCTCATAAAAGAAGTCCATTCCGTTTTTTGTTCTACTTTTAAATGGGCTATGCAATGTTTTAAAAATGGGCTATGCTATTTCATGTCAAACGATCTTGAAATTTTTTTTAAAAAAATAAGATCAAGATTTTCGAAGATCTTCCTTGCACATATCATTTAAACAATACATCGGATAATATCAATTCAAAATCGTAACAAATCAACTAACTATCCTTTAAATCTTCATTATCTTAAATACTTAACATAAATAATCCTCTACATTTAAGGTTTCACATTTATAATATCCATCAAAATACTTGCTAATCACGATAATATAGGGTCGATTTATTACGATTTTTCGTAAATTTAAACATTCGTAATTGTGATTACGTGATAAAATTGTAACCACAAAATCTTTTAAAAAATATCCTCTTATTAAGTATATTCCTTATCGTGAACAACTTGCTCATCAAGTTTTTTAATAATTAGTTTTGATTTACCTATCATCAAAATATCACCTATATATCTATATATATCTCCTCTCTTACGTTCAATAACATCATTCATTTTGCGATCTAAACCAGAACACATAAAATGTCAAACAACGCAAGTCTCACGCCTGTCAAAGACTTGAAACCATTTAAGACTAAATGGCGATCTCAAGTGAAAGTGCTACATTCATGGCTGCAAAACACTGGTTTTGGTGGGGAGACTCTTCAAATGGTTCTGACTGATGAACAAGTAAGTTTCAAAATGCAATCAGTCATTTTTTTAGTGTTCCTTAATATGCATAACTTACATGATGTTGTTTTTCTTTTATAGGGTGAAAAGATTAGTGCTACGTGCAAAAGGAATCACATTTTAAGTGTCCAGCGAAAGCTACCCCTGGGAAAATGGCGTGTTCTCACAACGTTTTCTGTTTCGCAAGCATCAGGCCAATATCGGCCAACAAGCCATCCATACAAGATAACGATCAGTGACGAAACTGTGATATCAAATTCTGACCTAATTGAATATAGCATCTTCCTATCTCTTCCTAGATACGAGGACATCATTGATGGGACCTTAAAGACTAACTTCCTTATTGGTAATACCTATATATGAATGTTTTGGATATTTAGTTTCAGTTTCTGGTTTTGAATGTTCTTCTCTATACTAATGTGTTTTTTCATCTTAAAGATGTTATGGGGAAAATCGTAAGCCTTGAACCAGTTCAAACCATCCAAGTTAAAGGACAGGAACGCAAGAAAGTTCAATTTCGTTTGTTAGATGCAAAGTATGTTTTTATTGATATCTTGCATATTTGCATTGTTTTATCTATTCATCCATGTGCATTTTCATCATAGAGATTAGGATTTAGACATGTTTAGGTTGCATTTTGCATACATGAGTCTCTATTAGGTACTGGAGTGCCACATGGAGTTCTTAGGGACATTTGGATGCATTTGGAGCTCGAAGGAGGTGAAATAGGTGATCATTAAACGAGCAGAGCATGGGAGCGACCTCCCGGAGCGACATCACGAAGTCGCTGTGTCCCACCTCTCAGAGCGACCTTCCTAAAGCGACGCCATGAAGTCGCTTGCGTTCTCGTTACTCCGAACCGTCTTAGATGACCCTGGAGCGACCTCTCAGAGCGACCTACCAAGGTCGCTCCCGATCCAGAGCGACCCGTTGGAGCGACACACCAAAGTCGCTCGCGACCTCTCACCCGGAGACACCAAAAATCGGCTTTGGAGCGACTTCCCGGAGCGACACCTGCAAGTCGCTCCGCGTTACTTTGCTGCCGAAAATCATGATTTCCCGAGGACCTTTTTGCAATTTATTTTGGACGTTTTGCACTTGGAAAAACCTATGTTTTAAACATCTTTGGTAGCCACCAGAGAGATTATTTTTGGATCTATTGAGAAATACACAAAAAACTCTCTTGAGAAGTTTATCTCTTGGATTTTGATTGTTATGTTCTTGTGTTCTTGTTGATTTCTTATCTATTTCTCTACATGATTAATCTGAAATCCAATATGGGTTTAAGAGGAATCATGGAGATTAGTGAGTAATCACCTTTTGAATTCATGGGTTAGGGAGATTAAGGGTGATTAGGTTAGTTCTAGGATGTTTTAGTGTAGATCATTCTTGTTCCTTGCTAGTAGAGTATTCTTAATGCATCTTCTGAGTTGGCCACTCAAAAGTTGATCAATAGGCATTTCCCACCCGAAAGGTGTTTGATGAAATGCCTGAGACAACTCTCCTAAGCTTTTAGTATACTTTGCCAAAGACATTTGTTGTTAAAGATGCTAAGATAGCTAATAGACTTGTTAGTAATGATTGCTTTCATATTATTCAACCAAAGACATTTGATGTTTGAGATATGTTAGCAAATGAGTATTCATCTAGACATAGAGCTTGCTTAGAATTGTGTCTAGGCTTAAGGTTGATAGTTTGATTGATCATTTGCCATCCTTAGTTCGATACTTGATCACCCAAGGTCTAATCCCTATGCCCATGAGTTCTCTTTTCCCTTAGTCAAGAAAGTATCATTCTGTTATTGCTTTCTAGTTTTAGTCATAGCTTAAAACCCATCTAAATCATTGGTTGCACTTAGATTAAGTGAGTACTTGCATTCTCAGTGCTTTGATATCCCTCAGAACTGGTTCGACAATCACTATACTACAAGATTTGTCTTAGGAGCCTTGAAAACTCCTAACATCATTTATATAATTGATTTCGGCTTGCGAACACGATTTACTGATTTACTTGCGCTAATAGTTGTTCTTTTTTAGTGGTAAGGACCTTGCATGTTGTTTATGGGGAAAATATGCAGAGAAAATGGAGGCTTATGTTGAACGTGAGCAACCACTGATCTGTTTGATCAGGTTTGCCAAAATCAGTTTTTACAGAGGTATTTCTTTAAATGCGTTTTCAAATTATTGTATTCTTTTTATGTGCCTAATTCTATCAGGGTGTTAATAGGTGAGGTGCAAATCACAAATGCTTTTGATGCATCCATTGTTTATCTTGATCCAACTATGGAGAAAGCATTACAGTTCAAGGAGAAGTAAGTTTTGTTGAACTTATTTTTTTTGTTATATCTATATGTTAAGACAGTTGTGATTTTTTACATATATGTATTGGCTGCCGGAAGATGAGCTTCCTCTTGCTATTATTGAGAAGAAAAACGGTAGGAAAGAAATCGTTTTACAAGAAGATGACTGGAACAAGGTTGAGATCAAGATGATTTCCGAACTCTTTGTTTCGAATCAGGTTATATTTCTACAGAAGATTTATTATTTACTAAAGATTTTTATTAGTAGAGTGCCCCTAATATTATTGTAATATAAACGTGATCATATATTTCTAGGTGGAGAACTGCAAAATCATTTGTTCAATTGAAGCTGTTGACACTGATTGGTCATGGTTCTACTTTGGGCATAAAGGTTGCAAACATCGTGCCATCAAACTTCAATCAACCCATGATGATATCCAACTTTGGCGTTGTGAGAAGTGCCAAGTTAAAATCAATGAAGTGATACCTGTGTAAGAGCATATTTTCAAATCTTTAGTTCTTTATTCAAATTGCTAATATATTTTCACACCACTATATAAGAAATTTGTGCACTGTAATAGGTTCAAGCTTCATTTGATTGTGAGGGATGACACGGAAACATGTAAGTTGCTGTTGCTGAACACTGTTGCTAAGACCATTGTTGGACATGAAGCTGTTGATTTGTGGGATGACTCCTATGATGAGGTAAGTTTGGTTCCTGCTTTTAAGAATTTGATTTAATATGCGCAAACCCTATTTTATGTATAACACAGATTGAAGATCCAGAGCTCCTACCAGTACAAGTCAGAGCTTTAGAAGGAAAATCTTTTTGTTTTGGCATTTCTGTGAAATCTGACAATGTGAGGGATGGGGCAGCAACATTTAGAGTTCTTGAGGTCTGGTCTTGAGATCACATTCTTAAAGTGGAATCTCAATCCGAGCCAACCTCAATGATTGGCACATCATCTTTTACAGTGTCTTCTGGTGAAGTGAGTTTGTTATCTAGATTATACATACATTGTAATAACGTAAAGTTTATTATATTATAGTTTTGCTAACTGTATAATTATGTATATTAGGTGCTCATGCTGGAAGGAAACAGTCAGAATGATTCAGAAGAATGCAAAACACCTTCTGCAAAACGCAAAGAGGAAGATGCTGATCTCCCAGACATAACTTCTACTTTTAAAAAGTTGTGCACCTCCATCAAAGTGGAAAAAGGAAAAGGAAGAGTAACACTGCATAAGAAGAATGTTTTTCATTTTATGTTGGTTTTTTTCAATTTTTTAATCTTGGTTTTTGCATTGCTTTATTCAGAAACAATAATTTCTTTTCCTATTTATTTGTTTTATTTATTTTATCGATTTGAATAAGATGGACGAATGAGTTATAAGTTTGTGTTTTTATATTATAATATTCAGTTAAATAAATGTTTACAATCTTGCACTCTTCCTAATCTAATATATTAATATGAAAGAGTCTATATTAATTTAGATAAGATAATCTGGACACTAACCAAGTATCTCACTGAAACAAAATAGTTCCCCTTTCAGTCCTAGCAGTTTCTAACTATATACATAAATATAGACTCTTTTGACATACCTTATGCTCCTTAGTAGATTAGCTGATACAAGATGAAGCTTAACTCAAAATTCCTTAGTCCATTGATCTTCAACCTATTTTTTTAAAACATAAATATATTAGTACCTAACATGGATGCTCCAGCACAGAATATTTACGATTAATAATTAAAAACAACTAATTCTTAGCTATATTTCAAAGCAATACGTTTTATATACTTCTGTTAAAGAAAGATGTATCAATTATGTAAATTTCTGTTCAAGAATATTAACATATATATTTACTTCCTACATTTATATTATAAACAAAAAAATTATACTCCTAATTATTAGGTTATTGAAAATCGTATTTTGGATTTAGACACCAAAGAACGTATTGCTTTTAAACCTTCTCCTGCCTCTCCGTGTTTTCAATCGATTACATCTCAGTTTAACGTGAAAAAAAACCACGAAGTCACAGCATGAAGAGGAAAAAAACAGATTATCACAGTGGAGATCGAGCTAACCACAATATCACTCCAGAAACCTTGAAGGATAAAAGAACATTCAGCAATGCAAGTCAGTTTTGTTCAAATTCAATCACAAATCAGGACATTCCATTGCGATCAGTCTATTACAGGCTGTTTGAGGCTATGGAAGGAAGGAATGTTCCACCTAATACACATTCCTTATATCAGCAAATCAGCATGCTATCACCTCAGACACCACGAAATAAACGGAGATGTGTACTTGGTTAGTGTATCATCCTAACCTTTTTAGACTTTTTATAGATAATAGCTTTTTTGACAGGCTCTGACATGAAAGTTATATTCTGGATTTTCCTTTCAGGACTTGATATTTTGACTAACCAAACATCAGACTCACCAAAACAGAGCAGCTGTTTGACGAATTTGACATGTACGTGATGAAAAAGTACCTGTTGCTTTGTATAGAGAATGGCAATGCACTGATTTCAGGTATTGAAAAGATGACACCTTTTTTTATTCACTTGATCTCAGCTCCATTCCTGCAGCCACAGAAGCCATTCTCAACTGGCCTCTCATTTGAGCAGAGAAAACAAAACAACACACGTAAATATTCTGTTCTGGTCAATACTTGCAGGCTTTAGATTATTTTAAATGTAGCTGCAGGCTTTAAACTATTTTTTTTAAACGTGTATATATTTCTCTAGCTCGAGAATTTTGTGCAAAACAACTCTCAAAGAGATCAAGTCAGAAAAATTGTTTCAGAACTCCATCATGTAAGTTTGAACTATTACCTCTTTTGGTTTCTTTTGCCAAAGCTTTGCAGTAATCACTTCCATTCCCTTCATGCCTTTAGCATCTATCCTGCAAAAAACAAAAGAGAACTCATTTAAGAAGTTGCCTGATAAGCGTCAAAGGAAAGGGACATCAAATATTTTGAAAGACATTACAAATATTGACTTTTCTTTGGGTTATGAAAATCAAGAATCACCATCTCCTACGGTTATTCCAGAACCCGACTTTGGAGGTTTGTTTTCACGTTTTAATATATGTATATTTTTAATCAGTACTATAACAATTAACTTCATCTAAGCTACATTTGCATTTGTTTTCCAGCAATAGTCGATGAAACTGGTGAACTTGAGTTTGATTGTAGCTCTTTAGATACTACTGATTCAGAATATGAAACTGAAGATGTTGATGGACCTTCGTCTACAGCAGCTACAAAAGGACAAAACAAAGATGGTATTGTCTTTTTAAAATAAAAAAACTATTGATCATGATTGTATCATTTTTTTCAAGTGTGTGCCTAATTTCTCAGTTTTTTTTTGTAAATTCAGAATATACTGATGAAGGTGATCCAAAATATACATGTTCACATTGTGGTGCAATGATGTGGTATGGAGAAAGGTTGAATAAACGCCGGAATGCTAAGAATCCTACATTTTCACTATGTTGTATGCAAGGACAAGTGCAATTGCCTTTATTGAAAGAACCACCAAGTGTTCTAAAAAGGTTGATGGAAGGTGATGATTCAGAAAGCAAGCATTTCCAGAAGAATATGAGACCTTATAACATGATCTTTTCATTTTCTTCACTTGGTGAGAAAGTAAAGAGATCTGCTCAAAAGAGGAAAGGACCACCAGTGTTGGTTCTACAAGGTGAAAATTATCATCTTATGGGCAGCTTAACTCCTAATAATGACAGTCAAGCAAAGTTCGGACAGCTTTACATAGCTGACACAGAAAATGAAGTTGATAACCGAGCAAAATGTTTGAGGTAATAACTCTGTTATTTAACGTGGCTTAAATGAAATTTGTATTCAATATACAGTGTAGTTAGAATTCTGATCTTTTATTCATTGTTTTGCAGCTCTGGTAGACAGGGGTTACAGACCAATAAGAAGGATACTCTGAGGAAAGATATTATTGAGAAGTTGATTAAGATGTTGGATGAAGTGAATCCATATGTTAAGAAGTTTAGAACAGCGAGAGATCGATTTAAAATACAACCAGAAGATTCATTTCATATGAGGATTGTAAGTGATCGATCTAAGGATGGGAGGACATATAATACTCCCACAGCTTCTGAAGTTGTTGCTCTCATTCCAGGGGATTTCTCTCTAGATATGGATAACAGGGATATTGTACTACAACAAAAATCAGGAAACCTACTGCGAATAAACGAGATACATGCTTCTTATCTTGCCCTTCAATACCCTCTGTTATTTACTTATGGAGAAGATGGATTCAGACTTGGTATCAAGAAAGGTGTAACAAAAGCTACAATGAAACAGAAGAAGCCTAATATCAGTATGCGACAGTTCTTTGCTTTCCGCCTTCATGAACGTAAGAACGAGTCTCATTCTCTGTTGCATTCGAGGAGACTATTTCAGCAGTTCTTGGTGGATGCCTACACTACTATAGAGTCTAATCGCCTACGCTATCTGAGATTTAATCAACCTACTTTGCGATCTGATAGGTATGACTCTATCAAAAAGTCTGAGAATGCAGGAAAGGTCGATATGAGTGATCAAGGATCAGAGTTCGTGTTACCAGCATCATTCACAGGGAGTCCTAGATATATGAAGAATATTTACTTGGATGCTATGACAGTATGTAAGCATTTTGGATTTCCAGATTTTTTCATTACTTTCACTTGTAATCCGAAATGGCCGGAGATCACAAGATATGTTAAGTCTCAGAAGCTAAAGGCAGAAGATAGATCAGATATTGTTTGTAGGATCTTCAAGATGAAACTTGATTCATTGATGGATGACTTAACCAAAAAAAATCTTCTTGGAAAGACTGTTTCATGTAAGTTATAAATAGTGTTATTATTTTTAAACATGTTTTGACTTCGTTGATCATATGTCTAATAAGTATTTTTTTTTTACAGCTATGTACACAGTTGAGTTCCAGAAACGTGGTCTACCACACGCACACATTCTCTTATTCATGGATCCTTTGCACAAGTTTCCTACAATCAATGACATTGACAATATCATTTCTGCAGATATTCCTGATAAATCGGAAGAACCTGAGCTTTATGAAGTTATTAAGGATATGATGATTCATGGTCTTTGTGGAGCAGCTAATATGAATTCTCCATGTATGGAGAATGGTTTGTGCTCTAAGTCGTATCCTAAACCATTTGCTGAGAAGACCACTATTAATAAAGAAGGATTTCCCATTTATAGGAGGCGCGAACAGTCAGAGAACTTTGTCCTCAAGAATGGATTGAAATGTGACAATCGGTTTGTTATTCCATATAACAAGAGACTATCTCTACGTTTCCGAGCTCATATTAATGTGGAGTGGTGCAACCAAACTGGATCTATCAAGTACTTATTCAAGTACATAAATAAGGGACAAGATCGTGTGACTATTGCCGTGGAACCGCCAGATCACATTGTTGCTAACGAGTTAGGCAATGAAGAGATTACTGTGGAAAAGATAGAAAAGAAAAGAAATGAACTGAAGGACTTTTTCGATTGCAGGTATGTAATTAATAGAAAACGTTTTATAATTGTTAGATTTGATCATCATTTTTCAGTTTCTAATGAGTTTTTTTTGTTATGCAGATATGTGTCTTCTTGTGAATCAGCTTGGCGAATCTTCAAATTTCCTATTCACTATCGATCAACTGCTGTTGAGAAGCTTAGTTTTCATCTACCAAGAAAACAAGTGATTGATTACTCTTAAGGGAAAGGATAAGCTGAAAGCAGTGATCAGTCGTAAGCTCATTGAGAAGACAATGTTCTTAGCATGGTTCGAGTTGAATAAAATCGATGAGTTTGCAAGAACACTGACTTATGCTCAGATTCCTATCTTCTATATCTTTGACAAGCGGTCTAAGAAGTTCAAGAAGCGGAAAAGAGGTTTCTGTTTAGGAAGAATAAATTATGCTCCTCGGAAACAAGAAGCCGCTTATTACTTGCGCATATTGTTGAACATTGTCAGAGGGCCTACCAGTTATGATGACATTAAGACCTATGAGGGAGTTCTCTATCCTGAATACAAAGATGCGTGTTTTGCTCGTGGATTATTAGATGATGATCAGGAGTACATTGATGATCTTGTAAGGATAAGCTACGAATGCTCTGCAAGTGATCTACGAGAGGTGTTTGTTATTATGCTTATGAGTAACACACTCTCTCAGCCAAAGGTTGTATGGGAAAACACGTGGCAGTTTTTGGCTGAAGATATAGAGCATAATAGAAGAAAATATTTGAATAGGCCATGTATGAATATTCATTCCGAATTCATCTTTATATTAGTTTTACCTACAATTTCAATTCCTATTTTGGACTAACCATGTATCTTATATCTACAATTTTTTTCTGTAGGATTATTGTTGAGCGACGACAAAAAGAAGTATGCTTTGCTAGAGATTGAGAAGCTCTTGAGACGTAATGGTACGTCTCTACCAAGATTAACGAAGAAGCCAAAGCTGCCAAAGACAAGTGCTCAGGATTTCAATGTCCTGATAGTGGATGAGCGCAGTTATTCTCGAGAAACATTGTTAGAGACTCTTGATAGAGATATTCCGAAACTGACAGATGAGCAAAAGAAATTTATGATCAGATCCTTGCTGCTGTGAATGAAAGAAATGGTGGAATGTTTTTTGTTTATGGATTTGGTGGAACTGGGAAAACCTTTCTCTGGAAGTTACTTTCTGCAGCTATTAGATGTAGAGGAGATATTTTTCTAAACGTTGCATCAAGTGGCATTGCTTCTTTATTACTACCTGGTGGTAGGACTGCTCATTCAAGGTTTGGTATTTCGTTAAATCCAGACGAGTTTTCATCGTGCACTATGGAGCCTGGAACTGATCAAGCTAATTTGGTCAAAGAATCATCACTTATTATATGGGACGAAGCGCCGATGATGGGCAAACATTGTTTTGAAGCTTTGGATAGGAGCTTATCTGATATAGTTGGGAAGCATGCAAACCAACCTTTTGGTGGAAAAGGTTATTGTCTTTGGGGGTGACTTTAGGCAGGTTCTTCCTGTTATAAATGGAGCTGGTAGGGCTGAGATCGTCTTAGCTTCTCTGAATTCGTCATATCTTTGGGAGCACTGCAAAGTGCTGAAGCTCACCAAGAACATGCGTTTGTTATCAGATGGTTTGTCACCAGAAGAGGCTGCAGATCTTAGAGATTTTTCAGATTGGATATTAAAAATTGGGGATGGCAAAACTTGCAGAGCCTAATGATGGTGAAGCGGAGATCGATATTCCACCATAAATTCTTATTTCAGACTCTAAAGATCCTATAGAAGCAATCAGCTCAGCCATTTATGGCGATACTGCTTCTCTGCATGAAAAGAAAGAGGCCAAATTTTTTCAAGAGAGAGCTATCCTATGTCCAACTAATGAAGATGTCAATATGATTAATGAGTACATGCTGGATCGGTTGGATGGTAGGTTTATATTTTACATTCTTATTTTTTCCTACTTAGATGTATACAAGATATGTACTAATAATTTAGTTTCGATTTCAGGTGATGAGAAAATCTACTACAGTGCCGACAGTATAGACCCAAGAGACAAGGGTTCAGTAAACAATGAAGCACTAGGACCTGATTTTCTTAACACTATTAAGGTGTCTGGTTTACCGAATCATAGGCTTAGATTGAAGATTGGTTGTCCAGTTATGGTTCTGCGAAACTGTCAGCCTTCTGCTGGGTTAATGAACGGCACTAGACTACAGATCACTCAACTCATGGACTTTATGGTTCAAGCTAGGATTATAACTGGAGAAAAGGTTGGAAAATTAGTATACATTCCTAGATTGTTGATAACACCATCAGATACTCGACTGCCTTTTAAGATGCGCAGAAGGCAATTGCCTCTGGCAGTGGCTTTTGCTATTACAATAAACAAAAGCCAAGGACAATCCCTTTCCGAGGTTGGTATTTTTTCTACCAAGACCTGTGTTTTCACATGGACAACTCTACGATGCTGTTTCTAGGGTCACTTCTAAAAAAGGATTGAAAATTCTCGCTGTCGACAAAGATGGTAAACCTCAAAAGAAAACTACAAATGTTGTCTTCAAAGAAGTTTTTGCTAACCTGGAATAGTATCAGTGACTAGGTAAATTTTTCTTCTGGGTTGTCATCTATTTATTTCGTGAATTAGATATATATTCATCAGTAATTTTGTCTACTTTTTTTCGAATACAGGTTTCAGAGCTTTACAAACAAGACATGCGTATTTTCTGTTTCTCGAGACACCATCTAAACTAAGCACACTTTCTACTTATTTTCTGGTTTTGCAGAACAATAAAGAAACAGTTTCAATTGTTTTTTTCTTCATTTAAACGTTGATTATTATGATTTAGTTGGTGATAACACAATCATTCAAACAGCACACAGTTTATGAGAGCAGCAAATGAAAAAACTTCTTTTGTAAACGTGTCTAAGAAAATCTACATTTGTGACCAACGTTTGTTACGATCATTCTATATGTTAGTTAACTAAATGTTTACAATCTTGCACTCTTCCTAATCTGTTATATAAACATGAAAGCGTCTATATTAATATAGATAAGATTATCATGTCACTAACCAAGTATCGATCTCACTGAAACAAAATAGTTCCCCTTTCAGTCCTAGCAGTTTCTAACTATATACATAAATATATACTCTTTTGATATACCTTATGCTCCTTAATAGATTAGATGATACAAGATGAAGCTTAACTCGAAATTCCTTAGTCCATTGATCTTCGACCTGTTTTTTTTAAACATAAATATATTAGTACCTAACATGGATGCTCCAGCAAATATATTAGAATTAATAATTAAAAACAACTAATTATTAGCTATATTTCAAAGTAATACGTTTTATATACTTCTGTTAAAGAAAGATGTATCATCAATTTACTAATCTTGTGGTGTTTTAACTGATCTGTTGTCCGCTTCATTGCCCAGTTCGAAAATCAAAAAACTGATTTCTGTTACCTGAACACCATATATTCTGTTAAAGTTAATAAAATATAATCACCTTCTATGTATATTTAAGTAATATCAACTAGCCTTTCAGTAGTGTTTCAAAAAAAAAAAACTAGCATTTCAGTTAATAGCATAAATACATAACAAAGTATGTGGTCGATGATAAGTCTGACGTTGAAAAAATACCATGAGTGATTCTAAGGAAGGAGCTGGAAAATCAGGCTGGCATCTTTCGATCAAGTACAGAGTCTAGGGACAATGGTGCGGCCCTGATTGAATATTGCAACCTTCCCAATATTCTGGACTCATTTCTATATTCTTCCTCTTTCTTTGATTGATTAAAAACATACATCACCACTGAAACCAAGGAGATTGTTCTTCAATCCATCGTATCAATTGTTAAACAGAGATAAACAATTTAATTAGTACCTTGCAGAACATAGTGCCTCAGTGATTCTAAGGAAGGAGCTGAGAAATCCGTCTGGCATCTTTCGATCAAGCTAAGAGTCTCCGGACAATTGTTTATCTCTGATTCATTGCAACCTTTCCAATCTCCTGGAATCATCTCTATATGCTTCCCCTGATTGACTAAATAACATACATCACCACCGAAGCATGAGGCGTTTCTTCAATCCATCGTATCCATATCTACTTTTTCTTCTTCTATGTCTTGATTTCATAGACAATCAAGCAAACATATCTCCTGTTCTAAACAAAAAAAACGTTTTTTAATATCAAAAAGATTTAACAAGAGGTTATTAAACAGAGATAAACAATTGATGAATTGGTACCTTGCTTGTGTCTATTAATCCGTTCATTACTTCTTCTAAATCCAGATGTTAATCGCAAATCTTTTGAAGTTCTCCCACGAATTCGCTGAATTCCTCATCCGACCTAGACTCGCGCTTTCAATTCATCGAGTTTTTTTTCATCTCATAACTGTTTTTTTTCCTACGTAAAGTTGTTAATAATGTTTTTGGGCCTTTGTTCATTTTTCAGTAGAATTTGGGTTAGGAAATTTTATGATTATGTTTATATATCTATCACCAAAATTTACAAAGCCCATTTATAAATAATATAAATTGCTTTCAAATATATAAATTATTTAATATCTATCCTATTAAAAATGAGCATATTTTTAAAAACTATAAATTCAAATTTGAAAGTGGAAATAAAATCTGTCCAAATATAATTAGTCTATAACTAAATATGGTTAATAATTTAATATGAACTTATTCATTTCTTCATATGTTAACAAAATAATCCATGCAAGTGGATGAGTGAAAAAATACATATCAAATATTTGTTTTGTTGAATATAAAATTAACAAAAAACAACTTACAAACTATATACGTAACAAACATCTTTCTAACAATTTAGATATAAATAACTAATCTAATTCATCATTTAAACATTTTAAACCACCATATAATATAATATATATAATATCGAAAATTACATAAATTATAAAAATATCATTAATATCAAACCGAAACGAACCGTGGGTCCAGGTCTAGTTTATAACTTATATGAAAAGATCCAAAGGTTTATTAACAAGTTTTAATAAAAGAAACCCTTTACAGCACTTTCATATTGACAAAATATTTTTTTTATAACGGGATAAGTACATGTTAGTTTTATCCATGCTGTTTATTATTATTCGCTTTTTGTATGAATGTTAATTAAGAAATATATATTCGTTTTACCTGGTAGGTATCCGAAATCCGTATACGAGTCGTAATTATATAATTTATATGCCTTCTATTGTAAGACGTAAACGTAAAAGCAAGAAACATACGTAAACACCCCTTTCACAAAATAAATGACAGTAACAAGCAGTTTCTCTTGTCGAGATATAAGAAAAATAAGAGGTTGTAAATGCATGTTCACGATGCCCCTCTATAATCTTCGAAGATAAGAGTAGATTTTTCTTGTTTTATTTTGCACGTTTAAATAATGTTGCATGTTTTTTTTTTTTTTTTTTGTACTTACATGCATGTTGCATGTTGCTAAAGTAAAACCTGAGATCTAAAATTTTAAAAGATATCTACTGTACTAGGTTGTTTTCTGATTATTGTTTTGAGGGTGGGCTGCTTTATGTAAAAATATGTATACCAAGACCACCTCCAACAGGGTTTTTCCCTTTGGAATTCTTAAAATAAATATTATGTATATGTATATATATGTATAAATATTTGTAGGGTCCATAATTTTTGTGAAACCCCATAGGCAAATGTTCTAAAAATCTCATTTTAAAAATCTTTGCCTATGGAGTTCCACAAAAATTGTGGACCCCACAAATATTTATATCTATATGATATATACATACATATATATATACATAATACATATTTTAAAAGCATCTTTAACACATAAACCCCAAATGGGGTGCTTAAGATTTTTTTTGTCTGATTAAAAAAAAAAAACTAAAAACAAACCAATCGTGGGTCGCCACGTGTCAGTGGAGTCCGCGAAACAGTGCAAGCCTCGGTGCTTAATTTGGCATTTTTGGCACCACTTTTTCCTCTCTTATGGTGGGATCCACCCTTTAGCCCTCCCTTAAGCACTCCCATTAATGGTGCTCTAAGACCATCTCCAACCCAACTCCAAAACACTATTTTAGTGTGATTTTGACACAAAAACCTTCTCCAACCCAACACTAACAATCACACCATTTTAGTGCAACACTATAATTTCACACCAAATTTGGTGTTATACTATTTACGACACTAAAATACTATTCACCCCATTAAATACTATTCACTTAATTTATTAATAAAATAGACAATTAAATAAATAACAAATAAAAACATAAATACATATAATATTATAAAATAACTTTTAGTGTAAAGTTTAGTGTTATGGTTGGAGAAGAACTTTTTTTAGTGCTGAAATGACACTAAAATAATGTGATTTTGACACTAAAATAGTATTATAGGTTGGAGATACTCTAATGGCATCCGCAGCGGTATAAATTTTATCAAGTTTCTCTTAAATTCTATCAAGTTTTTCTGACAAAAAGTTTAATATTAGAAAAATATAGATCAATAAATAACAGACAAGTGGCCAACGCTTCTCATGATTTCGGACAAAATCTCTTCATAAAGAAACGTTTTCTTGTCTCTCTCATCTGTTTCTTTACCTTCTTTTTTTCATGTATTATTTTAATTACTGAGAGATCTATTGAAAATTGCACCAATGCTGATTGTCTAACTTGATAGAGATGCAGGTTTTTTTTTTTTTTTTTTTGTCAAATATAGAGATGCCAGGTTAGTATTAAAAAAAACTTGATAAAGATGCCACCATGACATTTTTTTCTTCTAACTAGCCAATCCTTTTCCAGTTAGTACATATTAGCTGTTTTTTGCTAATACATATTAGCTGTTTTTTGCTAATACATGTTGTATGTATGTACTTTGCTGATACATGTTAGATGTCTTAAGAAACTTTCTTCGGTACGTACCTTTTATATTTCTATCTACCTAACACGTTTTTTCGTTCTTTGTCCCCCTTTTACAAATGTATAATCACCTTTTTAATTATACCTAATTTATGATTTATTAATGAAAGAAAGAGAAGCTATATCTCAAGAATGATAATAATAAAGGTGATTTTGTGAAACACATAAATCGACTGATAAATAAGTTAGAACAAAATAGAGTAAAATAATTTATTTTTTGTTTTAGCATAGTTAGAAATTAGAATATAGTGAACTAAATACTAAACAGAGAACGGAACCTATAGATCACAGAATTCAATGGTATTTAGAATGGAACCAAGTTATATGCTCGGTTTCCAAGCCTGGCCAGTTGATGTATTAACCTTGGTCTATATTTTTTTTTGTATTAAAACATAATAATAAATAGAATTAAGGAATTTGACCCAAAAAAATAGAAGGATAACAATCTGCTCTTATTCTTTATCCCTGGTCTAATAATATTATAGGTTTTGGCCCGGAATTTTTGTAAAAACAATTATAGTCATGGATTTCCAACATAACTTTTGACAAGATGTATGGCTCTCGAGCGACACTTGTTCACTTGTGTGGCATATCCGTTCTGGTCGTGAGTAAAACTTCTGGATTACTCTTTTTATTTTCTCACGCAATTCACATGTTCTATGAAAGTAGTCCATAAGTTCAAGGTCTGAACAGATAACTTAATCATGATAACTGCAGTACATCACATTTTTAATAAGAGCATTTCGTCTTGTATAATATACATGTCTACAGTATTATACTATACTATACATGTATATGCAGATCATTTTCATATATATCCTGAATATTAGTTAAGATCATCCGATCAAGATTTTAAAGCTCCACATAATATTTGATATTGGATTGGATCTCGGAACTCATTTATTTTGAGTACTCGTAAAAACATGGTATTTAACATAGACTTATTCTTGGGTTCGGTTCACCAACCAATAGGATTGTGTTATTTCATATTCGATATCTTTTAAAAAAGGAAACAAAAATATTGTCAAATTATATTATCTTTCTAAAATTAAAAGGTAAAAAGAAATAAATAAAAAATAGTAATAATTAGAAAAAAAATATTTTTAACGTCGTCAGCAAAACATTAAACCCTAAATCCTAATCCCTAAACCCTAAATCCTAAACCCTTGGGTAAACCCTAAACTCTAGGATAAATCTTAAACTCTAAGACAAATCTTAAACTCTAAATCAAAATCACTAAACACGAAAACACTCGAGGGTTTAGGGTTTAGGATTCAGGGTTTAAAGTTTTAGGGTTTAGTGTTTTTATTTAGAGTTTAGGATTTATCCAAGGGTTTAGGGTTTACCCAAGGGTTTAGAGTTTATCCAAGGGTTTAGGGTTTATCCAAGGATTTAGGGTTTACCCAAGGGTTTAGGTTTACCCAAGGGTTTAGGGTTTATGATTTAGGGTTTAGGGATTAGGATTTAGGGTTTAGGGATTAGGATTTAAGGTTTAGTATTTTGCTGACGACGTTAAAAATATTTTTTTAATTCTTTTTTCTGTAGCTGCTATTTTTTTTTTTACTTTTTTATTTTAAAAACATAATATAACTTGATAATATTTTTTTTCCTTTTTTAAAAGATATCGAATTTGAAATAATGAAATCCTATTGGCTAGTGAATCTAGAGGTTCACCCTAGGGGGTGAACCCAAGAATAACTCTTTAATTACTAAGATGGACCAAAGCGTAACAATGTGATCGATCGATTAGATTATCCCATCGATCGATCGAGGATATCAAGTGTTCCTCGGAATTTCCTCGGAATATTTCGACGGAATTCCGAGGAAGAAAAGGGTTTCCTCGGAATTTCCTCGGAATATTCCAAGGAAATTCCGAGGAAATAGGGTTTTTAAACCGAAAACAACGTTTTACGGTTTGAATAACACCTATATAACCCTTATTAAGTGTCTTACGTTCATTATGAAGTCAAAACTAAGTTCAAAATTAACCGAAAAATAACACCTATAAGAAAAAAAATAAAAAAAAAACTAAGTTCAAAACTAAGTTCAAAATTAACCGAAAAAAAAAACATTGCTCCTACTCCTCGTCTCCTGCTCCAGATGTTCCTGCATCTTTGGGTCTCTTGGACCTCTTTCTTACCCTGTGTGTACCACTCGAATCCGAACCAGAGCTGGATGGAGAGTTGTCCCGATGAACTACATCATCCTTTTGGCAACGACACGGCCTGATACGTGAAATGGCAGCCCAGATCTTGTGTAGCATGTCGTTGTTTGTCTTTATGCTCTGATCTCTCCAATGTTGTTGCTGGCGCGAAGTGGCGTTCGGTGGAAGCTCTTGCAGCTTGTACTGGCTGGAGTCTGATGGGAGTAGCTGATGGGGTTGTGAATCATCTGGAATGGCTTGTGCAGCCTCATCTTCTCCTTCTTCATCATCCACGGCCTTGCCTTTGGTCTGATATTTTGGCGTGAAGAAGGATGGCTTGTCTACTAGTGCGGTAGCAGGGGGTAGGAACTCAACTGCAGCCTCTGAAAGTAGAGCAGTCAGGCCGATCTGAGGCAGGTGGCAGTAGAGTGTTTTCTTCGCTCGGTCCTGGAATACGTAGACGTAAGGACCATCCCGATCGATCCTCGAGTGGGGACCAGCTATGAACTCCTTACTTACTAGAGAAATGACATCCAGGTAGTTCCAAGCAATGTTGTTCGATCTGTCCAGTGCTACCTGATGGTTCTCGCAGTCTACACCCACATGTGTAAGGATCCGAGTAATCACTGCACCAAATCCACATGCACTGCTCTTGGATTTGGTTACTTTCCCCTTGTATCCTGCTAAGTTTGCGGCCAGCACCGCTCCCATGTTGAAGGCAGTAGCAGGTGGGAATGTAGAGTTTCCAAATGCCGGTAGCAAATGCCTCACACCTTGGTACATGAGGCACAACTCCCATTGCGTGACTGATGCGGCCGTGGTTGTCCCGTATAGCAATGAGCCAATGAGGCGTGTGGCATATCTCAGTACTGGGCTCCGGATAAGTGACTCCTTTGCCTGAGAAGATCTATAAACCCCTGTGCCAATCGTTTCCCAGAAGTTCAACAGCTCTGAAGTCCAATAAAGACCAGATGTCCTCTCCCCTGCACTCAATCCAAATAGTCCGCAGAGGTCTGTGAAAGATACCTCAAAGTATACTTTCTGCACTACGAATGCCAGAAAACTTTCCTGATGGCTATCATCGGGATGGCTGACGTATGTGGATGCTATGAACTGGCGTACCAACTCCGGATAAGTGGGTTCGTTGAGGTTGCATAGTTGGCCTAGACCCATGTTCTGGAACAGCCTTCAATGTCTGATTTGATTCCCAATATTGTCATCGTCTCAGGACATGCTAGTTGTGTAGCCGGAACGGCTACCTTCTTCATGTTGTTGTAGTGGGTGGTATCAGACTTATCCCACTTCTTTGGCCTTTGCTTCTCTCGCTGAGACGAACCCTCTTCTTGTGTGTTCTTCTTTGTTGATGTTTTCGTGCGCTTCATTCTCTACAAAATAGAATCTTTGAAACAAGTGAGTATGCAGTATATGTTTTGATAAAAAAACAAGCGAGTTGTGATAAAAAAAACCAAATTGAAAAAAATTCTCAATCCCTAAATCATCTCAAATCCTGTTCCAAACTCGTTGATCACAGACAATTGTGTTTTATTCCATGTTTAAACATCTGTTTCATGCATATTTGATCAAGGAATCAACACGGAAATAAGAAATTCACAAAACCCAAAAAATTGCTCAAGAACACGATTTGAGAATGTGGAGATTCGCGGAGTATACCTGTCTTAGGGTGAAAACGAGTGTAGGAATCAGGTAGAGCTCAAAAAATCAAGGGGAATAGAGCCCAAAATTGTTCAAATCGGATGATTATAGAGAGAGAAAAAGGGGGGGGGTCGAATTATAGGGGAAATCGGAGGGGATGAGAGTTCTGAGGTTTTGATCCAAAAAGTTTGGGTTTTGCCTTATAATTCTGTTTCCCGCACACGCATCGATCGATGCATTTTTGTACAAATACGGATCGATCGATGCGTTTAAAAAAAGGCTCCCGAGATTTTGTTCGATCGATCGATGGGACAATCTAATCGATCGATCACATTGTTACGCTTTGGTCCATCTTAGTGATCGATCGATGCGTTTTTGGATATATATACATCGATCGATCCGTTTATAAAAAATCGTACGAGATTTTCCGAGGACATTCCGAGGAACGCTTGAGATTCTCGATCGATCGATGGGATAATCTAATCGATCGATCACATTGTTACGCTTTGGTCCATCTTAGTGATCGATCGATGCGTTTTTGGATATATATACATCGATCGATCCGTTTATAAAAAAAAGTTGACGTATTGAAACCCCAAACACTAGTTCCTCGGAATTTCCTCGGAATATTCCGACGGAATTCCGAGGAAGAAAAGGGTTTCCTCGGAATTCCCTCGGAATAATCCGAGGAAATTCCGAGGAAATAAGGTTTTTAAACCGAAAACAACGTTTTGCGGTTTGAATAACACCTATATAACCCTTATTAAGTGTCTTACGTTCATTATGAAGTCAAAAATTTGTTCCTTACCGTATAATTAAAACTTTTCCGATTGTATGAACGAAATCCCACAACATAAGAGAAACACTTATACCTTTTAATGAACGGTAAAGGGAATACTTTCAATTAGTATTGAAATTTGTTATTTCATGGTTTATGCTCATCTATACAAAGAATCCTCAATGGTATGCATTACAATTTTATAAGAAATGAAATACGGCAAAAAAAAATTGATGTTTTGAAACACCAAACACTAGTTCCTCGGTATTTCCTCGGAATATTCCGAGGAAATTCCGATGGATATTTTACTATCCGTCGGAATTTCCTCGGAATATTTTCATTTTACCGGGCAAATATTTCGCGAAAATTGAAATTAGAATTCCGACGGAAAATGTCCGTCGGACCCTAGGTTTTATAACCACGAGCCCCTTCTTCTTCCCCATTTCTTTCTTCTTCCTCTGCGCGACTCCTCTCTTCTCTCCGGCGATTTCCCCCTGAAATCCGACGATATCTCCGGCGATCTCCCCCTTCTCTTACACAAATCATGTAAGGACCCTATCCCACTCTCTTAGGTTCTATTTGTTAGGTTTTTGTGTAGTTTTGATAGATTTTTGTTAGGCTGATTGGTTTGGATTGTGATTTGGTTGTATAATAGGTTTAGAATTGTGATTTGGTTGAATAATTTGTTTTGTTGAATTGATTTAGAATTTTTTTATATTTTTTTTATATTTTTTTTATTTTTTTTTGTATTTATAAAATCAATTTTTGTATATAAAATCGATTTTTGTATTTTACAAAATGATTTTTCTATATAAATTCGATTTTTTGGATTTTACAAAATCTTTTTTGTATATAAATTCGATTTTTTAGATTTTACAAAACATTTTTTAATATCTATAAAACTTTTTTTGTGATTAAAAACTATTATTTGGAATTTAAAAATATTTTTAATATATATATATATATATATATATATTATTAAAATTATTTTTTGTAATTATTAAACGATTTTTTATTTATTAAAACTATTTTTTGTTTATTAGAACTATTTTTATATATTTATTAAATATTTTTAATATCTATAAATCTTTTTTTGTGATTAAATTATTTGAGATTTTTTTTTACAAAAAAATTAATTTATATATTTCTGTATTTATTAAATATTTTTTTTTTAATTTACAGGTCTCATGATGATCAGACCCGGCCTCGACAGCGTCGTGGTCGTGGTGGTACGGGGAACCAGTCTCGGGATTCCAGCCATTTTCAGGATTCTCCTTCGCCCCACAGCTCCAACCATACATCTCCCTCTGCTGCACCCGCTCCTGCTCCTCTCGCTTCCGCTGCTGCATCCGCTCCTGCTCCTCCGGGTCCTCCGGGAGTGATGAGTGTTGCGGAGTTGGTTCAACAGCCCGGTCGTGACCATCTTCCGTATCTCACTCCGTATCCACATGGACGGGGTCAAACATGGTAATTAAACTTTTTTTTTCTTTAAATTTGGATTCATTATTAACCGTTTGTTCTTTTTATTAGGTTCAACCGATCCGGGAACGGGATCAGCGCATGGATCAACCGTATGATGTACTCGTCCCTCGACAGGGGACATCCGACTTTCACTCACTTCCCTACCGACAAGCAGGTTCTGTGGTTTCGTCAGTTTGCGGTAAGTATTCTAATTTTATTACTTATATTTTTAATCTTTAATATAAATTTTCTACTAATTATGTTTTTTTTTCAGCAAGAGTTCAACTGGAATTCCGATGAGACGCTCTTTATCTATCACCACTTCGTCCATAAAGTTATGGACAACTATGGGAAGCAGATCCACGAGTGGAAGAAGAAGTGGGAAATCAATAAGGTTCGATTTAATTTATTAAACAATTTTTTAATTTATTAAACTATTTTCTTTTTCTTTTTTATTAAAAGGTCCCAAAGTCGATGAACGACACGGTCTGGAAGGAGTTGTGTGCGCATTGGGATAAGGAAGAGACGAAAGAAACTTCTTCCACCAACTCCACCAACCGCAGGAGCGACCGTAAAGGGAAGGGCATCTACAAGCATAACTTGGGTGCTCAATCTATTGCCACTCTGGGAGATCGCATGGTAAGTTCAACCGTTTTTTCTTCAATTATTTGAGTTTCAGAATTTTAATTTATTGTGCATTTTTTCTAATTTCTAATGTTTCTTTAATTTATGTTTTTTTTCAAGGCGGAAGAAAATGATGGCGAGCCGGTTGATGATCTCGCCCTAATGAGGAGGGCGTATACCAACAAGAAGACCGGCCAGATTGATGACGGTCTTGTGAGGGACGTGGTCGACCTGGTCCAAACTCAGGTGGTAGACGAAGTGTCTCAGCTTCAAACCGAGGATGACGCTTCGACGGCTTCGACCAACTTGTCCCGGTTTCGAATCAACGAAATCGTTGAATCCGTAAGTTCTTTTTTTTAAAGTTCAATTCATTTATTTCTTGGTTTAAATTTGTAAATTTGGTTATTTTCTATTCAGTCGGTTCCAAAGAAAAAGGGACGTTTGGTCGGTTTGGGTCGTCGCACCCGGTCGGTTCCTCCTTCTTCTGCACCACCGCCCTTTGTTGATCCAGAAGTACTTACGGCTCAGTTGAAGGACAAGGATGATCGCATATCTTTGTTGGAGACCCAGATGCCGGCTCAACAGGCGGGCTATGAGGCACAGAGGAGGCTGAACCAGCAAATGATGGAGATGATGCAGAGGATGTACCCGAACGAGGTGTTCCCGGACGTGCCAGACCCGTAGTTTTTTTTTTCCAAAAACTCGGAATGTTTTATTTTTATTTGTGAAACTTTGAATATTAATTAATATGATTTCAATTTTAATTTTAATTTTATATTTTCGCATTTAAATTTCAAAAATTTTATTTTTTTTAAAAAATTAATATTTTTTACATTCCGAGGAAATTAATTATATTTTTTACTCGATCGATTGATGCGTTTTTGGACATATATCCATCGATCGATCTGTTTATAAAAAAACGTTCGGAATATACCGAGGGACATCTTCCTCGGAATATACCGAGGGACATCTTCCTCGGAATATACCGAGGGACACCTTTCCTCGGAATATACCGAGGGACATGTTCCTCGGAATATACCGAGGGACATGTTCCTCGGAATATCCCTTTGTATATTCCGAACGTTTTTTTATAAACGGATCGATCGATGGATATATGTCCAAAAACGCATCGATCGATGAACTTCCGAGGAAATATCCCGACGAAGTTCTCCCTCGGTATATTCCGAGGAAATTTCCGACAAATTAGTGATCCTCGGAATTTCCTCGGAAATTTGTTTCCTCAGAATTCCGTCGGAAAATTCCGAGGGATTTCCGAGGAAAGAAGAAATTCCGAGGAATTATTTCCGAGGACTTGTTTCGTCGGTATGTCGTCGGAATAACGTTATTCCGACGAAATTCTGACGATTTTTTCCCTCAGTATCCTTGCTGTTTTCCGACTATATAGTAACGAAGCATTCTATTAATAAATAATATCAATGCGACCAAACATGCATACAAAAGCATAACATATCACAAACCCGACGTGACCGCTCCAGTTCGAATATATCCATCAATCCCTTGATATGATCTGAGCTTTGAGCGAATTCTTCATCACAACGGTAAACGCGTAAGTTTCAGTCGGGTCGGGTGGAGAATCCGGAGCAGAGATCCATTTAAACGAATGGATCATCCTAGCAAGCATCAAGTTGATGTGTAGAATCCCTAAAGACCAAGCCGGGCAGATCCGACGACCCGCACCAAAACGCAACATTGTCACGCCACGTGTTCCGGTCCAGTCAGCATTAACACCGTCTCCACCTGGTAAAAACCTCTCGGGTCGAAACTCACTCGGATCCGACCAAATCTCCGGGTTCTCAGTAACCCAAGCAGTGTAAAATTCCACATATGCCCCTGACGGAATATCATACCCGCCAAGCTCCGTATCTTTAACGGCGGCGTGAGAGAGAAGAAAATGTCTCGGAGGATGTCTCCGGAGAGTCTCTTTCACTATTGCTTCCAAGTAAGGCATTTTCGTCACGTCATCCTCTTCAACGACGCCGTTTTTGCCCACAGCTCCGACAACTTCCTCGTACAGCTTCTCTTGTATGTTTTGGTCGGTCACTAGATGAAGTAACGCCCACTCAAGCGTAGTAGCGCTAGTGTCCGTACCAGCCGAGACAATCTCCGAACATAAAGTCACAATCTCTTCATCTTTAAGCTCACCGCCTCTCTCAACAGGCTTCAAAGCGAACAGAGAATCCACGTAAGCTGCACCGATAGGACTCACCATCTCTTCGTTAGGACTCTCATTCGCGTCAACAAATGCACGACGGTTTCTTATCAACGGCACGAGACACTCGAGCTGCGTCTTCCGTTCAAGATTTTTAAGGAGATAGAAATCGTGTATAGAGCAGGAGATTGTGGATTTGCCACCCAAACTATAGTTCGTGGAGAGAACTGTTTGTACCACATGCCTCTATAGTGGTAATAAGAAGTACCTGGTCTGAAAAGGCCGAGTTCAGAAAACATCACCGTCAAATACAATGGTCTGGTCTCCTGAAAGAGATTCACTGATGGAGATTGTGTCAACTGCAGAGGAAACATGTGAAACTTGGAGAGACAAAAATATTACAAAAAATCCGTAGGAAGATATGAAGAACACATTCTCTTTGAAGGTCGCCATGTTCGTGTGGAACACAGAAAGAATTGTGGTGATTACACAATGAAAGAAGTGATGATTCACGAGTCAACTCAGTCGAACATGTTGAAAAGTATGAACAATAATTAAAGCCGAAGACTTTCTGTAGATAGAGATTGAAGGAAGCCAAATTACTCCATCTCAATACTTGTATTTTATTTTATAATTTTATAACGTCTCTTTCTTCTCTTATATTATCAGAGAATCAAAGGTTAATCGAACGAAAGTCTTTATCCAATAGAGAGATTTATTTTATTTTATTAGTAACAACAAATTTTAATACTTAAAGATACTAATTGACGATAATTGATAGATATCAAAAAGCCTCTAAAAATTACACTAGGTAACTGGTAGGTTGAAATAATAGATAGTATTTATATTTCATTCATAGTGATGGTTGTGATTGCATCCATTCGATTGCAAGTATAATGTGGCATCTCGGTGAATCAACAAAGAGAAGAAGGCATGCCTCGTTGAATGAGAGTGTCTAGATCTTTGTCACCACGGCCACTGCAATTCACGACCACTTTGGCACCATCGCGCAGAGTAGGAACAAGTTTGTCGAGGAACGCCAGCGCGTGAGATGCTTCTAAAGCTGGGATTATTCCCTCCAATCTGCTCAATAACATGCACGCTATAATAGAAGATTATGTAAGTAATTAATGAAATTCTTGTAAGAATTACAAAGAGAAAAAAAAAATTACAAAGAAAGCATATTAAGTAACATAAATAGAGAGGGACCTTGAACGGCTTCTTGGTCTGTTGCTGTGTAGAACTCGGCTCTTCCGCTTTCTTTCAGAAAGCTAATCTCTGGTCCAACTCCGGGATACTCTAATCTGCGACGAATCAAGCATAATTAATGAGGCTTAGTATGTAACATCTTCTCTTTGGTTTAGTATGTAACATCTTCTCTTTGGTTCACATAATTAATTTGGTTATCCAACCGTATATAAACTTAGTTTGGCGATTTTGATGCGGCCAGGCAAAAAAAGGGTTCAATCAGACCGGTTCATAACCGCTTACGAGAGGTGACTTGCATGTGATAAACGTGTAAACCTTTTTAACGATAAAAAGACGTACAAGTTAACGTTAAACATGCAAAAGTACAAATACCAGTAGAAGATTTCTTATTCGCTACTCATGTCATGCCTTGACTATATATTAATTTATCTATAGAGTTAAAAGAAAATCAAGAACTATAATATACCAGACTTATTTATTTAGTTTCATCTTTCTTAAAAGACTAATTTATATACCTAGACATATTTATTTAATTTAGTTCATATTTCTTAAGAGATTTTTAAAGACTTTCATCATCACTAAATAGTGGCTTTTAACTCCAGGATTATAGTTTGAGCAGCTGTTTAAGACAACATATAGGACATAATTTAACCACTTACCCTACTCCTATGGAATGTGGTTTAAGTATCTGTCCTTGATCATCTTGCAATAAGTAGCTCATGGAGCCATGATACACACCAACATCTCCAACGGCCAAAGTAGCTGAATGTTTCCCTGAATCCAGACCCAGTCCCGCGGCCTCTACCCCGACTAGTCGCACATCCTCATCCCCAAGAAACTCATGGAACAATCCCAATGCGTTTGAGCCACTCCCCACACAAGCCACCAACACATCAGGTTTACCACCCCATAGTTGTTTTGCTTGTCTTCTTGTCTCTTTCCCAATCACGGATTGAAACTCACGTACCATTAACGGACTCGGGTGCGGTCCTACCACCGTCCCGGATAAGTAGTATGTGGTTTCTAGGTTTCCAACCCAATTTCGAATAGCCTCTGAACTTGCATCTTTAAATGTTCCTTCAACTGATTTCACCTATTAAAATCAGGATAAACGAATTTTATGTTCAGTTTGACCCCCAAAAATTAGTTCCGTGTTCCGCATATGTGAATATTTTGTTGTTTTGAGAGATTTATTTGATGTGAATATTTTGTTGTTTTGAGAGATTTATTTGAAATAAAACTCATGGTTTTAGTAATCAAAGAAAAATAGTGTTAGTTTATATTTTTCCGCGATTTTTGCATACACAATTTTATTGTTAATTATAGATATTAATTTCTTGCTCGATTATGTATAAGTTCATATTTAGAAAGGGAATGGACCCTCATTAGATTTAATACATGTGAATCTATAATGTGATATATATGTTATCAAATATTTTTTTAATGTATATATATGTTAAACAAACTATAATGTTTTTTTACCAAAAAAAAAACAATAATGATTTTTTTTTTGAAATGACTCTATAATGTTTTTTCTGGATAAATAAAACAAGTTCCAGTTGCAAGCCCGGCTCCGGTTTCGGCTAGGTTATGAGTTTAATTATAGAGTAATCTTATATATTAAAACAGAAGTCACAACCTTAATTCATGTGTGATTTTTTTTAGAAATGGACTTATTCATAAAAAGTCATATTACATTTAATCACTAATCTTATCATTTAAATTTTGGGCATACTAGAAATTTTTATTTGGCTATTAATAATTAAATTTAAACAATAGAAGGTTCATTGGATTTATAGATAGTATAAATTAAATAGATATAATTTAATGTTGTAAACTATATCTCCATATGTTAATTATTTAAATATTTGTCAATGCTAACTTTAAAAATTATAATAATTTTTTTAAATAACAAAAATCATATTATCTAACAATGATTAATCTTTACTACCTTAAACCAATTAAAACAAATTTTAAACTATATAGTTTATTTTAAAAATTAAACAAAAACTAAATATTTAATTATTTACTCGATAATATAAATCTATGAAGCGAAAACTTTAATATTTAAAAACTTTCTAATTTTGTGAAATGTTACAATATCTTTGAATATGACAATAAAATAATATTTACTAATCTTTATATATATAGTTACGATTTTAATAATAAAATAATAATCTGAAAATATATATATAGAAAAAGATAGAAATACATGTGAAAGTTTGAAATAATCTATTCAATGAAAAAAATATACCGTAAACTTATTATGTTTTAAAAATTGATAGACACATATATATTATAATATATATCAATTTAGAATTGAAAAAAAAATGTTTATATAAAAATAAATGAAAACAAAAATCCGCGCGGTTGTGTGGATGGAGATCTAGTTACTAGTTATACCTGAGCACCAAGCAGTTTCATGGAAAGTACATTAGAGGATTGTTTCTCTATATCAGCGGTTCCCATGAAAACAGTACACTCCATGGAGAACTTCGCACAAGCAGCCGCCGTGGCGACCCCATGTTGACCGGCTCCTGTTGCTGCCACCACACGCTTGCAACCAAGCCGCCGGGCTATCATCGCTTGACCGAGAGCATTGTTGATTTTATGGGACCCACAGTGGCTAAGATCTTCCCTTTTCAGGTATATTTCGGGTCCACCTCCGGTGGTTTGAGATATGTTCTTGTAGTGTTCGGTTAAACGTCCGGCGAAGTAGAGCGGCGTTTCTCTTCCTACGTAGTCTCTTAACGCTGTGGTAAGCTCCTCCTAATTACAATTAAAAGCACACATAAGAAAACATTGCACTGATTAATTATCATGCTTAATTTAATACATGTGAAATTTACATGCTAAATGATGACGTCATTAAGTTATTTTCTTACATGTGACACTATGTTGCCTTTTTATTAATGAGATTATTGAAGGAGTTTCTCAAATTTTGAGAAATTAAAAGTATTATTTTATAAATATTTTATTTTGTAATTTTTTGAATTTTTTTGTGAGAGACACCATTGGTGCCTTATGTGAAAAGGAGGTAATGTGTCGGGATGTACGTTATTTTTATTGTTTGACAAGGACAATACTAAGTAGTCTCAACCGTAATGTTTCCAGTCCTCTTGTCTTTTTGGATTATGCCAGCTGATTTCGAATCTATAAACCATATATTTGTTCTATGATTATGTTTTCCGGTGTTGATAAAAAATGTCTACAAAAAAGATCTGTCTTTAGGTTATGTAAATTAATCTATTATCTTCATAACCTAAAGGTCAAATTATCAACGTTTGTTCTCATTCCTTTGATCCATTAATTTCTTTATAAAAAAATGCTTGTTTCATAAAGACAAATATTAATTTGTTTAGATTTGAAATGTGCAGTTTATTTGTAAAATATATGAATTTGATAGTTGACAATAAAATCTCTTTTCCAATATTCATACGATCAACAGCATGGAATAAGAGTTGTAAAATTTTCCTGTCGATTTGACCTAATTGGTTACATTATGTAGTGCAAAGTGATGAATTTAGCCATTAAGCCTTGCAAAACCATGATATTTAATGAAATAGAGGTGGTGAGTTACGTTAATGTGATATAAATATATTATTGGATTGAGATAAGCTTAATCAATATACGAGAAAGGCCAACCTGAAATTCATGATCGTTTAAAACAAAATTAAATTCATCTTCGAGATCTCTAAGGGGAGACATCAATGTCTCCGGTACAAACTTTCCACCGAACCTGCCGAATCTACCGTTACCGTCGCCACGAAGAAACTGGCTCTCGTCTGTTCTTGTTGGGACAGAACCCAACGGTGGATCACTCGTACGGAGGACATTGCTTACACGGTGGTGTCTTTTGATGGGAACTCCACAAACAACAGAGTTTATCATACCGTGGTTTCTTGTCAGAACCTTAGAAAGTGGTTGCCCTCGTATTTGGATTTTGGTCGACGACATGTTTATCTCTCTTTTTGTGTGTGGAAGTACTGATGTTTTATTATATTAGTGACTTTTCTTAAACATTTGTGTTGACGAGTACCTTTTTTATAGTGAGTAGAGGGGTATATGTTTTTTTTTTTGTTATGCATCCATTTGAATTTACATGTTTAACATGTTGTTAATCTTTACCACTCGCTCTCTTGATTTTTAAAAACAACGTTGTCAAAGTGAAAAAAGTGATTTCGAATGAACTAACTTTACGAAAATTAGTATACCATGTAGGCCCGCATTCTCAGCGATATGATACATTTCTACTAAGAGAGAAATTTATTTTAGATTTCCTAATCGAATCAGGGTTATCTATCCTATTAAAAGTGAAGTACAAATGTATAATCATCCTCGCTTCTTCTAATTATTTACAATAGATTGCTACTGGTTTTAATTATGGAGCTTCTACTTAATTATCCATCAACTATTTCACGTCAAACCTCATAAAAGAAATCCATTTTGTTTTTTGTTATACTTTTAAATGGGCTATGCAATGTTTTAAAAATGGGCTATGCTATTTCATGTCAAACGATCTTGAAATTTTTTTTAAAAAAATAAGATCAAGATTTTCGAAGATCTCCCTTGCACATATCATTTAAACAATACATCGAATAATATCAATTCAAAATCGTAACAAATCAACTAACTATCCTTTAAATCTTCATTATCTTAAATACTTAACATAAATAATCCTCTACATTTAAGGTTTCACATTTATAATATCCATCAAAATACTTGCTAATCACGATAATATAGGGTCGATTTATTACGATTTTTCATAAATTTAAACATTCCTAATTGTGATTACGTGATAAAATTGTAACCACAAAATCTTTTAAAAAATATTCTCTTATTAAGTATATTCTTTATCGTGAACAACTTGCTCATCAAGTTTTTTAATAATTAGTTTTGATTTACCTATCATCAAAATATCACCTACATATCTATATATATCTCCTCTCCTACATTCAATAACATCATTCATTTTGCGATCTAAACAAGAACACATAAAATGTCAAACAACGCAAGTCTCACGCCTGTCAAAGACTTGAAACCATTTAAGACTAAATGGCGATCTCAAGTGAAAGTGCTACATTCATGGCTGCAAAACACTGGTTTTGGTGGGGGACTCTTCAAATGGTTTTGACTGATGAACAAGTAAGTTTCAAAATGCAATCAGTCATTTTTTTAGTGTTCCTTAATATGCGTAACTTACATGATGTTGTTTTTCTTTTGTAGGGTGAAAAGATTAGTGCTACGTGCAAAAGGAATCACATTTTGAGTGTCCAGCGAAAGCTACCCCTGGGAAAATGGCGTGTTCTCACAACGTTTTCTGTTTCGCAAGCATCAGGCCAATATCGGCCAACAAGCCATCCATACAAGATAACGATCAGTGACGAAACTGTGATATCAAATTCTGACCTAATTGTCCTATCTCTTCCTAGATACGAGGACATCATTGATGGGACCTTAAAGACTAACTTCCTTATTGGTAATACCTATATATAAATGTTTCGGATATTTAGTTTCAGTTTCTGGTTTTGAATGTTCTTCTCTATACTAATGTGTTTTTTCATCTTAAAGATGTTATGGGGAAAATCGTAAGCCTTGAACCAGTTCAAACCGTCCAAGTTGAAGGACAGGACCGCAAGAAAGTTCAATTTCGTTTGTTAGATGCAAAGTATGTTTTTATATAATTGATTTCGTCTTGCGAACACGATTTAGTGATTTACTTGCGCTAATAGTTGTTCTTTTTTAGTGGTAAGGACCTTGCATGTTGTTTATGGGGAAAATATGCAGAGAAAATGGAGGCTTGTGTTGAACGTGAGCAACCACTGATCTGTTTGATCAGGTTTGCCAAAATCAGTTTTGCCAAAATCAGTTTTTACAGAGGTATTTCTTTAAATGCGTTTTCAAATTATTGTATTCTTTTTATGTGCCTAATTCTATCAGGATGTTAATAGGTGAGGTGAAAATCACAAATGCTTTTGATGCATCCATTGTTTATCTTGATCCAACTATGGAGAAAGCATTACAGTTCAAGGAGAAGTAAGTTTTGTTGAACTTATTTTTTTTGCTATATCTATATGTTAAGACAGTTGTGATTTTTTACATATATGTATAGGCTGCTGGAAGATGAGCTTCCTCTTGCTATTATTGAGAAGAAAAACGGTAAGAAAGAAATCGTTTTACAAGAAGATGACTGGAACAAGGTTGAGATCAAGATGATTTCCGCACTCTTTATTTCGAATCAGGTTATATTCCTACAGAAGATTTATTATTTACTAAAGATTTTTATTAGTAGAGTGCCCCTAATATTATTGTAATATAAACGTGATCATATATTCCTAGGTGGAGAACTGCAAAATCATTTGTTCAATTGAAGTTGTTGACACTGATTGGTCATGGTTCTACTTTGGGCATAAAGGTTGCAAACATCGTGCCATCAAACTTCAATCAACCCATGATGATATCCAACTTTGGCGTTGTGAGAAGTGCCAAGTTAAAATCAATGAAGTGATACCTGTGTAAGAGCATATTTTCAAATCTTTAGTTCTTTATTCAAATTGCCAATATATTTTCACACCACTATATAAAAAATTTGTGCACTGTAATAGGTTCAAGCTTCATTTGATTGTGAGGGATGACACAGAAACATGTAAGTTGCTGTTGCTGAACACTGTTGCTAAGACCATTGTTGGACATGAAGCTGTTGATTTGTGGGATGACTCCTATGATGTGGTAAGTTTGGTTCCTGCTTTTAAGAATTTGATTTAATATGCGCAAACCCTATTTTATGTATAACACAGATTGAAGATCCAGAGCTCCTACCAGAACAAGTCAGAGCTTTAGAAGGAAAATCTTTTTGTTTTGGCATTTCTGTGAAATCTGACAATGTGAGGGATGGGGCAGCAACATTTAGAGTTCTTGAGGTCTGGTCTTGAGATCACATTCTTAAAGTGGAATCTCAATCCGAGCCAACCTCAATGATTGGCACATCATCTTCTACAGTGTCTTCTGGTGAAGTGAGTTTGTTATCTAGATTATACATACATTGTAATAACGTAAAGTTTATTATATTATAGTTTTGCTAACTGTATAATTCTGTATATTAGGTGCTCATGCTGGAAGGAAACAGCCAGAATGATTCAGAAGAATGCAAAACACCTTCTGCAAAACGCAAAGAGGAAGATGCTGATCTCCCAGACATAACTTCTACTTTTAAAAAGTTGTGCACCTCCATCAAAATGGAAAAAGGAAAGGGAAGAGTAACACTGCATAAGAAGAATGTTTTTCATTTTATGTTGGTTTTTTTCAATTTTTTAATCTTGGTTTTTGCATTGCTTTATTCAGAAACAATAATTTCTTTTCCTATTTATTTGTTTTATTTATTTTATCAAGAATCACCATCTCCTACGGTTATTCCAGAACCCGACTTTGGAGGTTTGTTTTCACGTTTTAATATATGTATATTTTTAATCAGTACTATAACAATTAACTTCATCTAAGCTACATTTGCATTTGTTTTCCAGCAATAGTCGATGAAACTGGTGAACTTGAGTTTGATTGTAGCTCTTTAGATACTACTGATTCAGAATATGAAACTGAAGATGTTGATGGACCTTCGTCTACAGCAGCTACAAAAGGAAAAAACAAAGATGGTATTGTCTTTTTAAAATAAAAAAACTATTGATCATGATTGTATCATTTTTTTCAAGTGTGTGCCTAATTTCTCAGTTTTTTTTTTGTAAATTCAGAATATACTGATGAAGGTGATCCAAAATATACATGTTCACATTGTGGTGCAATGATGTGGTATGGAGAAAGGTTGAACAAACGCCGGAATGCTAAGAATCCTACATTTTCACTATGTTGTATGCAAGGACAAGTGCAATTGCCTTTATTGAAAGAACCACCAAGTGTTCTAAAAAGGTTGATGGAAGGTGATGATTCAGAAAGCAAGCATTTCCAGAAGAATATGAGACCTTATAACATGATCTTTTCATTTTCTTCACTTGGTGGGAAAGTAGAGAGATCTGCTCAAAAGAGGAAAGGACCACCAGTGTTGGTTCTACAAGGTGAAAATTATCATCTTATGGGCAGCTTAACTCCTAATAATGACAGTCAAGCAAAGTTCGGACAGCTTTACATAGCTGACACAGAAAATGAAGTTGATAACCGAGCAAAATGTTTGCGGTAATAACTCTGTTATTTAACGTGGCTTAAATGAAATTTGTATTCAATATACAGTGTAGTTAGAATTCTGATCTTTTATTCATTGTTTTGCAGCTCTGGTAGACAGGGGTTACAGACCAATAAGAAGGATACTCTGAGGAAAGATATTATTGAGAAGTTGATTAAGATGTTGGATGAAGTGAATCCATATGTTAAGAAGTTTAGAACAGCGAGAGATTGATTTAAAATACAACCAGAAGATTCATTTCATATGAGGATTGTAAGTGATCGATCTAAGGATGGGAGGACATATAATACTCCCACAGCTTCTGAAGTTGTTGCTCTCATTCCAGGGGATTTCTCTCTAGATATGGATAACAGGGATATTGTACTACAAAAAAAATCAGGAAACCTACTGCGAATAAACGAGATACATGCTTCTTATCTTGCCCTTCAATACTCTCTGTTATTTACTTATGGAGAAGATGGATTCAGACTTGGTATCAAGAAAGGTGTAACAAAAGCTACAAAGAAACAGAAGAAGCCTAATATCAGTATGCGACAGTTCTTTGCTTTCCGCCTTCATGAACGTAAGAACGAGTCTCATTCTCTGTTGCATTCGAGGAGACTATTTCAGCGGTTCTTGGTGGATGCCTACACTACTATAGAGTCTAATCGCCTACGCTATCTGAGATTTAATCAACCTACTTTGCGATCTGATAGTTATGACTCTATCAAAAAGTCTGAGAATGCAGGAAAGGTCGATATGAGTGATCAAGGATCAGAGTTCGTGTTACCAGCATCATTCACAGGGAGTCCTAGATATATGAAGAATATTTACTTGGATGCTATGACAGTATGTAAGCATTTTGGATTTCCAGATTTTTTCATTACTTTCACTTGTAATCCGAAATGGCCGGAGATCACAAGATATGTTAAGTCTCAGAAGCTAAAGGCAGAAGATGGATCAGATATTGTTTGTAGGATCTTCAAGATGAAACTTGATTCATTGATGGATGACTTAACCAAAAAAAATCTTCTTGGAAAGACTGTTTCATGTAAGTTATAAATAGTGTTATTATTTTTTAAACATGTTTTGACTTCGTTGATCATATGTCTAATAAGTATTTTTTTTTTACAGCTATGTACACAGTTGAGTTCCAGAAACGTGGTCTACCACACGCACACATTCTCTTATTCATGGATCCTTTGCACAAGTTTCCTACAATCAATGACATTGACAATATCATTTCTGCAGATATTCCTGATAAATCGGAAGAACCTGAGCTTTATGAAGTTATTAAGGATATGATGATTCATGGTCTTTGTGGAGCAGCTAATATGAATTCTCCATGTATGGAGAATGGTTTGTGCTCTAAGTCGTATCCTAAACCATTTGCTGAGAAGACCACTATTAATAAAGAAGGATTTCCCATTTATAGGAGGCGCGAACAGTCAGAGAACTTTGTCCTCAAGAATGGATTGAAATGTGACAATCGGTTTGTTATTCCATATAACAAGAGACTATCTCTACGTTTCCGAGCTCATATTAATGTGGAGTGGTGCAACCAAACTGGATCTATCAAGTACTTATTCAAGTACATAAATAAGGGACAAGATCGTGTGACTATTGCCGTGGAACCGCCAGATCACATTGTTGCTAACGAGTTAGGCAATGAAGAGATTACTGTGGAAAAGATAGAAAAGAAAAGAAATGAACTGAAGGACTTTTTCGATTGCAGGTATGTAATTAATACAAAACGTTTTATAATTGTTAGATTTGATCATCATTTTTCAGTTTCTAATGAGTTTTTTCTGTTATGCAGATATGTGTCTTCTTGTGAATCAGCTTGGCGAATCTTCAAATTTCCTATTCACTATCGATCAACTGCTGTTGAGAAGCTTAGTTTTCATCTACCAAGAAAACAAGTGATTGATTACTTTTAAGGGAAAGGACAAGCTGAAAGCAGTGATCAGTCGTAAGCTCATTGAGAAGACAATGTTCTTAGCATGGTTCGAGTTGAATAAAATCGATGAGTTTGCAAGAACATTGACTTATGCTCAGATTCCTATCTTCTATATCTTTGACAAGCGGTCTAAGAAGTTCAAGAAGCGGAAAAGAGGTTTCTGTTTAGGAAGAATAAATTATGCTCCTTGGAAACAAGAAGCCGCTTATTACTTGCGCATATTGTTGAACATTGTCAGAGGGCCTACCAGTTATGATGACATTAAGACCTATGAGGGAGTTCTCTATCCTGAATACAAAGATGCGTGTTTTGCTCGTGGATTATTAGATGATGATCAGGAGTACATTGATGATCTTGTAAGGAGAAGCTACGAATGCTCTGCAAGTGATCTACGAGAGGTGTTTGTTATTATGCTTATGAGTAGCACACTCTCTCAGCCAAAGGTTGTATGGGAAAACACGTGGCAGTTTTTGTCTGAAGATATAGAGCATAATAGAAGAAAATATTTGAATAGGCCAGGTATGAATATTCATTCCGAATTCATCTTTATATTAGTTTTACCTACAATTTCAATTCCTATTTTGGACTAACCATGTATCTTATATCTACAATTTTTTTCTGTAGGATTATTGTTGAGCGACGACAAAAAGAAGTATGCTTTGCTAGAGATTGAGAAGCTCTTGAGACGTAATGGTACGTCTCTACCAAGATTAACGAAGAAGCCAAAGCTGCCAAAGACAAGTGCTCAGGATTTCAATGTCCTGATAGTGGATGAGCGCAGTTATTCTCGAGAAACATTGTTAGAGACTCTTGATAGAGATATTCCGAAACTGACAGATGAGCAAAAGAAATTTATGATCAGATCCTTGCTGCTGTGAATGAAAGAAATGGTGGAATGTTTTTTGTTTATGGATTTGGTGGAACTGGGAAAACCTTTCTCTGGAAGTTACTTTCTGCAGCTATTAGATGTAGAGGAGATATTTTTCTAAACGTTGCATCAAGTGGCATTGCTTCTTTATTACTACCTGGTGGTAGGACTGCTCATTCAAGGTTTGGTATTTCATTAAATCCAGACGAGTTTTCATCGTGCACTATGGAGCCTGGAACTGATCAAGCTAATTTGGTCAAAGAATCATCACTTATTATATGGGACGAAGCGCCGATGATGGGCAAACATTGTTTTGAAGCTTTGGATATGAGCTTATCTGATATAGTTGGGAAGCATGTAAACCAGCCTTTTGGTGGAAAGGTTATTGTCTTTGGGGGTGACTTTAGGCAGGTTCTTCCTGTTATAAATGGAGCTGGTAGGGCTGAGATCGTCTTAGCTTCTCTGAATTCGTCATATCTTTGGGAGCACTGCAAAGTGCTGAAGCTCACCAAGAACATGCGTTTGTTATCAGATGGTTTGTCACCAGAAGAGGCTGCGGATCTTAGAGATTTTTCGGATTGGATATTAAAAATTGGGGATGGCAAACTTGCAGAGCCTAATGATGGTGAAGCGGAGATCGATATTCCACCATAAATTCTTATTTCAGACTCTAAAGATCCTATAGAAGCAATCAGCTCAGCCATTTATGGCGATACTGCTTCTCTGCATGAAAAGAAAGAGGCCAAATTTTTTCAAGAGAGAGCTATCCTATGTCCAATTAATGAAGATGTCAATATGATTAATGAGTACATGCTGGATCGGTTGGATGGTAAGTTTATATTTTACATTCTTATTTTTTCCTACTTAGATGTATACAAGATATGTACTAATAATTTAGTTTCGATTTCAGGTTATGAGAAAATCTACTACAGTGCCGACAGTATAGACCCAAGAGACAAGGGTTCAGTAAACAATGAAGCACTAGGACCTGATTTTCTTAACACTATTAAGGTGTCTGGTTTACCGAATCACAGGCTTAGACTGAAGATTGGTTGTCCAGTTATGGTTCTGCGAAACCGTCAGCCTTCTGCTGGGTTAATGAACGGCACTAGACTACAGATCACTCAACTCATGGACTTTATGGTTCAAGCTAGGATTATAACTGGAGAAAAGGTTGGAAAATTAGTATACATTCCTAGATTGTTGATAACACCATCAGATACTCGACTGCCTTTTAAAATGCGCAGAAGGCAATTGCCTCTGGCAGTGGCTTTTGCTATTACAATAAACAAAAGCCAAGGACAATCCCTTTCCGAGGTTGGTATTTTTTCTACCAAGACCTGTGTTTTCACATGGACAACTCTACGATGCTGTTTCTAGGGTCACTTCTAAAAAAGGATTGAAAATTCTCGCTGTCGACAAAGATGGTAAACCTCAAAAGAAAACTACAAATGTTGTCTTCAAAGAAGTTTTTGCTAACCTGGAATAGTATCAGTGACTAGGTAAATTTTTCTTCTGAGTTGTCATCTATTTATTTCGTGAATTAGATATATATTCATCAGTAATTTTGTCTACTTTTTTCGAATACAGGTTTCAGAGCTTTAAACAAGACATGCATATTTTCTGTTTCTCGAGACACCATCTAAACTAAGCACACTTTCTACTTATTTTCTGGTTTTGCAGAACAATAAAGAAACAGTTTCAATTGTTTTTTTCTTCATTTAAACGTTTATTATTATGATTTAGTTGGTGATAACACAATCATTCAAACAGCACACAGTTTATGAGAGCAGCAAATGAAAAAACTTCTTTTGTAAACGTGTCTAAGAAAATCTACATTTGTGACCAACGTTTGTTACGATCATTCTATATGTTAGTTAACTAAATGTTTACAATCTTGCACTCTTCCTAATCTGTTATATAAACATGAAAGCGTCTATATTAATATAGATAAGATTATCATGTCACTAACCAAGTATCGATCTCACTGAAACAAAATAGTTCCCCTTTCAGTCCTAGCAGTTTCTAACTATATACATAAATATATACTCTTTTGATATACCTTATGCTCCTTAATAGATTAGATGATACAAGATGAAGCTTAACTCGAAATTCCTTAGTCCATTGATCTTCGACCTGTTTTTTTTAAACATAAATATATTAGTACCTAACATGGATGCTCCAGCAAATATATTAGAATTAATAATTAAAAACAACTAATTATTAGCTATATTTCAAAGCAATACGTTTTATATACTTCTGTTAAAGAAAGATGTATCATCAATTTACTAATCTTGTGGTGTTTTAACTGATCTGTTGTCCGCTTCATTGCCAGTTCGAAAATCAAAAAACTGATTTCTGTTACCTGAACACCATATATTCTGTTAAAGTTAATAAAATATAATCACCTTCTATGTATATTTAAGTAATATCAACTAGCCTTTCAGTTAATAGCATAAATACATAACAAAGTATGTGGTCGATGATAAGTCTGACGTTGAAAAAATACCATGAGTGATTCTAAGGAAGGAGCTGGAAAATCAGGCTGGCATCTTTGGATCAAGTACAGAGTCTAGGGACAATGGTGCGGCCCTGATTGAATATTGCAACCTTCCCAATATTCTGGACTCATTTCTATATTCTTCCTCTTTCTTTGATTGATTAAAAACATACATCACCACTGAAACCAAGGAGATTGTTCTTCAATCCATCGTATCAATTGTTAAACAGAGATAAACAATTTAATTAGTACCTTGCAGAACATAGTGCCTCAGTGATTCTAAGGAAGGAGCTGAGAAATCCGTCTGGCATCTTTCGATCAAGCTAAGAGTCTCCGGACAATTGTTTATCTCTGATTCATTGCAACCTTTCCAATCTCCTGGAATCATCTCTATATGCTTCCCCTTTCTTTGATTGACTAAATAACATATATCACCACCGAAGCTTGAGGCGTTTCTTCAATCCATCGTATCCATATCTACTTTTTCTTCTTCTATGTCTTGATTTCATAGACAATCAAGCAAACATATCTCCTGTTCTAAAAAAAAAAAACGTTTTTTAATATCAAAAAGATTTAACAAGAGGTTATTAAACAGAGATAAACAATTGATGAATTGGTACCTTGCTTGTGTCTATTAATCCGTTCATTACTTCTTCTAAATCCAGATGTTAATCGCAAATCTTTTGAAGTTCTCCCACGAATTCGCTGAATTCCTCATCCGACCTAGACTCGCGCTTTCAATTCATCGAGTTTTTTTTCATCGCATAACTGTTTTTTTTTTCCTACGTAAAGTTGTTAATAATGTTTTTGGGCCTTTGTTCATTTTTCAGTAGAATTTGGGTTAGGAAATTTTATGATTATGTTTATATATCTATCACCAGAATTTACAAAGCCCATTTATAAATAATATAAATTGCTTTCAAATATATAAATTATTTAATATCTATCCTATTAAAAATGAGCATATTTTTAAAAACTATAAATTCAAATTTGAAAGTGGAAATAAAATCTGTCCAAATATATTTAATCTATAACTAAATATGGTTAATAATTTAATATGAACTTATTCATTTCTTCATATGTTAACAAAATAATCCATGCAAGTGGATGAGTGAAAAAATACATATCAAATATTTGTTTTGTTGAATATAAAATTAACAAAAAACAACTTACAAACTATATACGTAACAAACATCTTTCTAACAATTTAGATATAAATAACTAATCTAATTCATCATTTAAACATTTTAGACCACCATATAATATAATATATATAATATCGAAAATTACATAAATTATAAAAATATCATTAATATCAACCGAAACGAACCGCGGGTCCAGGTCTAGTTTATAACTTATATGAAAAGATCCAAAGGTTTATTAACAAGTTTTAAAAAGAAACCCTTTACAGCACTTTCATATTGACAAAATATTTTTTTTATAACGGGATAAGTACATGTTAGTTTTATCCATGCTGTTTATTATTATTCGCTTTTTGTATGAATGTTAATTAAGAAATATATATTCGTTTTACCTGGTAGGTATCCGAAATCCGTATACGAGTCGTAATTATATAATTTATATGCCTTCTATTGTAAGACGTAAACGTAAAAGCAAGAAACATACGTAAACACTCCTTTCACAAAATAAATGACAGTAACAAGCAGTTTCTCTTGTCGAGATATAAGAAAAATAAGAGGTTGTAAATGCATGTTCACGATGCCCCTCTATAATCTTCGAAGATAAGAGTAGATTTTTCTTGTTTTATTTTGCACGTTTAAATAATGTTGCATGTTTTTTTTTTTTTTTTTTTTTTGTACTTACATGCATGTTGCATGTTGCTAGCGTAAAACCTGAGATCTAAAATTTTAAAAGATATCTACTGTACTAGGTTGTTTTCTGATTATTGTTTTGAGGGTGGGCTGCTTTATGTAAAAATATGTATACCAAGACCACCTCCAACAGGGTTTTTCCCTTTGGAATTCTTAAATTAAGTATTATGTATATGTATATATATGTATAAATATTTGTGTGGTCCATAAATATTTGTATATATCATATAGATATAAATATCTGTGGGGTCCATAATTTTTGTGGAACCCCATAGGCAAATGTTCTAAAAATCTCATTTTAAGAATCTTTGCCCATGGAGTTCCACAAAAAATTGGACCCCACAAATATTTATATCTATATGATATATACATACATATATATATACATAATACATATTTTAAGAGCATCTTTAACACATAAACCCCAAATGGGGTGCTTAAGATTTTTTTTGTCTGATTAAAAAAAAAAAAAAAAAAAAAACGAACAACGCAGATCGCCACGTGTCAGTGGGGTCCGTGAAACAGTGCAAGCCTCGGTGCTTAATTTGGCATTTTTGGCACCGCTTTTTCCTCTCTTATGGTGAGATCCACCCTTTAGCCCTCCTTTAAGCACTCCCATTAATGGTGCTCTAAGACCATCTCCAACCCAACTCCAAAAACTATTTTAGTGTGATTTTGACACAAAAACCTTCTCCAACCCAACACTAACAATCACACTATTTTAGTGCAACACTATAATTTCACACCAAATTTGGTGTTATACTATTTACGACACTAAAACACTATTCACCCCATTAAATACTATTCACTTAATTTATTAATAAAATAGACAATTAAATAAATAACAAATAAAAACATAAATACATATAATATTATAAAATAACTTTTAGTGTGAAGTTTAGTGTTATGGTTGGAGAAGAACTTTTTTAGTGCTGAAATGACACTAAAATAATGTGATTTTGACACTAAATAGTATTATAGGTTGGAGATACTCTAATGGCATCCGCAGCGGTATAAATTCTATCAAGTTTCTCTTAAATTCTATCAAGTTTCTCTGACAAAAAGTTTAATATTAGAAAATATAGATCAATAAATAACAGACAAGTGGCCAACGCTTCTCATGATTTCGGACAAAATCTCTTCATAAAGAAACGTGTTCTTGTCTCTCTCATCTGTTTCTTTACCTTCTTTTTTTCATGTATTATTTTAATTACTGAGAGATCTATTGAGAATTGCACCAATACTGATGGTCTAACTTGATAGAGATGCAAGGTTTTTTTTTTTTTTTTTGGGTCAAATATAGAGATGCCAGGTTAGTATTAAAAAAACTTGATAAAGATGCCACCATGACATTTTTTTCTTCTAACTAGCCAATCCTTTTCCAGTTAGTACATATTAGCTGTTTTTTGCTAATACATATTAGCTGTTTTTTTGCTAATACATGTTGTATGTATGTACTTTGCTGATACATGTTAGATGTCTTAAGAAACTTTCTTCGGTACGTACCTTTTATATTTCTATCTACCTAACACGTTTTTTCGTTCTTTGTCCCCCTTTTACAAATGTATAATCACCTTTTTAATTATACCTAATTTATGATTTATTAATGAAAGAAAGAGAAGCTATATCTCAAGAATGATAATAATAAAGGTGATTTTGTGAAACACATAAATCGACTGATAAATAAGTTAGAACAAAATAGAGTAAAATAATTTATTTTTTGTTTTAGCATAGTTAGAAATTAGAATATAGTGAACTAAATACTAAACAGAGAACGGAACTATAGATCACAGAATTCAATGGTATTTAGAATGGAACCAAGTTATATGCTCGGTTTCCAAGCCCGGCCAGTTGATGGATTAACCTTGGTCTATATATTTTTTTGTATTAAAACATAATAATAAATAGAATTAAGGAATTTGACCCAAAAAAATAGAAGGATAACAATCTGCTCTTATTCTTTATCCCTGGTCTAATAATATTATAGGTTTTGGCCCGGAATTTTTGTAAAAACAATTATAGTCATGGATTTCCAACATAACTTTTGACAAGATGTATGGCTCTCGAGCGACACTTGTTCACTTGTGTGGCATATCCGTTCTGGTCGTGAGTAAAACTTCTGGATTACTCTTTTTATTTTCTCACGCAATTCACATATTCTATGAAAGTAGTCCATAAGTTCAAGGTCTGAACAGATAACTTAATCATGATAACTGCAGTACATCACATTTTTAATAAGAGCATTTCGTCTTCTATAATATACATGTCTACAATATTATACTATACTATACATGTATATACAGATCATTTTCATATATATCCTGAATATTAGTTAAGATCATCCGATCAAGATTTTAAAGCTCCACATAATATTTGATATTGGATTGGATCTCGGAACTCATTTATTTTGAGTACTCGTAAAAACATGGTATTTAACATAGACTTATTTTGGGTTCGGTTCACCAACCAATAGGATTGTGTTATTTCATATTCGATATATTTTAAAAAAGAAAACAAAAATATTGTCAAATTATATTATCTTTTTAAAATTAAAAGGTAAAAAGAAATAAATAAAAAATAGCAATAATTACAAAAAAAAATATTTTTAACGTCGTCAGCAAAACATTAAACCCTAAATCCTAATCCCTAAACCCTAATCCTAAACCCTAAACCCTTGGGTAAACCCTAAACTCTAGGATAAATCTTAAACTCTAAGATAAATCTTAAACTCTAAATCAAATCACTAAACAAAAACACGAAACACTCGAGGGTTTAGAGTTTAGGATTTAGGGTTTAAAGTTTTAGGGTTTAGTGTTTTTATTTAGAGTTTAAGATTTATCCAAGGGTTTAGGGTTTACCTAAGGGTTTAGGGTTTACCTAAGGGTTTAGAGTTTATCCAAGGGTTTAGGGTTTATCCAAGGGTTTAGGATTTACCCAAGAGTTTAGGTTTACCCAAGGGTTTAGGGTTTATGATTTAGGGTTTAGGGATTAGGATTTAGGGTTTAGGGATTAGGATTTAGGGTTTAATATTTACTGACGACGTTAAAAATTTTTTTTAATTTTTTTTTCTGTAGCTGCTTTTTTTTTTTTTACTTTTTTATTTTAAAAACATAATATAACTTGATAATATTTTGTTTCCTTTTTTAAAAAATATCGAATTTGAAATAATGAAATTCTATTGGCTGGTGAATCTAGAGGTTCACCCTAGAGGGTGAACCCAAGAATAACTCTTTAACATAGCTCCAATTTTTTTTTTTTCTTAGTTCAACCAATGTTCCATTTCCACGTAATAGTACAACGAAAAGGAAAGTTCTATCCTTTCTACGTGTTCTCTATTCCCTCCGCAACGACGAATTTCAAAACCCATTTATCACTATATTGCTGATTTGACAAAAACCCAATTACCTACATTACCAAGCAGTACACGCACTACAAGAATTCATCGAAATAGCTACACACTGGCGAAAGAATTTTCGTAGCCAAATTCATTAGCTACAGATATAGCGACAGAACGTAAAATTTAAATTTTGTAGCTAAATCTGTAGCTAACTGTAGCAATCCGTAGCTATATAGTTAGAGATTGATTTTGTTGCTGATCTGTAGCTAAATAGCTACGCTTTGGCTATGAATAAGCGGTTGCTATAACTGTTCTATATAGCGACCATTAGCTACAATTGTTTCTATTGCTATATAGCAACGATGTCTCTATCCTCACCATTCCGTCGCTTTGATAACAATACTATATATAGTATAAATAACAAGATAATAAAAACTATAATATTTCATATATATATATATATACATATGAATATATAAAAATGTTATATCATCTATTAATTTTCAATGCAAATACAAATTATGATTTAATATATATTTTTAATCCACATGTATTGAAACAGATTAGTGTAGTGGAAGTAAGAGTAGACGCATTTGTTGGTTTAAGTTTAGTCACTCATAGTAATTATCAAGCATTTTTTTGTTAGGTATGCAGTGAACATTATTTCTCGCTGTGTATATTAATTGTGGGCATTGATCAGTTTATATAATGAGGTCAGTAGTGATTCTTCTTTCATCACTCTTGTCAAATACATGTTTAATTCTTTGACTACAAAACTAGTTTAAGCCTCGTAACAAGAAAAAGTAGTTCATGAGACAAATTATTGAATTATCAAGGATTCAAAACGTAACGTATGGATGTATGCACGCATGTCTTTTGTAAATCTCCTAAACAAAATTTGATTTTGTTTTGGTATGGTAAATTTCTGAAAGAATTTTCATCTATCAAAAATTATTCTTTTTAACGTAATTGCTACATCAGAATCCCAAATCTACAATAGTTCTCTATAAAAAAGAAAACTTTCCAAAAAATAACAATTTTAAAAAAGAATATTTAAAAATAAAAGTTACTGATGAAAAATTCTGAAAAATATTCATCTATTAACAAAAATTCTTGTTGTCCTAATTGCTACAACACCTAATCCCAAATCTACAATAGTTCTCTATAAAAATTAAAACTTTCAAAAATAGAAGTTTAAAAAGTTTATTTTAAAAATACAAGCTATTGATAAAAATTCTGAAAGGATACTCATCTATCAACAAAAATTCTTGTTTTTTTTTTGTCAATCAACAAAAATTCTTGTTATCCTAATTACTATATCACGTTTCCCAAATCTACAATAGTTCTCTATAAAAATAAAAAATTTTCAAAAATAACAATTTAAAAAATAACAATTTAAAAAATAATATTTTAAAAAATATAACCTATTGATGAAAAAATCTGAAAGAATACACATCTATCAACAAAAATTCTTGTTATCCTAATTTCTACATCAGAATCCCAAATCTACAATATCTCTCTATAAAAATTAAAACTTTCCAAAAATAGCAAGTTTTAAGAAATATTTTAAAAATACAATATATTGATCGAAAATGGTGAAAGAATACTCATCTATCAACAAAATTTCTTGTTATCCTAATTACTACATGAGAATCCAAAATCTACAAAAATTATCTATAAAAATGAAAATTATCCAAAAATAGCAGTTTTTTAAAAAAAATCATATAAAAATACAGTGTACAGATGGAAATTTTGAAAGAATACTTATCTATCACCAATTTTTTTTGCTATCCTAATTACTACATCACGCTTCCCAAATCTACAATAGTTTAGTTCTCTATAAAAATGAAAACTTTTCAAAAATAAGAGTTTAAAATAATTATTTAAAAATTACAATCTATTGATGAAAAAATCCGAAAGAATACATATCTATCAACAAAATTATTGTTATCCTAAATGCTACATCAGAATTCCAAATCTACAATAGTTCTATATAAAAATGAAAACTTTCCAAAATAGTACGTTTTAAAAAAATACAAGCTTGATGAAAAATTGTTAAAGAATACTCATCTATCAACAAAAATTATTGTTATCCTTATTACTACAGCAAAATCCCAAATCTACGAAAGTTCTCTATAAAAATGAAAACTATCCAAAATAACAGTTTTTACAAAAAATCATTTAAAAAAAAACAGTATATAGATGAAAAATTCTGAAAAAATAATTATCCATCAACAAATTTTTTTTGCTATCCTAATTACTACACTACGCGCATCCCAAATCTTCAATAGTTCTCTATAAAAATGAAAACTTTAAAAATAGCATGTTTTAAAAATTATTTAAAAAATACTAGCTATTGATGAAAAAATCTAAAGAATACTCATCTATCATAAAAATTCTTGTTATCTTAATTACTACATCAGAATCCCAAGTCCTACAATAGTTTCTCTATAAAGATGAAACTTTGATCGATCGATGCGTTTTTGGATATATATACATCGACATCGATCGATCGTTTAGAAAAAAAAGTTGACGTTTGAAACCCCAAACACTAATTCCGTTTTCCTCGGAATTTCCTCCATCGAATATTCCGACGGAATTCCGAGGAAAAAAAGGGATTTCCCCTCGGAATTCCCTCGGAATAATCCGAGGAAATTCCGAGGAAAAAAGGGTTTAAACCGAAAACCGAGGGGACTTTTGCGGTTTGAATAACACCTATATAACCCTTATTAAGTGTCTTACGTTCATTATGAAGTCAAAAATTTGTTCCTTACCGTATAATTAAAACTTTTCCGATTATGAACGAAATCCCACAACATAAGAGAAACACTTATACCTTTTAATGAACGGTAAAGGGAATACTTTCAATTAGTTTTGAAATTTGTTATTTCATGGTTTATGCTCATCTATACAAAGAATCCTCATGGTATGCATTACAATTGTATAAGAAATGAAATACGGCAAAAAAAATTGATGTTTTGAAACCCCAAACACTAGTTCCTCGGTATTTCCTCGGAATATTCCGAGGAAATTCCGATGGATATTTTACTATCCGTCGGAAATTTCCTCGGAATATTTTCATTTTACCGGGCAAATATTTCGCGAAAATTGAAATTAGAATTCCGACGGATAATGTCCGTCGGACCCTAGGTTTTATAACCACGAGCCCCTTCTTCTTCCCCATTTCTTTCTTCTTCCTCTGCGCGACTCCTCTCTTCTCTCCGGCGATTTCCCCCTGAAATCCGACGATATCTCCGGCGATCTCCCCCTTCTCTTACACAAATCATGTAAGGACCCTATCCCACTCTCTTAGGTTCTATTTGTTAGGTTTTTGTGTAGTTTTGATAGATTTTTGTTTAGGCTGATTGGTTTGGATTGTGATTTGGTTGTATAATAGGTTTAAAATTGTGATTTGGTTGAATATTTGTTTTTGTTGAATTGATTTAGAATTTTTTTATATTTTATTTTTTTTGTATTTATAAATCGATTTTTGTATATAAAATCGATTTTTGTATTTTTCAAACGATTTTTTCTATATAAATTTGATTTTTTGGATTTTACAAAATCTTTTTTGTATATAATTCGATTTTTTGGATTTTACAAAACATTTTTAATATCTATAAATTTTTTTTGTGATTAAAAACTATTATTTGGGAATTTAAAATATTTTTAATAATATATATATATATATATATTATTAAAACTATTTTTTGTAATTATTAAACGATTTTTTATTTATTAAAACTATTTTTTGTTTATTAGAACTTTTTTTATATATTTATTAAATTTTTAATATCTATAAATCTTTTTGTGATTAAATTATTGGGATTTTTTAACAAAAAATTAATTTATATATTTCTGTATTTATTAAATATTTTTTTTTAATTTACAGGTCTCATGATGATTAGACCCGGCCTCGACAGCGTCGTGGTCGTGGTGGTACGGGGAGCCGGTCTCGGGATTCCAGCCATTTTCAGATTCTCCTTGCCCCACAGCTCCAACCATACATCTCCCTCCTGCACCCGCTCCTGCTCCTCTCGCTTCCGCTGCTGCATCCGCTCCTGCTCCTCCGGGTCCTCCGGAGTGATGAGTGTTGCGGAGTTGGTTCAACAGCCCGGTCGTGACCATCTTCCGTATCTCACTCCGTATCCACATGGACGGGGTCAAACGTGGTAATTAAACTTTTTTTTTTCTTTAAATTTGGATTCATTATTAACCGTTTGTTCTTTTTATTAGGTTCAACCGATCCGGGAACGGGATCAGCGCATGGATCAACCGTATGATGTACTCGTCCCCTCGACAGGGGACATCCGACTTTCACTCACTTCCCTACCGACAAGCAGGTTCTGTGGTTTCGTCAGTTTGCGGTAAGTATTCTAATTTTTACTTGTATTTTTAATCTTTAATATAAATTTTCTACTAATTATGTTTTTTTTTCAGCAAGAGTTCAACTGGAATTCCGATGAGACGCTCTTTATCTATCACCACTTCGTCCATAAAGTTATGGACAACTATGGGAAGCAGATCCACGAGTGGAAGAAGAAGTGGGAAATCAATAAGGTTCGATTTAATTTATTAAACAATTTTTAATTTATTAAACTATTTTCTTTTTTTTCTATTAAAAGGTCCCAAAGTCGATGAACGACACGGTCTGGAAGAGTTGTGTGCGCATTGGGATAAGGAAGAGACGAAAGAAACTTCTTCCACCAACTCCACCAACCGCAGGAGCGACCGTAAAGGGAAGGACATCTACAAGCATAACTTGGGTGCTCAATCTATTGCCACTCTGGGAGATCGCATGGTAAGTTCAACCGCTTTTTCTTCAATTATTTGAGTTTCAGAATTTTAATTTATTGTGCATTTCTTCTAATTTCTAATGTTTCTTTAATTTATGTTTTTTTTCAATGCGAAAAAAAATAATGGCGAGCCGGTTGATGATCTCGCCCTAATGAGGAGGGCGTATACCAACAAGAAGACCGGCCAGATTGATGACGGTCTTGTGAGGGACGTGGTCGACCTGGTCCAAACTCAGGTGGTAGACGAAGTGTCTCAGCTTCAAACCGAGGATGACGCTTCGACGGCTTCGACCAACTTGTCCCGGTTTCGAATCAACGAAATCGTTGAATCCGTAAGTTCTTTTTTTTTTAAAGTTCAATTCATTTATTTCTTGGTTTAAATTTGTAAATTTGGCTATTTTCTATTCAGTCAGTTCCAAAGAAAAAGGGACGTTTGGTCGGTTTGGGTCGTCGCACCCGGTCGGTTCCTCCTTCTTCTGCACCACCGCCCTTTGTTGATCCAGAAGTACTTACGGCTCAGTTGAAGGACAAGGATGATCGCATATCTTTGTTGGAGACCCAGATGCCGGCTCAACAGGCGGGCTATGAGGCATAGAGGAGGCTGAACCAGCAAATGATGGAGATGATGCAGAGGATGTACCCGAACGAGGTGTTCCCGGACGTGCCAGACCCGTAGTTTTTTTTTTCCAAAACTCGGAATGTTTTATTTTTATTTGTGAAACTTTGAATATTAATTAATATGATTTCAATTTTAATTTTAATTTTATATTTTCGAATTAAAATTTCAAAAATTTTATTTTTTAAAAAAAATTAATATTTTTTACATTCTGAGGAAATTAATTATATTTTTTACTCGATCGATCGATGCGTTTTTGGACATATATCCATCGATCGATCTGTTTATAAAAAAACATTCAGAATATATACCGAGGGACATGTTCCTCGGAATATACCGAGGGACATGTTCCTCGGAATATCCCTCGGTATATCCGAACGTTTTTTTATAAACGGATCGATCGATGGATATATGTCCAAAAACGCATCGATCGATGAACTTCCGAGGAAATATCCCGACGAAGTTCTCCCTCGGTATATTTCGAGGAGATTTCCGACAAACTAGTGATCCTCGGAATTTCCTCGGAAATTTGTTTCCTCAGAATTCCGTCGGAAAATTCCGAGGGATTTCCGAGGAAAGAAGAATTCCGAGGATTATTTCCGATGACTTGTTTCGTCGGTATGTCGTCGGAATAACGTTATTCCGACGAAATTCCGACGATTTTTTCCCTCAGTATCCTTGATGTTTTCCGACTATATAGTAACGAAGCATTCTATTAATAGATAATATCAATGCGACCAAACATGCATACAAAAGCATAACATATCACAAACCCGACGTGACCGCTCCAGTTCGAATATATCCATCAATCTCTTGATATGATCTGAGCTTTGAGCGAATTCTTCATCACAACGGTAAACGCGTAAGTTTCCGGGTCGGGTGGAGAATCCGGAGCAGAGATCCATTTAAACGAATGGATCATCCTAGCAAGCATCAAGTTGATGTGTAGAATCCCTAAAGACCAAGCCGGGCAGATCCGACGACCCGCACCAAAAGGCAACATTGTCACGCCACGTGTTCCGGTCCAGTCAGCATTAACACCGTCTCCACCTGGTAAAAACCTCTCGGGTCGAAACTCACTCGGATCCGACCAAATCTCCGGGTTCTCAGTAACCCAAGCAGTGTAAAATTCCACATATGCCCCTGACGGAATATCATACCCGCCAAGCTCCGTATCTTTAACGGCGGCGTGAGAGAGAAGAAATGTCTCGGAGGATGTCTCCGGAGAGTCTCTTTCACTATTGCTTCCAAGTAAGGCATTTTCGTCACGTCATCCTCTTCAACGACGCCGTTTTTGCCCACAGCTCCGACAACTTCCTCGTACAGCTTCTCTTGTATGTTTTGGTCGGTCACTAGATGAAGTAACGCCCACTCAAGCGTAGTAGCGCTAGTGTCCGTACCAGCCGAGACAATCTCCGAACATAAAGTCACAATCTCTTCATCTTTAAGCTCACCGCCTCTCTCAACAGGCTTCAAAGCGAACAGAGAATCCACGTAAGCTGCACCGATAGGACTCACCATCTCTTCGTTAGGACTCTCATTCGCGTCAACAAATGCACGACGGTTTCTTATCAACGGCACGAGACACTCGAGCTGCGTCTTCCGTTCAAGATTTTTAAGGAGATAGAAATCGTGTATAGAGCAGGAGATTGTGGATTTGCCACCCAAACTATAGTTCGTGGAGAGAACTGTTTGTACCACATGCCTCTATAGTGGTAATAAGAAGTACCTGGTCTGAAAAGGCCGAGTTCAGAAAACATCACCGTCAAATACAATGGTCTGGTCTCCTGAAAGAGATTCACTGATGGAGATTGTGTCAACTGCAGAGGAAACATGTGAAACTTGGAGAGACAAAAATATTACAAAAAATCCGTAGGAAGATATGAAGAACACATTCTCTTTGAAGGTCGCCATGTTCGTGTGGAACACAGAAAGAATTGTGGTGATTACACAATGAAAGAAGTGATGATTCACGAGTCAACTCAGTCGAACATGTTGAAAAGTATGAACAATAATTAAAGCCGAAGACTTTCTGTAGATAGAGATTGAAGGAAGCCAAATTACTCCATCTCAATACTTGTATTTTATTTTATAATTTTATAACGTCTCTTTCTTCTCTTATATTATCAGAGAATCAAAGGTTAATCGAACGAAAGTCTTTATCCAATAGAGAGATTTATTTTATTTTATTAGTAACAACAAATTTTAATACTTAAAGATACTAATTGACGATAATTGATAGATATCAAAAAGCCTCTAAAATTACACTAGGTAACTGGTAGGTTGAAATAATAGATAGTATTTATATTTCATTCATAGTGATGGTTGTGATTGCATCCATTCGATTGCAAGTATAATGTGGCATCTCGGTGAATCAACAAAGAGAAGAAGGCATGCCTCGTTGAATGAGAGTGTCTAGATCTTTGTCACCACGGCCACTGCAATTCACGACCACTTTGGCACCATCGCGCAGAGTAGGAACAAGTTGTCGAGGAACGCCAGCGCGTGAGATGCTTCTAAAGCTGGGATTATTCCCTCCAATCTGCTCAATAACATGCACGCTATAATAGAAGATTATGTAAGTAATTAATGAAATTCTTGTAAGAATTACAAAGAGAAAAAAAAAATTACAAAGAAAGCATATTAAGTAACATAAATAGAGAGGGACCTTGAACGGCTTCTTGGTCTGTTGCTGTGTAGAACTCGGCTCTTCCGCTTTCTTTCAGAAAGCTAATCTCTGGTCCAACTCCGGGATACTCTAATCTGCGACGAATCAAGCATAATTAATGAGGCTTAGTATGTAACATCTTCTCTTTGGTTTAGTATGTAACATCTTCTCTTTGGTTCACATAATTAATTTGGTTATCCAACCGTATATAAACTTAGTTTGGCGATTTTGATGCGGCCAGGCAAAAAAAGGGTTCAATCAGACCGGTTCATAACCGCTTACGAGAGGTGACTTGCATGTGATAAACGTGTAAACTTTTTAACGATAAAAAGACGTACAAGTTAACGTTAAACATGCAAAAGTACAAATACAGTAGAAGATTTCTTATTCGCTACTCATGTCATGCTTTGACTATATATTAATTTATCTATAGAGTTAAAAGAAAAGAAAGAACTATAATATACCAGACTTATTTATTTAGTTTCATCTTTCTTAAAAGACTAATTTATATACCTAGACATATTTATTTAATTTAGTTCATATTTCTTAAGAGATTTTAAAGACTTTCATCATCACTAAATAGTGGCTTTTAACTCCAGGATTATAGTTTGAGCAGCTGTTTAAGACAACATATAGGACATAATTTAACCACTTACCCTACTCCTATGGAATGTGGTTTAAGTATCTGTCCTTGATCATCTTGCAATAAGTAGCTCATGGAGCCATGATACACACCAACATCTCCAACGGCCAAAGTAGCTGAATGTTTCCCTGAATCCAAACCCAGTCCCGCGGCCTCTACCCCGACTAGTCGCACATCCTCATCCCCAAGAAACTCATGGAACAATCCCAATGCGTTTGAGCCACTCCCCACACAAGCCACCAACACATCAGGTTTACCACCCCATAGTTGTTTTGCTTGTCTTCTTGTCTCTTTCCCAATCACGGATTGAAACTCACGTACCATTAACGGACTCGGGTGCGGTCCTACCACCGTCCCGGATAAGTAGTATGTGGTTTCTAGGTTTCCAACCCAATTTCGAATAGCCTCTGAAATTGCATCTTTAAATGTTCCTTCAACTGATTTCACCTATTAAAATCAGGATAAACGAATTTTATGTTCAGTTTGACCCCCAAAAATTAGTTCTGTGTTCCGCATATGTGAATATTTTGTTGTTTTGAGAGATTTATTTGATGTGAATATTTTGTTGTTTTGAGAGATTTATTTGAAATAAAACTCATGGTTTTAGTAATCAAAGAAAAATAGTGTTAGTTTATATTTTTCCGCGATTTTTGCATACACAATTTTATTGTTAATTATAGATATTAATTTCTTGCTCGATTATGTATAAGTTCATATTTAGAAAGGGAATGGACCCTCATTAGATTTAATACATGTGAATCTATAATGTGATATATATGTTATCAAATATTTTTTTAATGTATATATATGTAAACAAACTATAATGTTTTTTTACCAAAAAAAAAACAAATGATTTTTTTTTTTTGAAATGACTCTATAATGTTTTTTCTGGATAAATAAAACAAGTTCCAGTTGCAAGCCCGGCTCCGGTTTCGGCTAGGTTATGAGTTTAATTATAGAGTAATCTTATATATTAAAACAGAAGTCACAACCTTAATTCATGTGTGATTTTTTTAGAAATGGACTTATTCATAAAAAGTCATATTACATTTAATCACTAATCTTATCATTTAAATTTTGGGCATACTAGAAATTTTTATTTGGCTATTAATAATTAAATTTAAACAATAGAAGGTTCATTGGATTTATATAGTATAAATTAAATAGATATAATTTAATGTTGTAAACTATATCTCCATATGTTAATTATTTAAATATTTGTCAATGCTAACTTTAAAAATTATAATAATTTTTTTAAATAACAAAAATTATATTATCTAACAATGATTAATCTTTACTACCTTAAACCAATTAAAACAAATTTTAAACTATATAGATTATTTTAAAAATTAAACAAAAACTAAATATTTAATTATTTACTCGATAATATAAATCTATGAAGCGAAAACTTTAATATTTTAAAAACTTTCTAATTTTGTGAAATGTTACAATATCTTTGAATATGACAATAAAATAATATTTACTAATCTTTATATATATAGTTACGATTTTAATAATAAAATAATAATCTGAAAATATATATATAGAAAAAGATAGAAATACATGTGAAAGTTTGAAATAATCTATTCAATGAAAAAAATATACCGTAAACTTATTATGTTTTAAAAATTGATAGACACATATATATTATAATATATATCAATTTAGAATTGAAAACAAAATGTTTATATAAAAATAAATGAAAACAAAAATCCGCGCGGTTGTGTGGATGGAGATCTAGTTACTAGTTATACCTGAGCACCAAGCAATTTCATGGAAAGTACATTAGAGGATTGTTTCTCTATATCAGCGGTTCCCATGAAAACAGTACACTCCATGGAGAACTTCGCACAAGCAGCCGCCGTGGCGACCCCATGTTGACCGGCTCCTGTTGCTGCCACCACACGCTTGCAACCAAGCCGCCGGGCTATCATCGCTTGACCGAGAGCATTGTTGATTTTATGGGACCCACAGTGGCTAAGATCTTCCCTTTTCAGGTATATTTCGGGTCCACCTCCGGTGGTTTGAGATATGTTCTTGTAGTGTTCGGTTAAACGTCCGGCGAAGTAGAGCGGCGTTTCTCTTCCTACGTAGTCTCTTAACGCTGTGGTAAGCTCCTCCTAATTACAATTAAAAGCACACATAAGAAAACATTGCACTGATTAATTATCATGCTTAATTTAATACATGTGAAATTTACATGCTAAATGATGACGTCATTAAGTTATTTTCTTACATGTGACACTATGTTGCCTTTTTATTAATGAGATTATTGAAGGAGTTTCTCAAATTTTGAGAAATTAAAAGTATTATTTTATAAATATTTTATTTTGTAATTTTTTGAATATTTTTGTGAGAGACACCATTGGTGCCTTATGTGAAAAGGAGGTAATGTGTCGGGATGTACGTTATTTTTATTGTTTGACAAGGACAATACTAAGTAGTCTCAACCGTAATGTTTCCAGTCCTCTTGTCTTTTTGGATTATGCCAGCTGATTTCGAATCTATAAACCATATATTTGTTCTATGATTATGTTTTCCGGTGTTGATAAAAAATGTCTACAAAAAAGATCTGTCTTTAGGTTATGTAAATTAATCTATTATCTTCATAACCTAAAGGTCAAATTATCAACGTTTGTTCTCATTCCTTTGATCCATTAATTTCTTTATAAAAAAATGCTTGTTTCATAAAGACAAATATTAATTTGTTTAGATTTGAAATGTGCAGTTTATTTGTAAAATATATGAATTTGATAGTTGACAATAAAATCTCTTTTCCAATATTCATACGATCAACAGCATGGAATAAGAGTTGTAAAATTTTCCTGTCGATTTGACCTAATTGGTTACATTATGTAGTGCAAAGTGATGAATTTAGCCATTAAGCCTTGCAAAACCATGATATTTAATGAAATAGAGGTGGTGAGTTACGTTAATGTGAAACTGAGCCAAACACAAGATAATAATCAAAAGCAAAACACCATTGTCTAATCAAATTTAAATTTAGAAACACAGTAGATCGATTAATCAAATAAGACAAGTCAATCTCCATCTCGCAATCAAATCAGCAAATTAAGACAATTAACAGTCAAATACACACAAACTTTGTTCAGCGAAATCAGTATCGTAACACTCATAAAGACAAACACAAACACTAACATTGTTCACCAAAATCGGTTCACATAATCAAAAAGTCAATTCAGACAAGCAAACAAATATTGATCCAAGTCAAAGTAACAAACTTAATAATGAAACAAAGACTAAGACAAATCAAAGAAACAAACCGTTCACAAATTGAGACCAGATAGCCGGATGAGAGAGGCGGAGAAGGGGAGAGAAGCCGAAAGGTGGAGAGAAATGGAGAGAAGCGACGAGAAGCAGAGAGGCGGAGAGTAGCGGAGAGGTGAAGAGAATCAGAGAGAAGCGCCGAGAAGCGGAGAGGCAGAGAGGCGGATAAGCTCGATTTTGCCTTTGATTTCACTGGTTCGTCCACAAGATCGCCATCTTCAAAGTCTCAATTTTTGGCCATCAGAGAGAGGCGGTGAAACAAAAACGAAATTAGTTCAGAGGTGGAGGCAAACAGAGAGAAGCAGCGAGCAGCAGAGAGGCGGAGAAGCTTGATTTCGCCGTTGAATTCACCGGTTATTACACAGGATCGCCATTTTCAAAGTCTCGATTGTTTTTCTTGAGAGAGAGGCGGAGAAACCAACAAGAAATTAGGGTTACGTGTTTTGTTCCCTTTTTGTTTTAACTTTTTTAATATATCTTTGTAACACGTTTTTAAAAAAAAAAAAATTACTTAGCACATGAAACAAACACAATTAAATTATGTTTAATTAGATTAATTCAAGGTTAGTTTTGGAATTTTGGAAAATTTTATACTAAAGGGACAATTTAATGATGGATTTATACCATAGGGACAACTATGTTGTTTTCTTGTTCTCTTTTGGCAATTTTCCCATTAATCTATTATCTTCATAACCTAAAGGTCAAATTATCAACGTTTGTTCTCATTCCTTTGATCCATTAATTTCTTTATAAAAAAATGCTTGTTTCATAAAGACAAATATTAATTTGTTTAGATTTGAAATGTGCAGTTTATTTGTAAAATATATGAATTTGATAGTTGACAATAAAATCTCTTTTCCAATATTCATACGATCAACAGCATGGAATAAGAGTTGTAAAATTTTCCTGTCGATTTGACCTAATTGGTTACATTATGTAGTGCAAAGTGATGAATTTAGCCATTAAGCCTTGCAAAACCATGATATTTAATGAAATAGAGGTGGTGAGTTACGTTAATATGATATAAATATATTATTGGATTGAGATAAGCTTAATCAATATACGAGAAAGGCCAACCTGAAATTCATGATCGTTTAAAACAAAATTAAATTCATCTTCGAGATCTCTAAGGGGAGACATCAATGTCTCCGGTACAAACTTTCCACCGAACCTGCCGAATCTACCGTTACCGTCGCCACGAAGAAACTGGCTCTCGTCTGTTCTTGTTGGGACAGAACCCAACGGTGGATCACTCGTACGGAGGACATTGCTTACACGGTGGTGTCTTTTGATGGGAACTCCACAAACAACAGAGTTTATCATACCGTGGTTTCTTGTCAGAACCTTAGAAAGTGGTTGCCCTCGTATTTGGATTTTGGTCGACGACATGTTTATCTCTCTTTTTGTGTGTGGAAGTACTGATGTTTTATTATATTAGTGACTTTTCTTAAACATTTGTGTTGACGAGTACCTTTTTTATAGTGAGTAGAGGGGTATATGTTTTTTTTTTTGTTATGCATCCATTTGAATTTACATGTTTAACATGTTGTTAATCTTTACCACTCGCTCTCTTGATTTTTAAAAACAACGTTGTCAAAGTGAAAAAAGTGATTTCGAATGAACTAACTTTACGAAAATTAGTATACCATGTAGGCCCGCATTCTCAGCGATATGATACATTTCTACTAAGAGAGAAATTTATTTTAGATTTCCTAATCGAATCAGGGTTATCTATCCTATTAAAAGTGAAGTACAAATGTATAATCATCCTCGCTTCTTCTAATTATTTACAATAGATTGCTACTGGTTTTAATTATGGAGCTTCTACTTAATTATCCATCAACTATTTCACGTCAAACCTCATAAAAGAAGTCCATTTTGTTTTTTGTTATACTTTTAAATGGGCTATGCAATGTTTTAAAAATGGGCTATGCTATTTCATGTCAAACGATCTTGAAATTTTTTTTAAAAAAATAAGATCAAGATTTTCGAAAATCTCCCTTCCACATATCATTTAAACAATACATCGAATAATATCAATTCAAAATCGTAACAAATCAACTAACTATCCTTTAAATCTTCATTATCTTAAATACTTAACATAAATAATCCTCTACATTTAAGGTTTCACATTTATAATATCCATCAAAATACTTGCTAATCACGATAATATAGGGTCGATTTATTACGATTTTTCATAAATTTAAACATTCCTAATTGTGATTACGTGATAAAATTGTAACCACAAAATCTTTTAAAAAATATTCTCTTATTAAGTATATTCTTTATCGTGAACAACTTGCTCATCAAGTTTTTTAATAATTAGTTTTGATTTACCTATCATCAAAATATCACCTACATATCTATATATATCTCCTCTCCTACATTCAATAACATCATTCATTTTGCGATCTAAACAAGAACACATAAAATGTCAAACAACGCAAGTCTCACGCCTGTCAAAGACTTGAAACCATTTAAGACTAAATGGCGATCTCAAGTGAAAGTGCTACATTCATGGCTGCAAAACACTGGTTTTGGTGGGGAGACTCTTCAAATGGTTTTGACTGATGAACAAGTAAGTTTCAAAATGCAATCAGTCATTTTTTTAGTGTTCCTTAATATGCGTAACTTACATGATGTTGTTTTTCTTTTGTAGGGTGAAAAGATTAGTGCTACGTGCAAAAGGAATAACATTTTGAGTGTCCAGCGAAAGCTACCCCTGGGAAAATGGCGTGTTCTCACAACGTTTTCTGTTTCGCAAGCATCAGGCCAATATCGGCCAACAAGCCATCCATACAAGATAACGATCAGTGACGAAACTGTGATATCAAATTCTGACCTAATTGTCCTATCTCTTCCTAGATACGAGGACATCATTGATGGGACCTTAAAGACTAACTTCCTTATTGGTAATACCTATATATAAATGTTTCGGATATTTAGTTTCAGTTTCTGGTTTTGAATGTTCTTCTCTATACTAATGTGTTTTTTCATCTTAAAGATGTTATGGGGAAAATCGTAAGCCTTGAACCAGTTCAAACCGTCCAAGTTGAAGGACAGGACCGCAAGAAAGTTCAATTTCGTTTGTTAGATGCAAAGTATGTTTTTATATAATTGATTTCGTCTTGCGAACACGATTTACTGATTTACTTGCGCTAATAGTTGTTCTTTTTTAGTGGTAAGGACCTTGCATGTTGTTTATGGGGAAAATATGCAGAGAAAATGGAGGCTTGTGTTGAACGTGAGCAACCACTGATCTGTTTGATCAGGTTTGCCAAAATCAGTTTTGCCAAAATCAGTTTTTACAGAGGTATTTCTTTAAATGCGTTTTCAAATTATTGTATTCTTTTTATGTGCCTAATTCTATCAGGGTGTTAATAGGTGAGGTGAAAATCACAAATGCTTTTGATGCATCCATTGTTTATCTTGATCCAACTATGGAGAAAGCATTACAGTTCAAGGAGAAGTAAGTTTTGTTGAACTTATTTTTTTTGCTATATCTATATGTTAAGACAGTTGTGATTTTTTACATATATGTATAGGCTGCTGGAAGATGAGCTTCCTCTTGCTATTATTTAGAAGAAAAACGGTAAGAAAGAAATCGTTTTACAAGAAGATGACTGGAACAAGGTTGAGATCAAGATGATTTCCGAACTCTTTATTTCGAATCAGGTTATATTCCTACAGAAGATTTATTATTTACTAAAGATTTTTATTAGTAGAGTGCCCCTAATATTATTGTAATATAAACGTGATCATATATTCCTAGGTGGAGAACTGCAAAATCATTTGTTCAATTGAAGTTGTTGACACTGATTGGTCATGGTTCTACTTTGGGCATAAAGGTTGCAAACATCGTGCCATCAAACTTCAATCAACCCATGATGATATCCAACTTTGGCGTTGTGAGAAGTGCCAAGTTAAAATCAATGAAGTGATACCTGTGTAAGAGCATATTTTCAAATCTTTAGTTCTTTATTCAAATTGCTAATATATTTTCACACCACTATATAAAAAATTTGTGCACTGTAATAGGTTCAAGCTTCATTTGATTGTGAGGGATGACACAGAAACATGTAAGTTGCTGTTGCTGAACACTGTTGCTAAGACCATTGTTGGACATGAAGCTGTTGATTTGTGGGATGACTCCTATGATGTGGTAAGTTTGGTTCCTGCTTTTAAGAATTTGATTTAATATGCGCAAACCCTATTTTATGTATAACACAGATTGAAGATCCAGAGCTCCTACCAGAACAAGTCAGAGCTTTAGAAGGAAAATCTTTTTGTTTTGGCATTTTTGTGAAATCTGACAATGTGAGGGATGGGGCAGCAACATTTAGAGTTCTTGAGGTCTGGTCTTGAGATCACATTCTTAAAGTGGAATCTCAATCCGAGCCAACCTCAATGATTGGCACATCATCTTCTACAGTGTCTTCTGGTGAAGTGAGTTTGTTATCTAGATTATACATACATTGTAATAACGTAAAGTTTATTATATTATAGTTTTGCTAACTGTATAATTCTGTATATTAGGTGCTCATGCTGGAAGGAAACAGCCAGAATGATTCAGAAGAATGCAAAACACCTTCTGCAAAACGCAAAGAGGAAGATGCTGATCTCCCAGACATAACTTCTACTTTTAAAAAGTTGTGCACCTCCATCAAAATGGAAAAAGGAAAGGGAAGAGTAACACTGCATAAGAAGAATGTTTTTCATTTTATGTTGGTTTTTTTCAATTTTTTAATCTTAGTTTTTGCATTGCTTTATTCAGAAACAATAATTTCTTTTCCTATTTATTTGTTTTATTTATTTTATCAAGAATCACCATCTCCTACGGTTATTCCAGAACCCGACTTTGGAGGTTTGTTTTCACGTTTTAATATATGTATATTTTTAATCAGTACTATAACAATTAACTTCATCTAAGCTACATTTGCATTTGTTTTCCAGCAATAGTCGATGAAACTGGTGAACTTGAGTTTGATTGTAGCTCTTTAGATACTACTGATTCAGAATATGAAACTGAAGATGTTGATGGACCTTCGTCTACAGCAGCTACAAAAGGAAAAAACAAAGATGGTATTGTCTTTTTAAAATAAAAAAACTATTGATCATGATTGTATCATTTTTTTCAAGTGTGTGCCTAATTTCTCAGTTTTTTTTTTGTAAATTCAGAATATACTGATGAAGGTGATCCAAAATATACATGTTCACATTGTGGTGCAATGATGTGGTATGGAGAAAGGTTGAACAAACGCCGGAATGCTAAGAATCCTACATTTTCACTATGTTGTATGCAAGGACAAGTGCAATTGCCTTTATTGAAAGAACCACCAAGTGTTCTAAAAAGGTTGATGGAAGGTGATGATTCAGAAAGCAAGCATTTCCAGAAGAATATGAGACCTTATAACATGATCTTTTCATTTTCTTCACTTGGTGGGAAAGTAGAGAGATCTGCTCAAAAGAGGAAAGGACCACCAGTGTTGGTTCTACAAGGTGAAAATTATCATCTTATGGGCAGCTTAACTCCTAATAATGACAGTCAAGCAAAGTTCGGACAGCTTTACATAGCTGACACAGAAAATGAAGTTGATAACCGAGCAAAATGTTTGCGGTAATAACTCTGTTATTTAACGTGGCTTAAATGAAATTTGTATTCAATATACAGTGTAGTTAGAATTCTGATCTTTTATTCATTGTTTTGCAGCTCTGGTAGACAGGGGTTACAGACCAATAAGAAGGATACTCTGAGGAAAGATATTATTGAGAAGTTGATTAAGATGTTGGATGAAGTGAATCCATATGTTAAGAAGTTTAGAACAGCGAGAGATTGATTTAAAATACAACCAGAAGATTCATTTCATATGAGGATTGTAAGTGATCGATCTAAGGATGGGAGGACATATAATACTCCCACAGCTTCTGAAGTTGTTGCTCTCATTCCAGGGGATTTCTCTCTAGATATGGATAACAGGGATATTGTACTACAACAAAAATCAGGAAACCTACTGCGAATAAACGAGATACATGCTTCTTATCTTGCCCTTCAATACTCTCTGTTATTTACTTATGGAGAAGATGGATTCAGACTTGGTATCAAGAAAGGTGTAACAAAAGCTACAAAGAAACAGAAGAAGCCTAATATCAGTATGCGACAGTTCTTTGCTTTCCGCCTTCATGAACGTAAGAACGAGTCTCATTCTCTGTTGCATTCGAGGAGACTATTTCAGCGGTTCTTGGTGGATGCCTACACTACTATAGAGTCTAATCGCCTACGCTATCTGAGATTTAATCAACCTACTTTGCGATCTGATAGTTATGACTCTATCAAAAAGTCTGAGAATGCAGGAAAGGTCGATATGAGTGATCAAGGATCAGAGTTCGTGTTACCAGCATCATTCACAGGGAGTCCTAGATATATGAAGAATATTTACTTGGATGCTATGACAGTATGTAAGCATTTTGGATTTCCAGATTTTTTCATTACTTTCACTTGTAATCCGAAATGGCCGGAGATCACAAGATATGTTAAGTCTCAGAAGCTAAAGGCAGAAGATGGATCAGATATTGTTTGTAGGATCTTCAAGATGAAACTTGATTCATTGATGGATGACTTAACCAAAAAAAATCTTCTTGGAAAGACTGTTTCATGTAAGTTATAAATAGTGTTATTATTTTTTAAACATGTTTTGACTTCGTTGATCATATGTCTAATAAGTATTTTTTTTTTACAGCTATGTACACAGTTGAGTTCCAGAAACGTGGTCTACCACACGCACACATTCTCTTATTCATGGATCCTTTGCACAAGTTTCCTACAATCGATGACATTGACAATATCATTTCTGCAGAGATTCCTGATAAATCGGAAGAACCTGAGCTTTATGAAGCTATTAAGGATATGATGATTCATGGTCCTTGTGGAGAAGCTAATATGAATTCTCCATGTATGGAGAATGGTTTGTGCTCTAAGTCGTATCCTAAACCATTTGCTGAGAAGACCACTATTAATAAAGAAGGATTTCCCATTTATAGGAGGCGCGAACAGTCAGAGAACTTTGTCCTCAAGAATGGATTGAAATGTGACAATCGGTTTGTTATTCCATATAACAAGAGACTATCTCTACGTTTCCGAGCTCATATTAATGTGGAGTGGTGCAACCAAACTGGATCTATCAAGTACTTATTCAAGTACATAAATAAGGGACAAGATCGTGTGACTATTGCCGTGGAACCGCCAGATCACATTGTTGCTAACGAGTTAGGCAATGAAGAGATTACTGTGGAAAAGATAGAAAAGAAAAGAAATGAACTGAAGGACTTTTTCGATTGCAGGTATGTAATTAATACAAAACGTTTTATAATTGTTAGATTTGATCATCATTTTTCAGTTTCTAATGAGTTTTTTCTGTTATGCAGATATGTGTCTTCTTGTGAATCAGCTTGGCGAATCTTCAAATTTCCTATTCACTATCGATCAACTGCTGTTGAGAAGCTTAGTTTTCATCTACCAAGAAAACAAGTGATTGATTACTTTTAAGGGAAAGGACAAGCTGAAAGCAGTGATCAGTCGTAAGCTCATTGAGAAGACAATGTTCTTAGCATGGTTCGAGTTGAATAAAATCGATGAGTTTGCAAGAACATTGACTTATGCTCAGATTCCTATCTTCTATATCTTTGACAAGCGGTCTAAGAAGTTCAAGAAGCGGAAAAGAGGTTTCTGTTTAGGAAGAATAAATTATGCTCCTTGGAAACAAGAAGCCGCTTATTACTTGCGCATATTGTTGAACATTGTCAGAGGGCCTACCAGTTATGATGACATTAAGACCTATGAGGGAGTTCTCTATCCTGAATACAAAGATGCGTGTTTTGCTCGTGGATTATTAGATGATGATCAGGAGTACATTGATGATCTTGTAAGGAGAAGCTACGAATGCTCTGCAAGTGATCTACGAGAGGTGTTTGTTATTATGCTTATGAGTAGCACACTCTCTCAGCCAAAGGTTGTATGGGAAAACACGTGGCAGTTTTTGTCTGAAGATATAGAGCATAATAGAAGAAAATATTTGAATAGGCCAGGTATGAATATTCATTCCGAATTCATCTTTATATTAGTTTTACCTACAATTTCAATTCCTATTTTGGACTAACCATGTATCTTATATCTACAATTTTTTTCTGTAGGATTATTGTTGAGCGACGACAAAAAGAAGTATGCTTTGCTAGAGATTGAGAAGCTCTTGAGACGTAATGGTACGTCTCTACCAAGATTAACGAAGAAGCCAAAGCTGCCAAAGACAAGTGCTCAGGATTTCAATGTCCTGATAGTGGATGAGCGCAGTTATTCTCGAGAAACATTGTTAGAGACTCTTGATAGAGATATTCCGAAACTGACAGATGAGCAAAAGAAATTTATGATCAGATCCTTGCTGCTGTGAATGAAAGAAATGGTGGAATGTTTTTTGTTTATGGATTTGGTGGAACTGGGAAAACCTTTCTCTGGAAGTTACTTTCTGCAGCTATTAGATGTAGAGGAGATATTTTTCTAAACGTTGCATCAAGTGGCATTGCTTCTTTATTACTACCTGGTGGTAGGACTGCTCATTCAAGGTTTGGTATTTCATTAAATCCAGACGAGTTTTCATCGTGCACTATGGAGCCTGGAACTGATCAAGCTAATTTGGTCAAAGAATCATCACTTATTATATGGGACGAAGCGCCGATGATGGGCAAACATTGTTTTGAAGCTTTGGATATGAGCTTATCTGATATAGTTGGGAAGCATGTAAACCAGCCTTTTGGTGGAAAGGTTATTGTCTTTGGGGGTGACTTTAGGCAGGTTCTTCCTGTTATAAATGGAGCTGGTAGGGCTGAGATCGTCTTAGCTTCTCTGAATTCGTCATATCTTTGGGAGCACTGCAAAGTGCTGAAGCTCACCAAGAACATGCGTTTGTTATCAGATGGTTTGTCACCAGAAGAGGCTGCGGATCTTAGAGATTTTTCGGATTGGATATTAAAAATTGGGGATGGCAAACTTGCAGAGCCTAATGATGGTGAAGCGGAGATCGATATTCCACCATAAATTCTTATTTCAGACTCTAAAGATCCTATAGAAGCAATCAGCTCAGCCATTTATGGCGATACTGCTTCTCTGCATGAAAAGAAAGAGGCCAAATTTTTTCAAGAGAGAGCTATCCTATGTCCAATTAATGAAGATGTCAATATGATTAATGAGTACATGCTGGATCGGTTGGATGGTAAGTTTATATTTTACATTCTTATTTTTTCCTACTTAGATGTATACAAGATATGTACTAATAATTTAGTTTCGATTTCAGGTGATGAGAAAATCTACTACAGTGCCGACAGTATAGACCCAAGAGACAAGGGTTCAGTAAACAATGAAGCACTAGGACCTGATTTTCTTAACACTATTAAGGTGTCTGGTTTACCGAATCACAGGCTTAGACTGAAGATTGGTTGTCCAGTTATGGTTCTGCGAAACCGTCAGCCTTCTGCTGGGTTAATGAACGGCACTAGACTACAGATCACTCAACTCATGGACTTTATGGTTCAAGCTAGGATTATAACTGGAGAAAAGGTTGGAAAATTAGTATACATTCCTAGATTGTTGATAACACCATCAGATACTCGACTGCCTTTTAAAATGCGCAGAAGGCAATTGCCTCTGGCAGTGGCTTTTGCTATTACAATAAACAAAAGCCAAGGACAATCCCTTTCCGAGGTTGGTATTTTTTCTACCAAGACCTGTGTTTTCACATGGACAACTCTACGATGCTGTTTCTAGGGTCACTTCTAAAAAAGGATTGAAAATTCTCGCTGTCGACAAAGATGGTAAACCTCAAAAGAAAACTACAAATGTTGTCTTCAAAGAAGTTTTTGCTAACCTGGAATAGTATCAGTGACTAGGTAAATTTTTCTTCTTAGTTGTCATCTATTTATTTCGTGAATTAGATATATATTCATCAGTAATTTTGTCTACTTTTTTTCGAATACAGGTTTCAGAGCTTTACAAACAAGACATGCATATTTTCTGTTTCTCGAGACACCATCTAAACTAAGCACACTTTCTACTTATTTTCTGGTTTTGCAGAACAATAAAGAAACAGTTTCAATTGTTTTTTTCTTCATTTAAACGTTTATTATTATGATTTAGTTGGTGATAACACAATCATTCAAACAGCACACAGTTTATGAGAGCAGCAAATGAAAAAACTTCTTTTGTAAACGTGTCTAAGAAAATCTACATTTGTGACCAACGTTTGTTACGATCATTCTATATGTTAGTTAACTAAATGTTTACAATCTTGCACTCTTCCTAATCTGTTATATAAACATGAAAGCGTCTATATTAATATAGATAAGATTATCATGTCACTAACCAAGTATCGATCTCACTGAAACAAAATAGTTCCCCTTTCAGTCCTAGCAGTTTCTAACTATATACATAAATATATACTCTTTTGATATACCTTATGCTCCTTAATAGATTAGATGATACAAGATGAAGCTTAACTCGAAATTCCTTAGTCCATTGATCTTCGACCTGTTTTTTTTAAACATAAATATATTAGTACCTAACATGGATGCTCCAGCAAATATATTAGAATTAATAATTAAAAACAACTAATTATTAGCTATATTTCAAAGCAATACGTTTTATATACTTCTGTTAAAGAAAGATGTATCATCAATTTACTAATCTTGTGGTGTTTTAACTGATCTGTTGTCCGCTTCATTGCCAGTTCGAAAATCAAAAAACTGATTTCTGTTACCTGAACACCATATATTCTGTTAAAGTTAATAAAATATAATCACCTTCTATGTATATTTAAGTAATATCAACTAGCCTTTCAGTTAATAGCATAAATACATAACAAAGTATGTGGTCGATGATAAGTCTGACGTTGAAAAAATACCATGAGTGATTCTAAGGAAGGAGCTGGAAAATCAGGCTGGCATCTTTGGATCAAGTACAGAGTCTAGGGACAATGGTGCGGCCCTGATTGAATATTGCAACCTTCCCAATATTCTGGACTCATTTCTATATTCTTCCTCTTTCTTTGATTGATTAAAAACATACATCACCACTGAAACCAAGGAGATTGTTCTTCAATCCATCGTATCAATTGTTAAACAGAGATAAACAATTTAATTAGTACCTTGCAGAACATAGTGCCTCAGTGATTCTAAGGAAGGAGCTGAGAAATCCGTCTGGCATCTTTCGATCAAGCTAAGAGTCTCCGGACAATTGTTTATCTCTGATTCATTGCAACCTTTCCAATCTCCTGGAATCATCTCTATATGCTTCCCCTTTCTTTGATTGACTAAATAACATATATCACCACCGAAGCTTGAGGCGTTTCTTCAATCCATCGTATCCATATCTACTTTTTCTTCTTCTATGTCTTGATTTCATAGACAATCAAGCAAACATATCTCCTGTTCTAAAAAAAAAACGTTTTTTAATATCAAAAAGATTTAACAAGAGGTTATTAAACAGAGATAAACAATTGATGAATTGGTACCTTGCTTGTGTCTATTAATCCGTTCATTACTTCTTCTAAATCCAGATGTTAATCGCAAATCTTTTGAAGTTCTCCCACGAATTCGCTGAATTCCTCATCCGACCTAGACTCGCGCTTTCAATTCATCGAGTTTTTTTTCATCGCATAACTGTTTTTTTTTTCCTACGTAAAGTTGTTAATAATGTTTTTGGGCCTTTGTTCATTTTTCAGTAGAATTTGGGTTAGGAAATTTTATGATTATGTTTATATATCTATCACCAGAATTTACAAAGCCCATTTATAAATAATATAAATTGCTTTCAAATATATAAATTATTTAATATCTATCCTATTAAAAATGAGCATATTTTTAAAAACTATAAATTCAAATTTGAAAGTGGAAATAAAATCTGTCCAAATATATTTAATCTATAACTAAATATGGTTAATAATTTAATATGAACTTATTCATTTCTTCATATGTTAACAAAATAATCCATGCAAGTGGATGAGTGAAAAAATACATATCAAATATTTGTTTTGTTGAATATAAAATTAACAAAAAACAACTTACAAACTATATACGTAACAAACATCTTTCTAACAATTTAGATATAAATAACTAATCTAATTCATCATTTAAACATTTTAGACCACCATATAATATAATATATATAATATCGAAAATTACATAAATTATAAAAATATCATTAATATCAAACCGAAACGAACCGCGGGTCCAGGTCTAGTTTATAACTTATATGAAAAGATCCAAAGGTTTATTAACAAGTTTTAATAAAAGAAACCCTTTACAGCACTTTCATATTGACAAAATATTTTTTTTATAACGGGATAAGTACATGTTAGTTTTATCCATGCTGTTTATTATTATTCGCTTTTTGTATGAATGTTAATTAAGAAATATATATTCGTTTTACCTGGTAGGTATCCGAAATCCGTATACGAGTCGTAATTATATAATTTATATGCCTTCTATTGTAAGACGTAAACGTAAAAGCAAGAAACATACGTAAACACTCCTTTCACAAAATAAATGACAGTAACAAGCAGTTTCTCTTGTCGAGATATAAGAAAAATAAGAGGTTGTAAATGCATGTTCACGATGCCCCTCTATAATCTTCGAAGATAAGAGTAGATTTTTCTTGTTTTATTTTGCACGTTTAAATAATGTTGCATGTTTTTTTTTTTTTTTTTTTTTTGTACTTACATGCATGTTGCATGTTGCTAGCGTAAAACCTGAGATCTAAAATTTTAAAAGATATCTACTGTACTAGGTTGTTTTCTGATTATTGTTTTGAGGGTGGGCTGCTTTATGTAAAAATATGTATACCAAGACCACCTCCAACAGGGTTTTTCCCTTTGGAATTCTTAAATTAAGTATTATGTATATGTATATATATGTATAAATATTTGTGTGGTCCATAAATATTTGTATATATCATATAGATATAAATATCTGTGGGGTCCATAATTTTTGTGGAACCCCATAGGCAAATGTTCTAAAAATCTCATTTTAAGAATCTTTGCCCATGGAGTTCCACAAAAATTATGGACCCCACAAATATTTATATCTATATGATATATACATACATATATATATACATAATACATATTTTAAGAGCATCTTTAACACATAAACCCCAAATGGGGTGCTTAAGATTTTTTTTGTCTGATTAAAAAAAAAAATAAAAACGAACCAATCGCAGATCGCCACGTGTCAGTGGGGTCCGTGAAACAGTGCAAGCCTCGGTGCTTAATTTGGCATTTTTGGCACCGCTTTTTCCTCTCTTATGGTGAGATCCACCCTTTAGCCCTCCTTTAAGCACTCCCATTAATGGTGCTCTAAGACCATCTCCAACCCAACTCCAAAACACTATTTTAGTGTGATTTTGACACAAAAACCTTCTCCAACCCAACACTAACAATCACACTATTTTAGTGCAACACTATAATTTCACACCAAATTTGGTGTTATACTATTTACGACACTAAAACACTATTCACCCCATTAAATACTATTCACTTAATTTATTAATAAAATAGACAATTAAATAAATAACAAATAAAAACATAAATACATATAATATTATAAAATAACTTTTAGTGTGAAGTTTAGTGTTATGGTTGGAGAAGAACTTTTTTTAGTGCTGAAATGACACTAAAATAATGTGATTTTGACACTAAAATAGTATTATAGGTTGGAGATACTCTAATGGCATCCGCAGCGGTATAAATTCTATCAAGTTTCTCTTAAATTCTATCAAGTTTCTCTGACAAAAAGTTTAATATTAGAAAAATATAGATCAATAAATAACAGACAAGTGGCCAACGCTTCTCATGATTTCGGACAAAATCTCTTCATAAAGAAACGTTTTCTTGTCTCTCTCATCTGTTTCTTTACCTTCTTTTTTTCATGTATTATTTTAATTACTGAGAGATCTATTGAGAATTGCACCAATACTGATTGTCTAACTTGATAGAGATGCAAGGTTTTTTTTTTTTTTTGGTCAAATATAGAGATGCCAGGTTAGTATTAAAAAAACTTGATAAAGATGCCACCATGACATTTTTTTCTTCTAACTAGCCAATCCTTTTCCAGTTAGTACATATTAGCTGTTTTTTGCTAATACATATTAGCTGTTTTTTTGCTAATACATGTTGTATGTATGTACTTTGCTGATACATGTTAGATGTCTTAAGAAACTTTCTTCGGTACGTACCTTTTATATTTCTATCTACCTAACACGTTTTTTCGTTCTTTGTCCCCCTTTTACAAATGTATAATCACCTTTTTAATTATACCTAATTTATGATTTATTAATGAAAGAAAGAGAAGCTATATCTCAAGAATGATAATAATAAAGGTGATTTTGTGAAACACATAAATCGACTGATAAATAAGTTAGAACAAAATAGAGTAAAATAATTTATTTTTTGTTTTAGCATAGTTAGAAATTAGAATATAGTGAACTAAATACTAAACAGAGAACGGAACCTATAGATCACAGAATTCAATGGTATTTAGAATGGAACCAAGTTATATGCTCGGTTTCCAAGCCCGGCCAGTTGATGGATTAACCTTAGTCTATATATTTTTTTGTATTAAAACATAATAATAAATAGAATTAAGGAATTTGACCCAAAAAAATAGAAGGATAACAATCTGCTCTTATTCTTTATCCCTGGTCTAATAATATTATAGGTTTTGGCCCGGAATTTTTGTAAAAACAATTATAGTCATGGATTTCCAACATAACTTTTGACAAGATGTATGGCTCTCGAGCGACACTTGTTCACTTGTGTGGCATATCCGTTCTGGTCGTGAGTAAAACTTCTGGATTACTCTTTTTATTTTCTCACGCAATTCACATATTCTATGAAAGTAGTCCATAAGTTCAAGGTCTGAACAGATAACTTAATCATGATAACTGCAGTACATCACATTTTTAATAAGAGCATTTCGTCTTCTATAATATACATGTCTACAATATTATACTATACTATACATGTATATACAGATCATTTTCATATATATCCTGAATATTAGTTAAGATCATCCGATCAAGATTTTAAAGCTCCACATAATATTTGATATTGGATTGGATCTCGGAACTCATTTATTTTGAGTACTCGTAAAAACATGGTATTTAACATAGACTTATTTTGGGTTCGGTTCACCAACCAATAGGATTGTGTTATTTCATATTCGATATATTTTAAAAAAGAAAACAAAAATATTGTCAAATTATATTATCTTTTTAAAATTAAAAGGTAAAAAGAAATAAATAAAAAATAGCAATAATTACAAAAAAAAATATTTTTAACGTCGTCAGCAAAACATTAAACCCTAAATCCTAATCCCTAAACCCTAAATCCTAAACCCTAAACCCTTGGGTAAACCCTAAACTCTAGGATAAATCTTAAACTCTAAGATAAATCTTAAACTCTAAATCAAAATCACTAAACACGAAAACACTCGAGGGTTTAGAGTTTAGGATTTAGGGTTTAAAGTTTTAGGGTTTAGTGTTTTTATTTAGAGTTTAAGATTTATCCAAGGGTTTAGGGTTTACCTAAGGGTTTAGGGTTTACCTAAGGGTTTAGAGTTTATCCAAGGGTTTAGGGTTTATCCAAGGGTTTAGGATTTACCCAAGGGTTTAGGTTTACCCAAGGGTTTAGGGTTTATGATTTAGGGTTTATGGATTAGGATTTAGGGTTTAGGGATTAGGATTTAGGGTTTAATATTTTGCTGACGACGTTAAAAATATTTTTTTAATTTTTTTTTCTGTAGCTGCTATTTTTTTTTTTACTTTTTTATTTTAAAAACATAATATAACTTGATAATATTTTGTTTCCTTTTTTAAAAAATATCGAATTTGAAATAATGAAATTCTATTGGCTGGTGAATCTAGAGGTTCACCCTAGGCGGTGAACCCAAGAATAACTCTTTAACATAGCTCCAATTTTTTTTTTTTCTTAGTTCAACCAATGTTCCATTTCCACGTAATAGTACAACGAAAAGGAAAGTTCTATCCTTTCTACGTGTTCTCTATTCCCTCCGCAACGACGAATTTCAAAACCCATTTATCACTATATTGCTGATTTGACAAAAACCCAATTACCTACATTACCAAGCAGTACACGCACTACAAGAATTCATCGAAATAGCTACACACTGGCGAAAGAATTTTCGTAGTCAAATTCATTAGCTACAGATATAGCGACAGAACGTAAAATTTAAATTTTGTAGCTAAATCTGTAGCTAACTGTAGCAATCCGTAGCTATATAGTTAGAGATTGATTTTGTTGCTGATCTGTAGCTAAATAGCTACGCTTTGGCTATGAATAAGCGGTTGCTATAACTGTTCTATATAGCGACCATTAGCTACAATTGTTTCTATTGCTATATAGCAACGATGTCTCTATCCTCACCATTCCGTCGCTTTGATAACAATACTATATATAGTATAAATAACAAGATAATAAAAACTATAATATTTCATATATATATATATATATACATATGAATATATAAAAATGTTATATCATCTATTAATTTTCAATGCAAATACAAATTATGATTTAATATAATTTTTAATCCACATGTATTGAAACAGATTAGTGTAGTGGAAGTAAAGAGTAGACGCATTTGTTGGTTTAAGTTTAGTCACTCATAGTAATTATCAAGCATTTTTTTGTTAGGTATGCAGTGAACATTATTTCTCGCTGTGTATATTAATTGTGGCATTGATCAGTTTATATAATGAGGTCAGTAGTGATTCTTCTTTCATCACTCTTGTCAAATACATGTTTTAATTCTTTGACTACAAAACTAGTTTAAGCCTCGTAACAAGAAAAAGTAGTTCATGAGACAAATTATTGAATTATCAAGGATTCAAAACGTAACGTATGGATGTATGCACGCATGTCTTTTGTAAATCTCCTAAACAAAATTTGATTTTGTTTTGGTATGGTAAATTTCCGAAAGAATATTCATCTATCAAAAAATATTCTTTTTAACGTAATTGCTACATCAGAATCCCAAATCTACAATAGTTCTCTATAAAAAAGAAAACTTTCCAAAAAATAACAATTTTAAAAAAGAATATTTAAAAAATAAAAGTTACTGATGAAAAATTCTGAAAAATATTCATCTATTAACAAAAATTCTTGTTGTCCTAATTGCTACACCATAATCCCAAATCTACAATAGTTCTCTATAAAAATGAAAACTTTCCAAAAATAGAAGTTTAAAAAGTTTATTTTAAAAATACAAGCTATTGATAAAAAATTCTGAAAGGATACTCATCTATCAACAAAAATTCTTGTTTTTTTTTGTCAATCAACAAAAATTCTTGTTATCCTAATTACTATATCACGTTTCCCAAATCTACAATAGTTCTCTATAAAAATAAAAACTTTTCAAAAATAACAATTTAAAAAAATAATATTTTAAAAAATATAACCTATTGATGAAAAAATCTGAAAGAATACACATCTATCAACAAAAATTCTTGTTATCCTAATTTCTACATCAGAATCCCAAATCTACAATATCTCTCTATAAAAATTAAAACTTTCCAAAAATAGCAAGTTTTAAGAAATATTTTAAAAATACAATATATTGATGGAAAATGGTGAAAGAATACTCATCTATCAACAAAATTTCTTGTTATCCTAATTACTACATGAGAATCCAAAATCTACAAAAATTATCTATAAAAATGAAAATTATCCAAAAATAGCAGTTTTTTAAAAAAATCATATAAAAATACAGTGTACAGATGGAAATTTTGAAAGAATACTTATCTATCACCAATTTTTTTTGCTATCCTAATTACTACATCACGCTTCCCAAATCTACAATAGTTTAGTTCTCTATAAAAATGAAAACTTTTCAAAAATAAGAAGTTTAAAATAATTATTTAAAAATTACAATCTATTGATGAAAAAATCCGAAAGAATACATATCTATCAACAAAATTATTGTTATCCTAAATGCTACATCAGAATTCCAAATCTACAATAGTTCTATATAAAAATGAAAACTTTCCAAAAATAGTACGTTTTAAAAAATACAAGCCATTGATGAAAAATTGTTAAAGAATACTCATCTATCAACAAAAATTATTGTTATCCTTATTACTACAGCAGAATCCCAAATCTACGAAAGTTCTCTATAAAAATGAAAACTATCCAAAAATAACAGTTTTTACAAAAATCATTTAAAAAAACAGTATATAGATGAAAAATTCTGAAAAAATAATTATCCATCAACAAATTTTTTTGCTATCCTAATTACTACACTACGCATCCCAAATCTTCAATAGTTCTCTATAAAAATGAAAACCTTTAAAAAATAGCATGTTTTAAAAAATTATTTAAAAAATACTAGCTATTGATGAAAAAATCTAAAAGAATACTCATCTATCATAAAAATTCTTGTTATCTTAATTACTACATCAGAATCTCAAGTCTACAATAGTTCTCTATAAAAGATGAAAACTTTCCAAAACTAGCAGGTCTTCAAAAAAATTATTTAAAAAATACAAACTATTGATGAAAAATTCTGAAAGAATATTCATTTATCAACAAATTTTTTTGTTATCCTAATTACTACTTCAGAATCTCAAATCTAGGAGAGATCTCTATAAAAATAAAAACTTTCCAAAAATAGCAATTTTAAAAATACAAAATACTAATGAAAAATGATGAAAGAATACTAATCTATTAACAAAATTTATTGTTATCCTAATTACTACATCATAATCTCAAATCTACAATAGTTGTTATAAAAATGAAAAGTTTCCCAAAATAGCAGATTTTACAAAAAATATTTTTTAAAAAAGTCTATTGATGAAATTTTTTGAAAGAATATACTCATCTATAAACAAAAAATATTTTTATCCTAATTACGACTTCAGAATCCCAAGTCTACAATAGTTCTCTACAAAAATTAAAATTTTCCAAAAATAAAATTTTAAAAATAATTATTTTAAAAATACAAGCTACTAATGAAAAATCTGAAAGAATACTCATCTATCAACAATAATTTTTTTTATCCTAATTAATGCATCAGAATCTAAAATCTAAATAGTTCTCTATAAAAATAAAAAATTTCCAAAATAGAAGGTTTTAAAATAAATTATTTCAAAAATATAAGCTATTGGTAAAAAATTCTAAAAGAATATTCATCTATCAACAAAAATTTTTGTTATCTTAATTACTACATCATAATCTCAGATCTATAATAGTTCTCTATAAAATTGAAAAGTTTCCTAAAATAACAGTTTTTAAAAAATTATATAAAAAATAAAAGTTATTGATGAAAAAATCTGAAAGATTACTCATTTATCAATAAAAATTATTGTTATCATAATTGTTACTTCAGAATCCTAACTCTACAATAGTTCTCCTTAAAAATGAAAACTTAAAAAATAGCAATTATTAAATAGATTATTTTAAAACACAAGTTGTTGATGAAATTTTTTGAAAGAATACTCATCTATCAACAAAAATTCTTGTTATAATAATTTCTACATCAAAACCCTAAATTTACAATAATTCTCTTTAAAAATGAAAACTTTCCAAAAATAGCAGTTTTTTTCGAAAATATTTTTAAAATACGATCTATTGAAGAATTTTTTTGAAAGAATACTTATATATCAACATAAATTCGTGTTATCCTAATTACTACATCACGATTCCCAAATCTACAGTTGTTCTTATAAAAATGAAAACTTTACAAAAATAGCAAGTTTTAGAAAATTATTTTAAAAAATATAAACTACTGATGAAAAAATCTGAAAAATACTATCTATCAAAAAAATTCTTGTTATCCTAATTAATACATCAGAATCCCAAATCTACAATATTTTTTTATAAAAATGAAAACTTTCCAAAAATAACATTTTTTACAATAATTATTTTAAAAATACAAGCTATTGTTGAAAAATTCTGAAAGAATACTCATCTATCAACAAAAATTCTTGTGATCTTAATTGCTACATTAGAATCCAAAATCTACAATAGTTCTCTATAAAAATTAAAACTTTCCAAAATTAACAGTTTTAAAAAAAAATATTTAAAAAATAAAAACTATTGATGAAAAAATCTGAAAGAATATTCATCTATCAACAAAAATTCTTTTTATCCTAATTACTACATCGAAATCCAAAATCTACAATAGTTTTTTATAAAAATAAAGACTTTCCAAAAATAATTTTTTTAAAAAGTTTATTTACAAAAATACAACTTATTGATAAAAATTCTAAAATTATACTCATTTATCAATGAAAATTCTTGTTATCCTATTGATAAAAAAATTCTAAATCACAATCTCAAATCTACAGTAGTTCTCTATAAAAATGATAACTTTCTAAAAGTAGCATTTTAAAAAAGTTTATTTAAAAAGTCAACCTATTGATAAAAAATTATAAAAGAATACTCATCTATCAACAATTTTTTTTCTTATACTAGTTTCTACATCACAATCCCAGATCTATAATAGTTTCCAATAAAAGTAATAACTTTCCAAAAATAACATTTTTGAAAAGTTTATTTAAAAAATACAACTTATTGATTAAAATTCTAAAAAAAATACTTATCTATCAACAAAAGTTTTTGGTATCCTAATTTATAAATCACAATTATAGATCTACAATATTTCTCAATAAAAATGAAAACATTCCAAAAATAGAATTTTTGAAAAGTTGATTCAAAAAATATAACCTATTGATCAAAAATTATAAAAGAATACTTATATATCAACAAATTGTTTTGTCATCCTAATTTCTAAATCACAATCCAAAAAATTTACAATAGTTCTCTACAAATTATAACTTTCCAAAATAATTTTTTTTTTAAAGTTTATTTAAAAATACAACTTATAGATTAAAAATTGTGAAATTCCCTCAGATAACCTTTTTTAGTTTATTTTCACAAAAATAGAATTCAAGAAAGGTAAATATGCATTTATACCTGAGGGTTAATTAATCTATATTTAGGGTTTAGAGTTGAGGGGTGAGGTTTTAGGGATAGGATTTCAAAATTTAAAAAATAAAAAATTAAAATTAAAATTTTCAAAATAAAAAGGATCTATTTTGGTCATTTTATTTTTTGAGTGTTATTTTTGTGACAAAAACTTAAAAAAAAAACTATTTGAGAGAATCGCCCTTAAAAATTCTACTAGAATATTCATCTATCAACGAAAATTCTTGTTATCATAATTTCTAAATTACAATCTCAAATCTACAATAGTTCTCTATGAAAATGATAACTTCCAAAAGTATCATTTTAAAAAGTTTATTTTGAAAGTGCAATTTATTGATCAAAATTTCTAAAAGAATACTCTTCTGTCAATAAAATTATTGCTATTCTAATTTCTAAATCACAATCCCAAATCTACAATAGTTCACAATAAAAATGATAACTTTCCGAATAACATTTTTAAAAAGTTTATTTAAAAATAAATTTATTGATTTAAAATTCTGAAAAATGCTCATTTATCAACAAATATTCTTGTTATCCTAATATCTAAATCACAATCTCAAATCTACAATATTTTTCTATAAAAATGATAACTTTTCAAAAATTAAATTTTTTAAAAAGTTTATTTAAAAAATACAACTTATTGATCAAAATTTCTAAAAGAATACTCATATATCAACAAAAATTCTTGTTATCCTAATTTATAAATCACAATCCCAAATCTACATTATTTCTATAAAAATGATGACTTTCCAAAAAATAGCATTTTTAAAAAAGTTTGTTTAAAAAATACAATACATTGATTAAAATTTCTGAAAGAGTATTTATCTATCAACAATCCCAAATCTGACTAGACTACTCTCTCACTTTAATATGGACATCCCTTGAAAAGAAACTCTAACCCCTGACTCCTAAATCTGCGGACGTAATAAAAAGATAAGCCAACATATAGCCTATAACTATATTTAATACACTACATTGGCATTAGTTTTTCACGTAATTAATGAACAATTATATACATAAAATGCATAATGTTATTATATATTTAACATTATACAGCAGAAGAAAAACTACTTTGGAATAAATATTAGAGAAGATATCACTACAAGAAAACATCGGTATTCTGACGGACATTCCGACGGAATATACCGACGGAATTCCGAGGAAACATCAATCCGTCGGAATATTCCGAGGAAATTCCGAGGAAAAATGTGTTCCTCGGAAAAAACCGATGAATTCCGAGGAAATATTATAGGGATTTTACAAAATTCCGAGGAAATTCCGACGAACTAGTGATCGATCGATGCGTTTTTGGACATATACCCATCGATCGATCACATTGTTACGCTTTGGTCCATATTAGTGACCGATCGATGCATTTTTGGACATAAATCCATCGATCGATCCGTTTATAAAAAAACATTCGAGATTTTGAAACCCCAAACACTAGTTCCTCGGAATTTCCTCGGAATATTCCGAGGAAATTCCGAGGAACACTTGATATCCTCGATCGATCGATGGGATAATCTAATCGATCGATCACATTGTTACGCTTTGGTCCATCTTAGTGATCGATCGATGCGTTTTTGGACATATATCCATCAATCGAACCGTTTTAAAAAAAAAATTGACGTTTTGAAACCCCAAACACTAGTTCCTCGGAATTTCCTCGGAATATTTCGACGGAATTCCGAGGAAGAAAAGGGTTTCTTCGGAATTCCCTCGGAATATTCCGAGGAAATTCCGAGGAAATAGGGTTTTTAAACCGAAAACAACGTTTTACGGTTTGAATAACACCTATATAACCCTTATTAAGTGTCTTACGTTCATTATGAAGTCAAAACTAAGTTCAAAATTAACAGAAAAATAACACCTATAAGAAAAAAAATAAAAAAAAAACTAAGTTCAAAACTAAGTTCAAAATTAACCGAAAAAAAAACATAGCTCCTACTCCTCGTCTCCTGCTCCAGACGTTCCTGCATCTTTGGGTCTCTTGGACCTCTTTCTTACCCTGTGTGTACCACTCGAATCCGAACCAGAGCTGGATGGAGAGTTGTCCCGATGAACTACATCATCCTTTTGGCAACGACACGGCCTGATACGTGAAATGGCAGCCCAGATCTTGTGTAGCATGTCGTTGTTTGTCTTTATGCTCTGATCTCTCCAATGTTGTTGCTGGCGCGAAGTGGCGTTCGGTGGAATCTCTTGCAGCTTGTACTGGCTGGAGTCTGATGGGAGTAGCTGATGGGGTTGTGAATCATATGGAATGGCTTGTGCAGCCTCATCTTCTCCTTCTTCATCATCCACGGCCTTGCCTTTGGTCTGATATTTTGGCGTGAAGAAGGATGGCTTGTCTACTAGTGCGGTAGCAGGGGGTAGGAACTCAACTGCAGCCTCTGAAAGTAGAGCAGTCAGGCCGATCTGAGGCAGGTGGCAGTAGAGTGTTTTCTTCGCTCGGTCCTGGAATACGTAGACGTAAGGACCATCCCGATCGATCCTCGAGTGGGGACCAGCTATGAACTCCTTACTTACTAGAGAAATGACATCCAGGTAGTTCCAAGCAATGTTGTTCGATCTGTCCAGTGCTACCTGATGGTTCTCGCAGTCTACACCCACATGTGTAAGGATCCGAGTAATCACTGTACCAAATCCACATGCACTGCTCTTGGATTTGGTTACTTTCCCCTTGTATCCTGCTAAGTTTACGGCCAGCACCGCTCCCATGTTGAAGGCAGTAGCAGGTGGGAATGTAGAGTTTCCAAATGCCGGTAGCAAATGCCTCACACCTTGGTATAGGAGGCACAACTCCCATTGCGTGACTGATGCGGCTGTGGTTGTCCCGTATAGCAATGAGCCAATGAGGCGTGGGGCATATCTCAGTACTGGGCTCCGGATAAGTGACTCCTTTGCCTGAGAAGATCTATAAACCCCTGTGCCAATCGTTTCCCAGAAGTTCAACAGCTCTGAAGTCCAATAAAGACCAGATGTCCTCTCCCCTGCACTCAATCCAAATAGTCCGCAGAGGTCTGTGAAAGATACCTCAAAGTATACTTTCTGCACTACGAATGCCAGAAAACCTTCCTGATGGCTATCATCGGGATGGCTGACGTATGCGGATGCTATGAACTGGCGTACCAACTCCGGATAAGTGGGTTCGTTGAGGTTGCATAGTTGGCCTAGACCCATGTTCTGGAACAGCCTTCAATGTCTGATTTGATTCCCAATATTGTCATCGTCTCAGGACATGCTAGTTGTGTAGCCGGAACGGCTACCTTCTTCATGTTGTTGTAGTGGGTGGTATCAGACTTATCCCACTTCTTTGGCCTTTGCTTCTCTCGCTGAGACGAACCCTCTTCTTGTGTGTTCTTCTTTGCTGATGTTTTTGTGCGCTTCATTCTCTACAAAATAGAATCTTTGAAACAAGTGAGTATGTAGTATATGTTTTGATAAAAAACAAGCGAGTTGTGATAAAAAAAACCAAATTGAAAAAAATTCTCAATCCCTAAATCATCTCAAATCATGTTCCAAACTCGTTGATCACAGACAATTGTGTTCTATTCCATGTTTAAACATCTGTTTCATGCATATTTGATCAAAGAATCAACACGGAAATAAGAAATTCACAAAACCCAAAAAATTGCTCAAGAACACGATTTGAGAATGTGGAGATTCGCGGAGTATACCTGTCTTAGGGTGAAAACGAGTGTAGGAATCAGGTAGAGCTCAAAAAATCAAGGGGAATAGAGCCCAAAATTGTTCGAATCGGATGATTATAGAGAGAGAAAAGGGGGGGGGAGGGTCGAATTATAGGGGAAATCGGAGGGGATGAGAGTTCTGAGGTTTTGATCCAAAAAGTTTGGGTTTTGCCTTATAATTCTGATTCCCGCACACGCATTGATCGATGCGTTTTTGTACAAATACGGATCGATCGATGCGTTTAAAAAAAGGCTCCCGAGATTTTGTTCGATCGATCGATGGGATAATCTAATCGATCGATCACATTATTACGCTTTGGTCCATCTTAGTGATCGATCGATGCGTTTTTGGATATATATACATCGATCGATCCGTTTATAAAAAAACGTACGAGATTTTCCGAGGACATTCCGAGGAACGCTTGAGATTCTCGATCGATCGATGGGATAATCTAATCGATCGATCACATTGTTACGCTTTGGTCCATCTTAGTGATCGATCGATGCGTTTTTGGATATATATACATCGATCGATCCGTTTATAAAAAAAAGTTGACGTATTGAAACCCCAAACACTAGTTCCTCGGAATTTCCTCGGAATATTCCGACGGAATTCCGAGGAAGAAAAGGGTTTCCTCAGAATTCCCTCGGAATAATCCGAGGAAATTCCGAGGAAATAAGGTTTTTAAACCGAAAACGACGTTTTGCGGTTTGAATAACACCTATATAACCCTTATTAAGTGTCTTACGTTCATTATGAAGTCAAAAATTTGTTCCTTACCGTATAATTAAAACTTTTCCGATTGTATGAACGAAATCCCACAACATAAGAGAAACACTTATACCTTTTAATGAACGGTAAAGGGAATACTTTCAATTAGTTTTGAAATTTGTTATTTCATGGTTTATGCTCATCTATACAAAGAATCCTCAATGATATGCATTACAATTGTATAAGAAATGAAATACGGCAAAAAAAATTGATGTTTTGAAACCCCAAACACTAGTTCCTCGGTATTTCCTCGGAATATTCCGAGGAAATTCCGACGGATATTTTACTATCCGTCAGAATTTCCTCGGAATATTTTCATTTTACCGGGCAAATATTTCGCGAAAATTGAAATTAGAATTCCGACGGATAATGTCCGTCGGACCCTAGGTTTTATAACCACGAGCCCCTTCTTCTTCCCCATTTCTTTCTTCTTCCTCTGCGCGACTCCTCTCTTCTCTCCGGCGATTTCCCCCTGAAATCCGACGATATCTCCGGCGATCTCCCCCTTCTCTTACACAAATCATGTAAGGACCCTATCACACTCTCTTAGGTTCTATTTGTTAGGTTTTTGTGTAGTTTTGATAGATTTTTGTTAGGCTGATTGGTTAGGATTGTGATTTGGTTGTATAATAGGTTTAAAATTGTGATTTGGTTGAATAATTTGTTTTGTTGAATTGATTTAGAATTTTTTATATTTTTTTTATTTTTTTTTGTATTTATAAAATCGATTTTTGTATATAAAATCGATTTTTGTATTTTTCAAAACGATTTTTCTATATAAATTTGATTTTTTGGATTTTACAAAATCTTTTTTGTATATAAATTCGATTTTTTGGATTTTACAAAACATTTTTTAATATCTATAAAACTTTTTTGTGATTAAAAACTATTATTTGGGATTTAAAAATATTTTTAATATATATATATATATATATTATTAAAACTATTTTTTTTGTAATTATTAAACGATTTTTTATTTATTAAAACTATTTTTTGTTTATTAGAACTTTTTTATATATTTATTAAATATTTTTAATATCTATAAATCTTTTTTGTGATTAAATTATTTGGGATTTTTTTTTAAAAAAAATTAATTTATATATTTCTGTATTTATTAAATATTTTTTTTTAATTTACAGGTCTCATGATGATTAGACCCGGCCTCGACAGCGTCGTGGTCGTGGTGGTACGGGGAGCCAGTCTCGGAATTCCAGCCATTTTCAAGATTCCCCTTTGCCCCACAGCTCCAACCATACATCTCCCTCTGCTGCACCCGCTCCTGCTCCTCTCGCTTCCGCTGCTGCATCCGCTCCTGCTCCTCCGGGTCCTCCGGGAGTGATGAGTGTTGCGGAGTTGGTTCAACAGCCCGGTCGTGACCATCTTCCGTATCTCACTCCGTATCCACATGGACGGGGTCAAACGTGGTAATTAAACATTTTTTTTCTTTAAATTTGGATTCATTATTAACCGTTTGTTCTTTTTATTAGGTTCAACCGATCCGGGAACGGGATCAGCGCATGGATCAACCGTATGATGTACTCGGCCCTCGACAGGGGACATCCGACTTTCACTCACTTCCCTACCGACAAGCAGGTTCTGTGGTTTCGTCAGTTTGCGGTAAGTATTCTAATTTTTTACTTATATTTTTAATCTTTAATATAAATTTTCTACTAATTATGTTTTTTTTTCAGCAAGAGTTCAACTGGAATTCCGATGAGACGCTCTTTATCTATCACCACTTCGTCCATAAAGTTATGGACAACTATGGGAAGCAGATCCACGAGTGGAAGAAGAAGTGGGAAATCAATAAGGTTCGATTTAATTTATTAAACAATTTTTTAATTTATTAAACTATTTTCTTTTTTTTCTATTAAAAGGTCCCAAAGTCGATGAACGACACGGTCTGGAAGGAGTTGTGTGCGCATTGGGATAAGGAAGAGACGAAAGAAACTTCTTCCACCAACTCCACCAACCGCAGGAGCGACCGTAAAGGGAAGGGCATCTACAAGCATAACTTGGGTGCTCAATCTATTGCCACTCTGGGAGATCGCATGGTAAGTTCAACCGCTTTTTCTTCAATTATTTGAGTTTCAGAATTTTAATTTATTGTGCATTTCTTCTAATTTCTAATGTTTCTTTAATTTATGTTTTTTTTCAAGGCGAAAGAAAATGATGGCGAGCCGGTTGATGATCTCGCCCTAATGAGGAGGGCGTATACCAACAAGAAGACCGGCCAGATTGATGACGGTCTTGTGAGGGACGTGGTCGACCTGGTCCAAACTCAGGTGGTAGACGAAGTGTCTCAGCTTCAAACCGAGGATGACGCTTCGACGGCTTCGACCAACTTGTCCCGGTTTCGAATCAACGAAATCGTTGAATCCGTAAGTTCTTTTTTTTAAAAGTTCAATTCATTTATTTCTTGGTTTAAATTTGTAAATTTGGCTATTTTCTATTCAGTCGGTTCCAAAGAAAAAGGGACGTTTGGTCGGTTTGGGTCGTCGCACCCGGTCGGTTCCTCCTTCTTCTGCACCACCGCCCTTTGTTGATCCAGAAGTACTTACGGCTCAGTTGAAGGACAAGGATGATCGCATATCTTTGTTGGAGACCCAGATGCCGGCTCAACAGGCGGGCTATGAGGCATAGAGGAGGCTGAACCAGCAAATGATGGAGATGATGCAGAGGATGTACCCGAACGAGGTGTTCCCGGACGTGCCAGACCCGTAGTTTTTTTTTTCCAAAAACTCGGAATGTTTTATTTTTATTTGTGAAACTTTGAATATTAATTAATATGATTTCAATTTTAATTTTAACTTTATATTTTCAAATTAAAATTTCAAAAATTTTATTTTTTTAAAAAAATTAATATTTTTTACATTCGAGGAAATTAATTATATTTTTTACTCGATCGATCGATGCGTTTTTGGACATATATCCATCGATCGATCTGTTTATAAAAAAACGTTCAGAATATACCGAGGGACATGTTCCTCGGAATATACCGAGGGACATGTTCCTCGGAATATCCCTCGGTATATTCCGAACGTTTTTTTATAAACGGATCGATCGATGGATATATGTCCAAAAACGCATCGATCGATGAACTTCCGAGGAAATATCCCGACGAAGTTCTCCCTCGGTATATTTCGAGGAGATTTCCGACAAACTAGTGATCCTCGGAATTTCCTCGGAAATTTGTTTCCTCAGAATTCCGTCGGAAAATTCCGAGGGATTTCCGAGGAAAGAAGAAATTCCGAGGAATTATTTCCGATGACTTGTTTCGTCGGTATGTCGTCGGAATAACGTTATTCCGACGAAATTCCGACGATTTTTTCCCTCAGTATCCTTGATGTTTTCGACTATATAGTAACGAAGCATTCTATTAATAGATAATATCAATGCGACCAAACATGCATACAAAAGCATAACATATCACAAACCCGACGTGACCGCTCCAGTTCGAATATATCCATCAATCCCTTGATATGATCTGAGCTTTGAGCGAATTCTTCATCACAACGGTAAACGCGTAAGTTTCAGTCGGGTCGGGTGGAGAATCCGGAGCAGAGATCCATTTAAACGAATGGATCATCCTAGCAAGCATCAAGTTGATGTGTAGAATCCCTAAAGACCAAGCCGGGCAGATCCGACGACCCGCACCAAAAGGCAACATTGTCACGCCACGTGTTCCAGTCCAGTCAGCATTAACACCGTCTCCACCTGGTAAAAACCTCTCGGGTCGAAACTCACTCGGATCCGACCAAATCTCCGGGTTCTCAGTAACCCAAGCAGTGTAAAATTCCACATATGCCCCTGACGGAATATCATACCCGCCAAGCTCCGTATCTTTAACGGCGGCGTGAGAGAGAAGAAAATGTCTCGGAGGATGTCTCCGGAGAGTCTCTTTCACTATTGCTTCCAAGTAAGGCATTTTCGTCACGTCATCCTCTTCAACGACGCCGTTTTTGCCCACAGCTCCGACAACTTCCTCGTACAGCTTCTCTTGTATGTTTTGGTCGGTCACTAGATGAAGTAACGCCCACTCAAGCGTAGTAGCGCTAGTGTCCGTACCAGCCGAGACAATCTCCGAACATAAAGTCACAATCTCTTCATCTTTAAGCTCACCGCCTCTCTCAACAGGCTTCAAAGCGAACAGAGAATCCACGTAAGCTGCACCGATAGGACTCACCATCTCTTCGTTAGGACTCTCATTCGCGTCAACAAATGCACGACGGTTTCTTATCAACGGCACGAGACACTCGAGCTGCGTCTTCCGTTCAAGATTTTTAAGGAGATAGAAATCGTGTATAGAGCAGGAGATTGTGGATTTGCCACCCAAACTATAGTTCGTGGAGAGAACTGTTTGTACCACATGCCTCTATAGTGGTAATAAGAAGTACCTGGTCTGAAAAGGCCGAGTTCAGAAAACATCACCGTCAAATACAATGGTCTGGTCTCCTGAAAGAGATTCACTGATGGAGATTGTGTCAACTGCAGAGGAAACATGTGAAACTTGGAGAGACAAAAATATTACAAAAAATCCGTAGGAAGATATGAAGAACACATTCTCTTTGAAGGTCGCCATGTTCGTGTGGAACACAGAAAGAATTGTGGTGATTACACAATGAAAGAAGTGATGATTCACGAGTCAACTCAGTCGAACATGTTGAAAAGTATGAACAATAATTAAAGCCGAAGACTTTCTGTAGATAGAGATTGAAGGAAGCCAAATTACTCCATCTCAATACTTGTATTTTATTTTATAATTTTATAACGTCTCTTTCTTCTCTTATATTATCAGAGAATCAAAGGTTAATCGAACGAAAGTCTTTATCCAATAGAGAGATTTATTTTATTTTATTAGTAACAACAAATTTTAATACTTAAAGATACTAATTGACGATAATTGATAGATATCAAAAAGCCTCTAAAAATTACACTAGGTAACTGGTAGGTTGAAATGTGGCATCTCGGTGAATCAACAAAGAGAAGAAGGCATGCCTCGTTGAATGAGAGTGTCTAGATCTTTGTCACCACGGCCACTGCAATTCACGACCACTTTGGCACCATCGCGCAGAGTAGGAACAAGTTTGTCGAGGAACGCCAGCGCGTGAGATGCTTCTAAAGCTGGGATTATTCCCTCCAATCTGCTCAATAACATGCACGCTATAATAGAAGATTATGTAAGTAATTAATGAAATTCTTGTAAGAATTACAAAGAGAAAAAAAAAATTACAAAGAAAGCATATTAAGTAACATAAATAGAGAGGGACCTTGAACGGCTTCTTGGCCTGTTGCTGTGTAGAACTCGGCTCTTCCGCTTTCTTTCAGAAAGCTAATCTCTGGTCCAACTCCGGGATACTCTAATCTGCGACGAATCAAGCATAATTAATGAGGCTTAGTATGTAACATCTTCTCTTTGGTTTAGTATGTAACATCTTCTCTTTGGTTCACATAATTAATTTGGTTATCCAACCGTATATAAACTTAGTTTGGCGATTTTGATGCGGCCAGGCAAAAAAAGGGTTCAATCAGACCGGTTCATAACCGCTTACGAGAGGTGACTTGCATGTGATAAACGTGTAAACCTTTTTAACGATAAAAAGACGTACAAGTTAACGTTAAATATGCAAAAGTACAAATACCAGTAGAAGATTTCTTATTCGCTACTCATGTCATGCTTTGACTATATATTAATTTATCTATAGAGTTAAAAGAAAATCAAGAACTATAATATACCAGACTTATTTATTTAGTTTCATCTTTCTTAAAAGACTAATTTATATACCTAGACATATTTATTTAATTTAGTTCATATTTCTTAAGAGATTTTTAAAGACTTTCATCATCACTAAATAGTGGCTTTTAACTCCAGGATTATAGTTTGAGCAGCTGTTTAAGACAACATATAGGACATAATTTAACCACTTACCCTACTCCTATGGAATGTGGTTTAAGTATCTGTCCTTGATCATCTTGCAATAAGTAGCTCATGGAGCCATGATACACACCAACATCTCCAACGGCCAAAGTAGCTGAATGTTTCCCTGAATCCAGACCCAGTCCCGCGGCCTCTACCCCGACTAGTCGCACATCCTCATCCCCAAGAAACTCATGGAACAATCCCAATGCGTTTGAGCCACTCCCCACACAAGCCACCAACACATCAGGTTTACCACCCCATAGTTGTTTTGCTTGTCTTCTTGTCTCTTTCCCAATCACGGATTGAAACTCACGTACCATTAACGGACTCGGGTGCGGTCCTACCACCGTCCCGGATAAGTAGTATGTGGTTTCCAGGTTTCCAACCCAATTTCGAATAGCCTCTGAACTTGCATCTTTAAATGTTCCTTCAACTGATTTCACCTATTAAAATCAGGATAAACGAATTTTATGTTCTGTTTGACCCCCAAAAATTAGTTCCGTGTTCCGCATATGTGAATATTTTGTTGTTTTGAGAGATTTATTTGATGTGAATATTTTGTTGTTTTGAGAGATTTATTTGAAATAAAACTCATGGTTTTAGTAATCAAAGAAAAATAGTGTTAGTTTATATTTTTCCGCAATTTTTGCATACACAATTTTATTGTTAATTATAGATATTAATTTCTTGCTCGATTATGTATAAGTTCATATTTAGAAAGGGAATGGACCCTCATTAGATTTAATACATGTGAATCTATAATGTGATATATATGTTATCAAATATTTTTTTAATGTATATATATGTTAAACAAACTATAATGTTTTTTTACCAAAAAAAAAACAATAATGAAATTTTTTTTTTGTTGAAATGACTCTATAATGCTTTTTCTGGATAAATAAAACGAGTTCCTGTTGCAAGACCAGCTCCGGTTTCGGCTAGGTTGAGTTTAATTATAGAGTAATTACTAGTTATACCTGAGCACCAAGCAGTTTCATGGAAAGTACATTAGAGGATTGTTTCTCTATATCAGCAGTTCCCATGAAAACAGTACACTCCATGGAGAACTTCGCACAAGCAGCCGCCGTGGCGACCCCCTGTTGACCGGCTCCTGTTGCTGCCACCACACGCTTGCAACCAAGCCGCCGGGCTATCATCGCTTGACCGAGAGCATTGTTGATTTTATGGGACCCACAGTGGCTAAGATCTTCCCTTTTCAGGTATATTTCGGGTCCACCTCCGGTGGTTTGAGATATGTTCTTGTAGTGTTCGGTTAAACGTCCGGCGAAGTAGACCGGCGTTTCTCTTCCTACGTAGTCTCTTAACGCTGTGGTAAGCTCCTCCTAATTACAATTAAAAGCACAAATAAGAAAACATTGCACTGATTAATTATCATGCTTAATTTAATACATGTGAAATTTACATGCTAAATGATGACGTCATTAATTTATTTTCTTACATGTGACACTATGTTGCCTTTTTATTAATGAGATTATTGAAGGAGTTTCTCAAATTTTGAGAAATTAAAAGTATTATTTTATAAATATTTTATTTTGTAATTTTTTGAATTTTTTTGTGAGAGACACCATTGGTGCCTTATGTGAAAAGGAGGTAATGTGTCGGGATGTACGTTATTTTTATTGTTTGACAAGGACAATACTAAGTAGTCTCAACTGTAATGTTTCCAGTCCTCTTGTCTTTTTGGATTATGCCAGCTGATTTCGAATCTATAAACCATATATTTGTTCTATGATTATGTTTTCCGGTGTTGACAAAAAATGTCTACAAAAAAGATCTGTCTTTAGGTTATGTAAATTAATCTATTATCTTCATAACCTAAAGGTCAAATAATCAACGTTTGTTCTCATTCCTTTGATCCATTCACTACAAGAAAACAGCAAGGATTCTGAGGGAAAACAGCAAGGATTCTGAGTGAAAAAATCGTCGGAATTTCGTCGGAATTTCGTTATTCCGACGACATACCGACGAAACAAGTCGTCGGAAATAATTCCTCGGAATTTTTTCTTTCCTCGGAAATTCCTCGGAATTTTCCGACGGAATTCTGAGGAAATAAACTTCCGAGAAAATACCGAGGATCACTAGTTTGTCGGAAAGGTCCTCGGAATATACCGAGGGAGAACTTCGTCGGGATACTTCCTCGGACGTTCATCGATCGATGCGTTTTTAGGCATATATACATCGATCGATAGGAATATACCGAGGGACATATTCCTCGGAATATTCCGAGGAATGTGTCCCTCGGTATATACCGAGGAACCGTTCCCTCGGTATATTCCGAGGAAAGGTTTCCCTCGGTATATTCCGAACGTTTTTTTATAAACAGATCGATCGATGGATTTATGTCCAAAAACGCATCGATCGATCGAGTAAAAAATATAATTAATTTCCTCGGAATGTAAAAAATATTAATTTTTTTAAAAAAATAAAATTTCTGAAATTTAAATTCGAAAATATGAAATTAAAATTAAAAATGAAATCATATTAATTAATATTCAAAGTTTCACAAATAAAAATAAAACATTCCGAGTTTTTGGAAAAAAAAAAAACTACGGGTCTGGCACGTCCGGGAACACCTCGTTCGGGTACATCCTCTGCATCATCTCCATCATTTGCTGGTTCAGCCTCCTCTGTGCCTCATAGCCCGCCTGTTGAGCCGCCATCTGGGTCTCCAACAAAGATATACGATCATCTTTGTCCTTCAACTGAGCCGTAAGTACTTCTGGATCAACAAAGGGCGGTGGTGCAGAAGAAGGAGGAACCGACCGGGTGCGACGACCCAAACCGACCAAACGTCCCTTCTTCTTTGGAACCGACTGAATAGAAAATAGCCAAATTTACAAATTTAAACCAAGAAATAAATGAATTGAACTTTTAAAAAAAAAGAACTTACGGATTCAACGATTTCGTTGATTCGAAACCGGGACAAGTTGGTCGAAGCCGTCGAAGCGTCATCCTCGGTTTGAAGCTGAGACACTTCGTCTACCACCTGAGTTTGGACCAGGTCGACCACGTCCCTCACAAGACCGTCATCAATCTGGCCGGTCTTCTTGTTGGTATACGCCCTCCTCATTAGGGCGAGATCATCAACCGGCTCGCCATCATTTTCTTCCGCCTTGAAAAAAACATAAATTAAAGAAACATTAGAAATTAGAAGAAATGCACAATAAATTAAAATTCTGAAACTCAAATAATTGAAGAAAAAACGGTTGAACTTACCATGCGATCTCCCAGAGTGGCAATAGATTGAGCACCCAAGTTATGCTTGTAGATGCCCTTCCCTTTACGGTCGCTCCTGCGGTTGGTGGAGTTGGTGGAAGAAGTTTCTTTCGTCTCTTCTTTATCCCAATGCGCACACAACTCCTTCCAGACCGTGTCGTTCATCGACTTTGGGACCTTTTAATAAAAAAAAAAGAAAATAGTTTAATAAATTAAAAAATAGTTTAATAAATTAAAAAATTGTTTAATAAATTAAATCGAACCTTATTGATTTCCCACTTCTTCTTCCACTCGTGGATCTGCTTCCCATAGTTGTCCATTACTTTATGGACGAAGTGGTGATAGATAAAGAGCGTCTCATCGGAATTCCAGTTGAACTCTTGCTGAAAAAAAACACAATTAGTAGAAAAATTATATTAAAGATTAAAAATATAAGTAAAAAATTAGAATACTTACCGCAAACTGACGAAACCACAGAACCTGCTTGTCGGTAGGGAAGTGAGTGAAAGTCGGATGTCCACTGTCGAGGGCCGAGTACATCATACGGTTGATCCATGCGCTGATCCCGTTCCCGGATCGGTTGAACCTAATAAAAAGAATAAACGGTTAATAATGAATCCAAATTTAAAGAAAAAAATGTTTAATTACCATGTTTGACCCCGTCCATGTGGATACGGAGTGAGATACGGAAGATGGTCACGACCGGGCTGTTGAACCAACTCCGCAACACGCATCACTCCCGGAGGACCCGGAGGAACAGGAGCGGATGCAGCAGCGGGAGCGAGAGGAGCAGGAGCGGGTGCAGCAGAGGGAGATGTATGGTTGGAGCTGTGGGGCGAAGGGGAATCCTGAAAATGGCTGGAATCCCGAGACTGGCTCCCCGTACCACCACGACCACGACGCTGTCGAGGCCGGGTCTGATCATCATGAGACCTGTAAATTAAAAAATATATTTAATAAATAGAGAAATATATAAATTAATTTTTTTTAAAAAAAAATCCCAAATAATTTAATCACAAAAAAGATTTATATATATTAAAAATATTTAATAAATATATAAAAATAGTTCTAATAAACAAAAAATAGTTTTAATAAATAAAAATAGTTTAATAATTAAAAAAAATAGTTTTAATATATATATATATATTAAAAATATTTTTAAATCCCAAATAATAGTTTTTAATCACAAAAAAAGTTTTATAGATATTTAAAATGTTTTGTAAAATCCAAAAAATCGAATTTATATACAAAATTTTTTGTAAAATCCAAAAAATCGAATTTATATAGAAAAATCGATTTGTAAAATACAAAAATCGATTTTATATACAAAAATCGATTTTATAAATACAAAAAAATAAAAAAATTATAAAAAAATTCTAAATCAATTCAACAAAACAAATTATTCAACCAAATCATAATTCTAAACCTATTATACAACCAAATCACAATCCTAACCAATCACCCTAACAAAAATCTATCAAAACTACACAAAAACCTAACAAATAGAACCTAAGAGAGTGGGATAGGGTCCTTACATGATTTGTGTAAGAGAAGGGGGAGATCGCCGGAGATATCGTCGGATTTCAGGGGGAAATCGCCAGAAGGGAGAGAGGAGTCGCGCAGAGGAAGAAGAGAGAAATGGAGAAGAAGAAGCGGCTCGTGGTTATAAAACCTAGGGTCCGACGGAATATCCGTCGGAATTCCGTCGGAATTCTAATTTCAATTTTCGCGAAATATTTGCCCGGTAAAATAAAAATATTCCGAGGAAATACCGAGGAACTAGTGTTTGGGGTTTCAAAACATCAATTTTTTTTGCCGTATTTCATTTCTTATACAATTGTAATGCATACCATTGAAGATTCTTTGTATAGATGAGCATAAACCATGAAATAACAAATTTCAAAACTAATTGAAAGTATTCGCTTTACCGTTCATTAAAAGGTATAAGTGTTTCTCTTATGTTGTGGGATTTCGTTCATACAATCGGAAAAGTGTTAATTATACGGTAAGGAACAAATATTTGACTTCATAATGAACGTAAGACACTTAATAAGGGTTATATAGGTGTTATTCAAACCGCAAAACGTTGTTTTCGGTTTAAAAAACCTATTTCCTCGGAATTTCCTCGGATTATTCCGAGGGAACTCCGAGGAAACCCTCTTCTTCCTCGGAATTTCCTCGGAATATTCCGAGGAAATTCCGAGGAACTAGTGTTTGGGGTTTCAATACGTCAATTTTTTTTTATAAACGGATCGATCGATGTATATATATCCAAATACGCATCGATCGATCACTAAGATGGACCGGACCGTAAGAATGTGATCGATCGATGAGATTATCCCATCGATCGATCGAGAATCTCAAGTGTTCCTCGGAATGTCCTCGGAAAATCTTGTAAGTTTTTTTTATAAACGGATCGATCTATGGATATGTCCAAAAACGCATCGATCGATCACTAAGATGCACCGGACCGTAAGAATGTGATCGATCGATGAAATTATCCCGTCGATCGATCGAGAATCTCAAGTGTTCCTCGGAATGTCCTCGGAAAATCTTGTAAGTTTTTTTATAAACGGATCGATCGATGGATATATGTCCAAAAACGCATCGATCGATCACTAAGATGCACCGGACCGTAAGAATGTGATCGATCGATGAGATTATCCCATCGATCGATCGAGAATCTCAAATGTTCCTCGGAATGTCCTCGGAAAATCTTGTAAGTTTTTTTATAAACGGATCGATCGATGGATATATGTCCAAAAACGGATCGATCGATCACTAAGATGGACCAAAGCGTAAGAATGTGATCGATCGATCCGTATTTGTTCAAAAACGCATCGATCGATGCGTGTGCGGGAAACAGAATTATAAGGCAAAACCCGACCTTTTTTGGATCTAAACCTCAGAACTCTCATCCCCTCCGATTTCCCCTATAATTCGCCCCCCCCTTTCTCTCTCTATAATCATCCGATTTGAACAATTTTGGGCTCTATTCCCCTTGATTTTTCGAGCTCTACCTGATTCCTACACTCGTTTTCACCCTAAGACAGGTATACTCCGCGAATCTCCACATTCTGAAATCGTGTTCTTGAGCAATATTTGGGTTTTGTGAATTTCTTATTTCCTTGTTGATTCCTTGATCAAATATGCATGAAACAGATGTTTAAACATGGAATAGAACACAATTGTCTGTGATCAACGAGTTTGGAACACAATTGAGATGATTTAGGGATTGAGAATTTTTTTCAATTTCGTTTTTTTTATCACAACTCGATTTCGCCTTTCATTTTCATGTTGCTTTGAGTTCTTAATTGATTATAACCATGTTGAGAGCAATGATTCTATTTTGTAGAGAATGAAGCGCACGAAAACATCAGCAAAGAAGAACACACAAGAAGAGGGTTCGTCTCAGCGAGAGAAGCAAAGGCCAAAGAAGTGGGATAAGTCTGATACCACCCACTACAACAACATGAAGAAGGTAGCCGTTCCGGCTACACAACTAGCATGTCCTGAGACGATGACAATATTGGGAATCAAAGCAGACATTGAAGGGCTGTTCCAGAACATGGGTCTAGGCCAACTATGCAACCTCAAGGAACCCACTTATCCGGAGTTGGTACGCCAGTTCATAGCATCCGCATACGTCAGCCGTCCCGATGATAGCCATCAGGAAGGTTTTCTGGCATTCGTAGTGCAGAAAGTATACTATGAGGTATCTTTCACAGACCTCTGCGGACTATTTGGATTGAGTGCGGGGGAGAGGACATCTGGTCTTTATTGGACTTCAGAGCTGTTGAACTTCTGGGAAACGATTGGCACAGGGGTTTATAGATCTTCTCAGGCAAAGGAGTCACTTATCCGGAGCCCAGTACTGAGATATGCCACACGCCTCATTGGCTCATTGCTATACGGGACAACCACAGCCGCATCAGTCACGCAATGGGAGTTGTGCCTCCTGTACCAAGGTGTGAGGCATTTGCTACCGGCATTTGCTACCGGCATTTGGAAACTCTACATTCCCACCTGCTACTGCCTTCAACATGGGAGCGGTGCTGGCCGCAAACTTAGCAGGATACAAGGGGAAAGTAACCAAATCCAAGAGCAATGCATGTGGATTTGGTGCAGTGATTACTCGGATCCTTAGACATGTGGGTGTAGACTGCGAGAACCAGCAGGTAGCACTGGACAGATCGAACAACATTGCTTGGAACTACCTGGATGTCATTTCTCTAGTAAGTAAGGAGTTCATAGCTGGTCCCCACTCGAGGATCGATCGGGATGGTCCTTACGTCTACGTATTCCAGGACCGAGCGAAGAAAACACTCTACTGCCACCTGCCTCAGATCGGCCTGACTGCTCTACTTTCAGAGGCTGCAGTTGAGTTCCTACCCCCTGCTACCGCACTAGTAGACAAGCCATCCTTCTTCACGCCAAAATATCAGACCAAAGGCAAGGCCGTGGTTGATGAAGAAGGAGAAGATGAGGCTGCACAAGCCATTCCAGATGATTCACAACCCCATCAGCTACTCCCATCAGACTCCAGCCAGTACAAGCTGCAAGAGCTTCCACCGAACGCCACTTCGCGCCAGCAACAACATTGGAGAGATCAGAGCATAAAGACAAACAACGACATGCTACACAAGATCTGGGCTGCCATTTCACGTATCAGGCCGTGTCGTTGCCAAAAGGATGATGTAGTTCATCGGGACAACTCTCCATCCAGCTCTGGTTCGGGTTCGAGTGGTACACACAGGGTAAGAAAGAGGTCCAAGAGACCCAACGATGCAGGAACATCTGGAGCAGGAGACGAGGAGTAGGAGCTATCACCGGCCAGTATTGCCATTTGATTTCCGACCGCGCTATTTTATTTTCTTTTTTATTCTAACGTTTTATGGTCTTATTTTCTGTTAATTTTGAACTTAGTTTTTTTTTTCTTAATTATGAGTTCGTATTTCTTTTACATGGTTTCTTCGTTTTATTTGGTTGTGTTTTGAGTAGTTTTTAATTCGTATTCAGCTTTGCCTTGCTAGATAAACCAAATAACTAATATCCGAGGAAAGAGGTTATATCAAGTGTTCCTCGGAATTTCCTCGGTATTTCTTAAAAAAAAAAAAAAAATCAATGGTAGTCTGTTTCCGAGTCATCATCACCAGATGAATCTGAATCTGGATCTTGGTGAAACTCTCCAATCACTGGTTCATCCTCTACGTGAACGACGGCTTCCTCTCCAAAGTCGGTTAAATCGACTACAAGGCCAACTCCAGCTAAATCTTCTGCTGCACTTAAGTTGCCGGATGTGCTTGGTTGTAGTGGGTCTTCCAGCTCAGAACTTCCCTGAACTCGGCCTCTCGGGTTGAGTCTTGTAACAGTAACCCATGGATCATCTCTGTTCCTTACCCGGGGGTACTTGATATAACAAACCTGTAACATTTAAAAAAATTATAAATTAATACACATGATGATGAATCATTCTGAATAATTAACATTTAATTACCTGATCGGCCTGAGAAGCAAGAATGAAAGGATCATAATATTGCAGCTTTCGCCTCGAATTTACTGATGTAACACCAAATGCATCTGTTCTCACACCTCGATCTGGAGTGTTGTCGTGCCAATCACAATAGAAAACAGTACAGCGCAATCCAACCATGCCCAAATACTTGATTTCCAAAATCTCATGTATGTGTCCGTAGTATACATCATCTCCTGATGCAGAACAAACGCCAGCATCATAAGTCGTACTCGAACGTCTCCTCTTCTGAGTTGTGAATGCATATCCTCGAGTACAAAATCTCGGATATGACTTCACAACAAAGTTTGGTCCAACGACCATCTCACGTATCCAATCGTCAAATGTTTCACCTCTGGCCAAACCAGCAGACACCTATTAATAGCACATATATATATGTTATATCAATAAATGTGAATTAGTATAAATATGTGATAAAATATATTTTAATTTGTTTAAAGCACTCACATAAGTAAACATCCATCCAGTAAATTCTCTCTGCTTCATTTCTTCTAGTTCGTCCTCTGTGGCGTATCTATACTCGAACCGCTTTTCTGCCATGAAAATCCTGTATATGATGACAATAATGTAATTAATTAAGATTTAAATTTCAACTTGTTAAAATAAAAATTTGTAAGCTCATTTATTTACCTCTCATATTGAAGAACGTCTTCGCAGTTGGTGAGCAAATATGTTTGCAAATGACTGCGCTCCTGCTCAGTAAGTCGACGGTCCTTTGGTTTTCCGCTAAGTCGTCCAACGTCTGTGAAAATGTCTGGAACCGTAACATGATATGTTGCCCGTTCGCCTCTATCATCATGCCGAGCAGGTCTTCTGTTTTTGGTCTGAACTTCTGCTGGAAAGTAGTACTCGGCAAAGTTTGAAGTTTCTTCATTGATCATCTGTGCGACTATAGAACCTTCCACCCTACTTAAATTTTTCACCATCTTCTTCAAATGGAACATATACCGCTCATACAGATACATCCATCTATACTGCACAGGACCACCAAGTTCCAATTCTCTTGCCAGGTGAATAACAAGATGCTCCATAACATCAAAAAATGAGGGAGGAAATATCTTCTCAAGGTTGCACTGAATCACGGCTATGTTAGTCTTCAAATTTTCAATACCTTCAAGAGTCACTGATCTCGTGCATAAATCGCGGAAGAAACCACTTATCCCTGCAATTGCTTCATGAACATTTCGTGGTAATAGTTCCTTGAAGGCGAACGGAAGGAGGCGCTGCATCATTACATGGCAATCGTGGCTTTTCAAGCCAGTAAACTTTCCTTCCTTTCTGTCGATACAGTTACGCAAATTTGATGCGTAACCGTCTGGAAATTCCACATCGTTTGAAATCCAATCAAAGAACGCATCTTTTCCCTCTGCATCAAGTCGGTATATGGGAAAAGGAGCCCTACCATTCTCATCAACATGAAGTTCTGAACGAGCACATATATCGACTAAATCCAGTCTTGACTTCAAATTATCCTTTGTTTTACCTTGAACATTAAGGATCGTGTTCATGAGATTGTCAAAAAAGTTCTTCTCAATATGCATGACATCTAAATTATGCCTTAGCAGATGATCCTCCCAGTATGGCAGATCCCAGAAAATACTTTTTTTGTGCCAGTTATGTAGTTCTCCAACAGCATCTACCGGAAAACGCTCATGTCCACCGACGTCTGGCGTCCTTTCTGCACCAAAATCTCTTAGTTGTATCTTCAAATCTTTCCCACAAATTTCCGGAGGTGGACTGTCAAACACCCTCTTGTTCTTCGTAAACAAATTCCTACTCCTACGATATGGATGATCAGGTGGTAGGAATCTCCTGTGACAGTCAAACCAACACGTTTTCCTTCCGTGTTTTAGTTGGAAAGCATCAGTGTTATCTTGACAATATGGACATGATAGCCTTCCATGCGTTGTCCATCCAGACAACATACCATATGCTGGAAAATCACTTATTGTCCACATTAGTACTGCCCGCATTTGAAAGTTTTCTTTACACGAAACATCGTATGTTTCAGCACCTTGAGCCCATAGTTGTTGCAACTCATATATTAGTGGCTGAAGAAACACATCAAGTGATCTCTTAGGATGCTCTGGTCCGGGAACGAGAATCGAGAGAAACAAAAACTCTCGTCGCAAGCACAAGTTTGGGGGTAGGTTGTATGGTGTAAGAATGACGGGCCATAGAGAATACTGTCTTCCACTCTTGCCAAACGGACTGAAACCATCAGTACATAATCCAAGGTAGACATTTCTTCTCTCATACGCAAAGTCGGGATACTTTGATTGGAAATGCTTCCACGCTTTTGCATCTGAAGGATGTCTGATCTCACCATCTGTTGAGTGCTCCGCATGCCATCTCATTGGTTGCGCTGTGCGTTCAGACAGATACAACCTCTGCAACCTTTCCGTCAAAGGTAAATACCACATCCTTTTATATGGCACTGGAACTCTTCCACTCGTATCTTTATAACGAGGCTTTCCACAAAATTTGCATGTAACCCGCTGTTCATCCGCCCTCCAATAAATCATGCAGTTGTCGCTGCATACATCTATTACCTGATACGATAAACCAAGACCAGCTACGAGTTTCTGAACCTCGTAGTATGAACCAGGAGCTACATTATCCTCGGGTAGAATACCTTTTACAAAATCAGCAATCGCATCCACACAGTCTTCAGCCAAATTATAATCTGTTTTAATGCCCATCAATCTTGTAGCAGATGATAAAGCTGAATGACCATCTCTGCAACCTTCGTACAATGGTTGCTTTCCAGCATCCAACATATCATAAAATCTCCTAGCTTCTGCATTGGGTAAATCTTCCCCTCTAAAATGATCATTTACCATCTGCTCAGTACCTACACCATAATCTACATCCGTTCTAATTGGTTCTTCTAATCTAACCGCTGGCTGAGGTTCGCTAGTACTACCATGTTCATAATCAGTTTCCCCATGATGATACCAAATTTTGTAACTTCGTGTAAACCCACTCAAATATAGATGAGTCCAAACATCCCACTCTTTAATAACCTTTCTATTTTTACAATTAGAGCAAGGACATCTTAACATACCTGTTTTTTCTTCCGGTTGTCGGTGAACTAACCCCATGAATTCGGTTATACCTCGTTGGTATTCTTCCGTAAGCAATCTCGTGTTCGGATCCAAATGAGGTCGATCGATCCAAGAACGAAAATAATTTGAAGAAGACATATTTTTTATGAATCAAATTCGTGTGTAAATAGAGTAAGAGGGAGGATGAAGATATGGAGTGAATGAAGAGGAAGAGGAGTGCTTGTATTTATAGTTTAAATCATGCCGACAGACCGAGGAAATTCCGACGGAATTCCGACGGAAAAGGCTAGTTCGTCGGAATTTCCTCGGAATTTTGTAAAATCCCCCAACGGCTCTCCAACGGCTATAATATTTCCTCGGAATTCATTGGTTTTTTCCGAGGAACCCATTTTCCCTCGGAATTTCCTCGGAATATTCCGACGGATAAGATATTTCCTCGGAATTCCGTCGGTATATTCCGAGGAAATTCCGAGGAAACCCAATTTTGTGCTTCCTCGGAAATTCCTCGGGATATTCCGAGGATTTCATTTTCCGTCGGAATGTCCGTCAGAATACCGCTGTTTTCTTGTAGTGATTAATTTCTTTATAAAAAAAATGCTTGTTTCATAAAGACAAATATTAAATTTGTTTAGATTTGAAATGTGCAGTTTATTTGTAAAATATATGAATTTGATAGTTGACAATAAAATCTCTTTTCCAATATTCATACGATCAACAGCATGGAATAAGAGTTGTAAAATTTTCCTGTCGATTTGACCTAATTGGTTACATTATGTAGTGCAAAGTGATGAATTTAGCCATTAAGCCTTGCAAAACCATGATATTTAATGAAATAGAGGTGGTGAGTTACGTTAATGTGATATAAATATATTATTGGATTGAGATAAGCTTAATCAATATACGAGAAAGGCCAACCTGAAATTCATGATCGTTTAAAACAAAATTAAATTCATCTTCGAGATCTCTAAGGGGAGAGATCAATGTCTCCGGTACAAACTTTCCACCGAACCTCCCGAATCTACCGTTACCGTCGCCACGAAGAAACTGGCTCTCGTCTGTTCTTGTTGGGACAGAACCCAACGGTGGATCACTCGTACGGAGGACATTGCTTACACGGTGGTGTCTTTTGATGGGAACTCCACAAACAACAGAGTTTATCATACCGTGGTTTCTTGTCAGAACCTTAGAAAGTGGTTGCCCTCGTATTTGGATTTTGGTCGACGACATGTTTCTCTCTTTTTGTGTGTGGAAGTACTGATGTTTTATTATATTAGTGACTTTTCTTAAACATTTGTGTTGACGAGTACCTTTTTTTTATAGTGAGTAGAGGGGTATATGTTTTTTTTTTTTGTTATGCATCCATTTGAATTTACATGTTTAACATGTTGTTAATCTTTACCACTTCGCTCTCTTGATTTTGAAAAACAACGTTGTCAAAGTGAAAAAGTGATTTCGAATGAACTAACTTTACGAAAATTAGTATACCATGTAGGCCCGCATTCTCAGCGATATGATACATTTCTACTAAGAGAGAAATTTATTTTAGATTTCCTAATCGAATCAGGGTTATTTATAACTTATATGAAAAGATCCAAAGGTTTATTAACAAGTTTTAATAAAAGAAACCCTTTACAGCACTTTCATATTGACAAAATATTTTTTTTATAACGGGATAACACTACAAGAAAAATGCGTTTTAATAGCACGACACCATAGCGTTTTTTTCGATTGTACTATAGTTGACATACACGTCAGTTTTAGATAGCGTTTGTATATTTGGAAACGCTATAATAAACTCGTATATTTGGAAACGCTATGATATCATATGGTTTTATACGTAACACTTAGATTTAATAGCAAACCATAATTAAAAACGTTATCTTTGGTTTTTTAAATCCCTAAACCCTAAATAAGTTTTAAACACTAAATTCTAAATACAAACTTTAAACTCTAATATTTCAGCATCAAATGTTAAAGTTAACTTTAAATCTTTGTTATAAATCCAAAAGTTAATATTTTCTCAAAATTAATCTCAAAATCAATATTCCAAACCTTTAACCCTAACCCTATATTCATATATTTCTTTATTCTAGACTCTAACTTTTAATATAAACTCTACCAATAATTAAAAAGAAACCTCAACACTAAAAATTTAAACAAATCTCTAACACTTAATATTAAAACTCCAATAAAAATAACAATAACTACTAATTCTTCTTTTGCTTAGACAAAATTATAGTAACTCTCCTTCTATTTTTTTATTGGCTGAAACAAAAAGTGCGTGGATTGCAAAATGTAGACTATTGATTAAATTTATTTAATAGTTCAGATTCATTCAATATTTGTTTCTTTTTTAATTTCTTTTATTCTTTTTCGTTTCAGATCTGAAACAATTTTTTTTTTATTTGTCTTCTTCACTACGACATCATATCTCTCTCTGCACATCCTTTTTCTTCTTCTCTACAATATCATCAAAGTCAATGTGTGTTTCTTCCTCTCTCTCTCTCTCTCTCTCTCTCTCTCTCTCTCTCTCCCCCGTCTCTTTTGTTTCCGTCTGCAACGCCAACCTCTCATCTTCTTCTCTGTATCGCATCTCTTCTCCACCTCTGCTCAAGCTTGCCCACGTCTTCTCGTCACGGATCTCAACCTCTCCACCTCTGCCGTCGCCATCTTCTGATCTGTCTCCGTCAACGACAGAGGAGGAGCATCTCATCTACTTAACCGTGACGCCTCCTCTCCTTCGTGAAGATTATATCCCGTGACGTCTGTCTTCCTCTGTGCGCCGCCTCTCGTCCCCTCATCTGCGTCTCCAAAACCTCCTCTCCTCAACACCTAACCGGAGATGGCTCCTCCTCTGCGACAACCCTACATTACTTTGCTGAAGACTGCTTTGCTTTTCGTCTAAAGTCCCATGGCGGCTCGTTGGAGAACAATCAAATTAGGTTTAGGTGTGAACTGTGTAATTTTTTAGGTTTAGTTATTTTTTAAATTTTTTAATTTTGTAAAATAATGTTACTTTGTAAACCAAATTCAATTATTTTGTAAATCACAATAAATAAATTATATATTTAATTGTATTTTACTTTTTTTTATTTTTTGTATTTTTTTTAATTTTTAATAATATTAATAATATCAAAAAATATATGCTATTAAAAAATATTTAATTGCATACATAAAAACGCTATTGTATATAATAATAAGATAACAATACAAAAAACCGCTATCTAAAGTGTCTTATCTATTATGACGGGCGATGATACAGCGTTTCAAAAACCGCTATTGTATCGTTCGATAGCGTTTTTCGTCCGTTAACAAAAGCCATTTTTCTTGTAGTGTTATGGTTTCTGGTTTTATTTTATTTGCAGAGACATGTTGCTAAATATAGCTACATGGCTGCGGATGCGGGTATTTAATACTTTATGGGTTTTAGATGAGTTTTCGATGATACCTGAAAACTTTTGATGGGTTGATCGGTCTATAAGTTAGAGATCTTCCTGGTTAGCTGATGGATTGTTCGGAATTATTGTTTTTGTTGCTGCTTGTTGGAATAGAAGACTGGTATATGGTTGAGAGAGATTTTGGTTTCTGGAACAAATTTTCCGCTTGTATTGTAGCTGAGCGTGGGGGCGCGTCTGAACTCCGATTGATGCGGGGTTAGCGGTGTTGGTTTCGTCTCGTCAAGAGCTTTAATTTGGTATCTGGCTCGTCGTCTGGATCCACCGGAGTTGAGGGATAGAGCTGTTTGAAGTTTGTCGGGAATTAGGGTTTTTACTGCTCGGATTTATTTCTGGTTTTTAGGGTTAGGGTTTATGAGAGCAACGTCGTGCTGATAACGTGTTGTAAATGAAGTGTTGGGGAAATACTTCTGTTATCATTACTGTCGACCAGAAGGTCCATATATATACAAGGTATTAGACCGTCATAAGGTCATGTTTATCCTAACAAGATAAGAATAAGGATAAACACTATGTTACATATATACATGGAATATATACTAGATAAACACATAGTCTCTGGTTGTCATTATCATGTCCCGGATTGGGCCTGCAGTACGGGCTGGTCCATGGTCGATCATCATTTGGTTTATAACACTACTCTTATCTTCGAAGATTATAGAGGGGCATCGTGAACATGCATTTACAACCTCTTATTTTTCTTATATCTCGACAAGAGAAACTGCTTGTTACTGTCATTTATTTTGTGAAAGGGGTGTTTACGTATGTTTCTTGCTTTTACGTTTACGTCTTACAGTAGAAGGCATATAAATTATATAATTACGACTCGTATACGGATTTCGGATACCTACCAGGTAAAACGAATATATATTTCTTAATTAACATTCATACAAATAGCGAATAATAATAAACAGCATGGATAAAACTCTTTAAAATCTCGAACCTGAACTTGTTTTGAACCTGTTCTTAATCTGAAACTGATTTTTAAAATTGTTTAAAACTTTTCCTGATGATAGTTTCACATTAGAACTGTTTAGGATTGAAAGTTAAACAATTCTTTTAAAAATCTGACTGCTATATGTTGAAAGAAACCGACTGTTACTTGCTTAAACTTATCATTATTGTCATGTTTAATGTTCTTATCTGATCTGAATCAACTAGAACTGTTAAGGACTGCATGTTACATATTTTTTTTTTTTTAAATCTGATCATGGTTTCATAAATTAATCCGAGGTTTTACCTCCTGTTCTTGTCTGAGAAATTTGTTTTCCTGATGATTGATAACGACTAGAACTTGATTAGGATTAAAAAAATATTTTTTAATATTTAAAATTGAAATATCAGAGATATATCTGAGAAAATATATTTATTTTTAAATCGAAAAGTATATAATAAATTGCTTGAATAAATCAAATCTTCCTGATTTATTTTTTTTAAGTCACAATAATTTCTGAGTTAACTTCTCAAAAGTTGATCTTTAGGATGTTTTAGAGTAGATCATTCCAAAACCTTGCTAGTAGAGTAATCATAATGCGTCTTCTGAGTTAGCTTCTCAAAAGTTGATCTTTAGGCATTTCCCACCAAAAAGGTGTTCGATGAAATGCCTGAAACGCCAATGCAATATTGTAGCATATTTTGAGTGGGAAATGCCTAAAAATCAACTCTTCTAAGCTTTTAGCATATTTTGCCAAAGACATTTGTTGTTAGAAGTGCTAAGATAGCCTTAGACCTGTTAGTAATGATTGCTTCCATATTATTCAACCGAAGACATTTGTTGTTTGAGATGTGTTAGTAAATGAACATTCATCTAGACATAGAGTTTGTTTAGAATCGTGTCTAAGCTTAAGGTTGATAGTTTGATTGTTCGTTTGACATCCTTAGTACGAAACTTGATCACCCAATATCTAATTCCTATGCCCATGAGTTCTCATTTCCTTAGTTAAGAAAGTCAACTCATTTACCGTTTTTATTATTCTGAAACTGTATTAGTAATAATCATTAGTTTAGAAAACCTTTAAAATCATCGGTTGCACTTAGATTAAGTAAGTACTTGCATTCTCAGTGCTTGAAATCCCTAAGAATTGGTTCGACAATCATTTATACTACAACATTTGTCTTAGGAGCCTTGAAAACTCCTAATATCAAATTGGCGCCGTTGCCAAATTCTAAACAGATTTGAACATTGAGATTTAGTCATTTGCTTGAGACTAAGTCATTTTTATTTTTTTTAGTTACTGATTCTCCTTCTTCATCTTCCTTTAATTTACAGGTGTATGAACTTGAGGAGTCAAACCTAGTTCCAAGAGCCGCAGACATCAGAGCTTTAGAGAGAGTGTGTGCTAGAAAGAGAAGAGAAGAAGAGCAACAGTCTCACTTGCAGAGATTGGATACTGATATGGGAGACATACCTCAAAATGATGCCAACAACGTTCCACAAAACCAACAGCGAGCAGCTCGACCCATTGGCACTTATGACCGCCCCAACATTCATGGTCATAGATTGGAAATCCGAGCACCAGCCGTAGCAGCCAACAACTTTGAGATCAAATCAGGACTTCTCAACGTGATCGAGAACAACAAGTATCATGGCTTGGCTCTAGAGGACCCATTTGATCACTTGGACAGGTTCGACAGCTACTGTGGGTTGTCAAAAACCAATGGTGTGTCTGAGGATGCCTTAAAGCTGAAGTTATTCCCTTTCTCTCTGGGGGATAAGGCACGACAGTGGGAGAAGTCTCTACCAAGTGACTCAATCACCACTTGGGATGACTGCAAGAAAGCTTTCTTGGAGAAGTTCTTCTCTACTTCAAGAACTGCTAAGCTGAGAAATGAGATCTCCAGTTTTCAACAGAAAGGCTTGGAAGGCTTCAGTGAAGCCTGGGAGAGATTCAAGGGCTACCAAGCTCAATGCCCACACCATGGTTTCTCTAAGGAGAGCTTGCTGAGCACATTCTACCGTGGTGCTCTTCCTAAGTACAGGGCCAGACTGGATACAGCTAGCAATGGGTTCTTCTTGGGGAGAACTGAGGAAGATGCAGAAGAGCTGGTTGACAACATGGTAAAGAGTGATGCAGTCTACAGTGGAGACCACGACAGAGGCAGTCGAACAGATGACAAGCAGACGAGGAGGGAGTTAAAGGCTCTCCAGGATAAGATTGATATTCTCATTGCTGATAAGGCCACCCAGGAGCAGCTGCACTTTGTTGGTAACCCAAACAAAGAAGCCACACCTGTTGTCCAGGAAGTTGATGGTTTGGAAGGGCAAGAAGAGCTGTGCTTCATCAACAACAATGGTAGCTGGTACAAGAAAGAGCCAAACTTTCAGTACAACAACTACCAACAGAGATCTTACCCCAACAACCAACAGAGTGGTTATCAGCCTCGGAACAACCAGCAAGGCAGCTATCAGCCTCAACAAAACCCTCCTCCCGGTTTCAACAACAAAGGACAACAACCTGCCCAACAACAACCTACTACTTCTACCTCTACTCCTCCAGTCAGCAGCACTGATGCCCTACTAAAACAAATCTTGGAGTCTCAGACAAGAAGTGAGAAGCATGTTGGCTATGAGTTGAAAAACCTTCACGCAAAGATTGATGGAAGCTACAATGAGCTCAACAACAAGTTCAGAACCTTGGAGAACCAGTTTGCTGCCATGAACACTCAACAAAATCGCCAACAAGGTTCTTTACCTGGAAAATCTGAGCAAAACCCCAAGGAGACCATGAAAGCTATCACCCTCAGGAGTGGTAAGGAGTTACCTCAGAAAGCTCTCACCAAGGATGCTGAGAAACAAGGTGAGGGGGTTGCCATCAACATAGATGATGAAGTGGTGATTGTTGATGAGAAAATCAATGATGAAATCTTGGAGAAGATTGTGGAAGCGAAAGGTAAAGGAAAGGTTGGGGAAGAGAAGAAAACAGTGAAAGATGGTGAAGTTGTTGCTCCAGCAAGTGAAATTCTTTTGTTCCTCCTCCCTATGAACCCAAACTACCATTCCCTGGTAGATTCAAGAGGCAGCTGCTAGAGAAGTACAAAGCTCTATTTGAGAAGCAAATGAGTGAAGTTCAAGTCACAATGCCCATCATTGATGCTTTCATGCTAATTCCTCAATATAGCAAGTTCCTGAAAGATGTTGTAGCTGCAAAGAAGAAGGAGATGGAGGGCATGATGATTCTCACTCATGAGTGCAGTGCCATCATCCAGAGGCTTGTTGTTCCAAAGAAGCTAGAAGATCCAGGATGCTTCACATTACCTTGTGCTCTTGGACCTATGGTATTTGATAGATGTCTCTGCGATTTGGGAGCTAGTGTCAGCTTGATGCCTTTATCTGTTGCTAAGAAGCTTGGTTTCACTCAGTACAAGAAGTGTAGACTGTCTCTGGTATTGGCTGATCGTTCAGTGAAGTACCCGGTGGGTATCTTGGAGGACCTCCCCGTTATGGTTGGAAAATATGAGATCCCTACAGACTTTGTGGTGCTTGAGATGGGTGAGGAAGCTGCAGATCCTTTAATCCTTGGAAGGCCTTTCTTAGCTACAGCAGGAGCAATTGTTAATGTGAAAGAGGGCAAGATTGATCTCCACTTGGGTAAAGGGCATGTTCTTCACTTTGACATCAAGGAGGTAATGAAGAAACCAACAGTTCAAGGGCAAGTTTTCTACATTGAAGAGATGGATGCCCTTGCTGATGAGCTCCTTGAAGAATTGTCAATAGAAGACCCTCTACAGCATGCTTTGACGATAGAGAGGCCAGCTGAAGTGATTCAGAACCTGGAGAGTGCTGCCTATGGGATGATGTTGGATTCACACAGAGGATTTGGTAGTAAGGATCAGTATGAGGAGCTGCCTCAAATTGTCCATCAGGAAGCCTCGGTCATTCAACAAGGGGACACCCAGCAAAACGACTGGAGCGAGCTTAAGGCGCCTAAGGTGGAGCTTAAACCTCTCCCCAATGGTGTAAGGTATGCATTTCTTGGTCCTAATGGAACTTATCCAGTCATTGTGAGTAGTGAACTTACTGAAACTGAGCTATCTGAACTTTTGAAAACACTTAAAAGATTTAGAAAAGCAATAGGTTACTCACTTGATGACATCAAGGGAATATCACCCTCTTTGTGTATGCATAGGATACATCTTGAGGATGAATCAATGACTTCTATCGAGCATCAAAGAAGGTTAAATCCTAACCTGAAGGATGTTGTAAAGAAAGAGATTCTTAAACTCTTAGATGCTGGTGTTATCTACCCTATCTCAGATTCTAAATGGGTATCTCCTGTGCATGTTGTGCCAAAAAGGGTGGTATAACTGTGATTAAAAATGACAAGGATGAATTGATACCAACAAGAACAGTCACTGGGCATAGGATGTGTATTGATTACCGCAAACTGAACTCTGCATCTAGAAAGGATCATTTTCCACTTCCATTTATTGATCAGATGCTTGAGAGACTTGCAAATCATCCATTCTATTGTTTTCTTGATGGATATTCAGGATTCTTCCAGATCCCCATACATCCCAATGATCAGGAGAAAACAACATTCACATGTCCTTATGGTACCTTCGCATATCGAAGAATGCCATTTGGTCTATGTAATGCTCCAGCCACCTTTCAAAGGTGCATGATGTCGATCTTTTCTGATCTGATTGAGGATGTTGTGGAGGTGTTCATGGATGATTTCTCTGTCTATGGATCTTCGTTTTCTGCTTGTTTGTCAAATTTGTGCAGGGTCCTACAGAGATGTGAAGACACCAACCTTGTGCTGAACTGGGAGAAGTGTCACTTCATGGTCAAAGAAGGGATTGTGCTGGGGCACAAGATTTCAGAGAAGGGGATTGAGGTGGATAAGGCCAAAATCGATGTTATGGTTGGTTTGCCCCCACCAAAGACAGTGAAAGACATCCGAAGTTTTCTTGGTCATGCTGGGTTTTACAGGAGATTCATAAAGGACTTCTCCATGATCACTAGACCATTGACCAGGCTGCTGTGCAAAGAAGCCACCTTCAGCTTTGATGTGGAGTGTCTAGAAGCCTTCAAGAAGCTGAAAGGTGAACTCATCAGTGCTCCAATTGTCCAGCCACCTAATTGGGATCTCCCCTTTGAGATCATGTGTGATGCTAGTGATTATGCTGTGGGAGCTGTTTTGGGGCAGAAGAAAGATGGCAAGACCCATGTGATCTACTACTACGAGCCAAACCCTGAATGATGCTCAGATGAGATATGCCACAACAGAGAAGGAGATGCTAGCCATTGTCTTTGCCTTTGAGAAGTTCAGAAGCTACTTGGTGGGATCTAAAGTCATTGTCTACACAGATCATGCTGCGTTGAGACACCTTTTGGCGAAGAAGGATGCAAAGCCCAGGCTCTTGAGATGGATTCTTTTGCTGCAAGAGTTTGATTTAGAGATCAAGGACAAGCCAGGAGTTGAGAATGGTGTAGCTGATCACTTGTCCAGGCTGAGAGTGGAGTGTGGCATTCCCATTGATGAAGGACTCCCTGAGGAACAGATCATGGCTATTGGAGCAGTGATAGCAGTTTGTGAGACTGGAAGGAAGCTTGAAGAAGTCAAGGCAACAGAAGAGAAAGAACCTTGGTATGCTGATTTGGTGAATTACCTAGCCACAGAAAAGAGCCTTTGAATCTTGTGGGTTATGCCAAGAAGAAGTTCTACAAGGATGTGAAGAGATACTACTGGGATGAGCCCTACCTCTACATTCTCTGCAAAGATCAACTTTATAGGAGAGTGGTTGCTAATGAGGAGATTGATGGGATCCTTACACAGTGTCATGGATCATCTTATGGAGGCCACTTTGCTACCTTCAAGACTGTTGCTAAGGTGTTACAAGCTGGATTCTGGTGGCCACACATGTTCAAGGACACACAAGACTTTGTTTCAAGGTGTGATTCATGCCAAAGGAGGGGAAACATCACCAAGAGGAATGAGATGCCTCAGAATCCAATCCTTGAAGTTGAAGTGTTTGATGTGTGGGGTATTGACTTCATGGGGCCATTTCCATCATCACATGGCAACAAGTACATCCTGGTAGCTGTTGATTATGTCTCAAAATGGGTGGAAGCTATTGCAAGTCCCACCAATGATGCAAGAGTGGTAATCAAGATGTTCAAGAGCACCATCTTTCCAAGGTTCGGAGTTCCAAGAGTTGTAATCAGTGATGGAGGGTCTCATTTCATCAACAAACTGCTTGAGGGACTTCTCAGGAAGAACGGTGTTAAGCACAAGGTTGCAACTCCTTACCATCCTCAAACAAGTGGTCAAGTTGAGATTTCTAACAGAGAGATCAAGTCCATTCTGCAGAAGATTGTGGGGATTACAAGGAAGGATTGGTCAGTTAAGCTTGATGATGCGCTTTGGGCTTACAGGACAGCTTACAAGACACCTCTGGGGACCACACCTTTCAACCTATTGTACGGGAAAGCTTGCCATCTACCAGTGGAGCTTGAGTACAAGGCACTTTGGGCAGTAAAGTTGCCGAATTTTGACATCAAGAGTGCCAAGGAGAAAAGGTTTTTTCAGCTACATGAGCTTGATGAGATAAGAATGGATGCCTTCGAAAACTCAAGGATCTACAAGGAGAAGACTAAATCTTTCCATGACAAAAATATCCTAAAGAGAGAGTTAAAAGAAGGAAATCAAATTCTTCTCTACAACCCAAGACTGAAGTTGTTTCCAGGAAAGCTTAAGTCAAGGTGGTCCGGCCCTTTCAAGGTCAAAGAGGTTAAGCCATATGGAGCAATAGTTTTGTGGAGTACTGATGGAAGAGACTTCACAGTCAATGGGCAAAGGGTTAAGCTCTACATGGCTGATGCACCTGAGGAAGATGGAGTTTCAACTCCACTGTCTGATCCTACCCCAGCCTAATCCAAAAGGAGGCAAAGTCAAGCTAGAGACTTAAAACAAGCTCACTTGGGAGGAAGTCCCATGCGTATCCTTGTACATATTGCATTGGTATTTTCATTTTCATCATATTTCATAAAAAAAAAAAAGAGAGGGAAAGTGTTGAAGTAGTGTTCAGGTGGTTCATCGATCCGGTCAAGACAAAGAATCGAGTGTGGGAGTGAGGTTCTGCAGCGACGCCACGAGGTCGCTCCAGCTGGGAGCGACGTGATCAGAGCGACTGGTCCAAGTCGCTCGCGTTTTCGGTGTCCGGAGCTCGAGAATCGCTCTCGGAGCGACGTCTCGCAGCGACCACGTGAGGTCGCTCGCGTTTTCTCCACCTGGGAGCGACGTGATCAGAGCGACTGGTCCAAGTTGCTCGCGTTTTCGGTGTCCGGAGCTAGAGAATCGCTCTCGGAGCGACATCTTGCAGTGATCACGTGAGGTCGCTCGCGTTTTCTGTCGCTGGGAGCGACGTGATCAGAGCAACTCGGCTAAGTCGCTCGCGTTTTCTGTCTCCGAGGCTCGAGAATCGCTCTCGGAGCGACGTCTCGCAGCGAGCACGTGAGGTCGCTCGCATTTTCTGTCGCTGGGAGCGACGTGATGCAGCGACCACGTAAAGTCGCTCGCGTTTACTGCGACACAGAGCGACCTATCAGAGCGACCACTCCAGGTCGCTCCCGAGCCGGTCCAGGTAAGTTCCTCTTCGATTTTGTCCGGTTTAATTTGAGTTAACCAGCCCTAAACCTAACCGGACGACCCTAGACCTACCCATACCCACGACCTTCATCTCTTTCACTCTCCTTTCCTCTCACAAACACTCATACTCTCTCAAACAAACTCACACCAAAAATCTCCTAACTTTCTCAATTCTCACCCAAATCTCCTAGTTCTTGTTTCTAAATCTAAGCTTTCGCCCCAACAGTCTATTCCTCACCACCCATTCCCCATTTCCTTCCATCCAAAGCAAGGTATTGTGTTTTTAAATTCAAATTCGTAGGTCCATGAACCCTAGAATTTGAAAATCGAAATTTGGTCATTTTCTTGCTTGATTGTGGTAAAATAGACTAGGAAAGCTTATATATCAAGTTGGGTTGTTGAATTGATGGTGGAATTGAGCTTAATTTGAACTTTGGCAAAATTAGGGTTCATGGATTTGGGCTTTTCGAAATTGATCCTAATTGAGTGTGTTAGTGGGTGAGTTAGTATGTTAAGGTGTTGAAAGGTTTGATTAGAGAACCCTCTCATTCTAGAATTACTTTGATTATTGAATTTTACTTGTCTTGTAATTTTCACATGATGAAAAGATTGAGAATTGTGATTCTTTACGTTGCTTCTTGAAGTTTACATTTGCAAAGTCAATCGACTTATCCCTTTCCAAGTTTTGTATTTCTCAGGTACAATGATTAGGAAAACTAAGGAAAAGTCGGATACTGAGAGGCAAGAACCTGAAAGTCAAGAGTCTTCGTTGAGAGGAAAGGCTTTAGCCTCGGAACGAGCTGGTTCTGGGACACAAAGGACTTCTCGACAGAAAACCGTGGCTGCAAAGAAGGCAAAGGAGCAAGAGAAGAGGGCAGGAAAGAGTATAGCAGTTGCCACAGATGAGGAGAGTGGCGATGAAAGTGCAGATGAGCAGGCTCCTACAAAGAGGGCCAAGATGTCCAAGGGGAAAGAGGTTACTGAGGATAGAGACAGGGCGAAAACTTCATCTGAGGAAGAGCTGTATCACCATTTGCTGAATGGGGTAACTTGGACTCCGACCAGATTCGCTGACCTTGATTTGCTGAAGGGGGTGGGTCTCGATTCTGATATTGAGGCAATGCTGGGGCACCTGAAGATGCCCAAACTCTTCACCATGGCCTACCCCGCCTACCGGGATGTCTCCTGTCAGTTCTTGTCTTCCCTTGAGGTCACTTACCATGACGATCCGCACGTGAGGCAATGATGGGGCAAAATAAAGTTCAAGGTCAATGGGAGAGAGTACAACATGAACTTCAAAGACATTGGGAGAGTCATGGTTTTCCAAGACTTGGCAGACTACTCCCTTCCCAAGTGTGAAAACCTCCCCACTCAGCTTTGGAAGTTAATCACTGGAAACAAGCACTCTACCGGGGCTGACAAGAACTCACATATCCGACACCCGTCTGTACGATACCTCCATAGGATGCTCGTCCATGCATTCTACCCACGGAAGCGAGCTAGTAGTGTCACCGAGGAAGACATGCGACTGCTCTGCCCGGCTATCCGCCCTACGTCCCACCTGGAACGTTGCCCCTTCCAAGCAACGACATATATGCTTCCTTCGGGATGGTCAGCTCTTCGTGAATCGTCTCGAGCACTACAGAGACTGGGCATGGTACACAACTAATTCGCAACCAAAGGTTGGGATAGGCGGGATGATCACACCACTGCTCCAATTTCTGAATGTTCCCTTGGGAAAAGACGCAGCAGGGCCTAAGTTCATGGATAGCACTTATTTGAGGATTGCCACCTATTTCAGTGGGATGTATGGGAAGGACTACGTCTACCACTACTACTTGCAGGGCAAGCCGGTCGAAGTGGTTCTTCCAAACCAGAGACTGACGAGCTTAGAGAGACTTGGAGCTATCAGCTTCAACTTATCCCAAGAAGACTTTCTTGGAGAACACGGGTCTCTCGGTCCCATTGCTGCACCAAGGAAAAGGAGTGTTCCGACGAGACACGACTTCACAGAACCTCCTAGGGAAGAATATGTACCCATGTATGGACCCCCACGCTACTACTTCAAGCCACATGATGGAGTCCTTCCCCCTGGTGCGCTTCGTGATGCTCATGACCACATTAGCCGACTTCAGCGATGGAACAAGGCACAAAACAGAACAATCGAAAAGCTAAAGGACAAGTGCAAGGCACTGAGCAAGACGGTGAAGAAGCAAGCAAAGACTTCAGCCAAGTTCATGAAGAAGGTGGCCGATGTTTTGACCAGAGGAGAAATAGTTGGATGTAGCTCAGCGGACTTCGCCTTCGCGAACACATCAGTCCCCCAGCCCCCACCTCAGCCCACTGATCTTAGTTTCCCACTCACTGATAGACAGCTCCAGCGACAATGGAGGAACCCACCCACTCAGCCTTCCGCCTCTGGAAACAAGTCTCCATCCCTAGCCTCTTCAGAAAGAGAAGCTGAGATTGAGGAAGTTCAAAGCCAACAATGGTATGGAGACTACAGCTCAGGACATGGAGGTTACTACACCACGTTCCCACCGGACGACGATGATGTTGGGGCATCTGCCCCCACTTACTATCCTTGAAGGTACTTCTCTACTTTCCCCTGTATATACCATTTCTTTTTTGCATATTAGTTTTCTCATTTTGGGTATTTCCTTCTCCTTGACAACACAGAGACTGTGTCATTTAAGTTTGGGGGAAGTACCAAGTATTTGATCATGTTTTCTTTGATGTTGTTTCATTGAGTCATGCATTGCATATCTATTTGCATATAAAAAAAAATCATTTAGTTTGCATCATTTGCATTTCTAGGAGAGTCTAGAGCATATAGGTTGCATTCACTTGCATTGGGAGCAATGATTTTAAATGCCTTGTAAAGAACACTACTTTGCACCTGAGTAGCTTATGCACCTCTCAAAAGGACTTGTATGCTTCGAGACTTGAAAACTCTTCCTGAAACTTGTTGATTGCTGAAACTCAGTCTTTGAAGCCAACTACAACCTTATTTGAACTGAACGAACTTAATGCATCTTGCTCATGGTCCCTTGTGTACTGAATCATGGATATACACACTTGAGTTGTCACATCCTTTATGCCAATCTTTTTGAGAACCTCTAGTGGTAGACCTCTCCCCAAAATCCCTTCCTCTGTTTAAGCTTTCATTGATTGATGAGTGATGCCTATTTCGGAAAGTCTTACATGCACATAATGTTGAGAGTATCGGGAACGACAATGCTTGATCTTCATTCTTGCAAGATTAGGCACATTATTGTCTAGCCATAGGATGAGGGTGAGTGTTGTGAAGTTTGATTTGGGAGTATGAGAAAGTTGAAGGAAAAGAGTGAACTCTTGTGTTTAATTAACTAGTCTTTATGGGATAAGTAGAGAAACTTCTAGCTCAATTTGTGAAAAGTCTTGGCCCCCAAACAAAAACAAAAAAAAAAAAAAAAAAAAAAAAAAAAAAAAAAAAAAAGAAAAAGGAAGAAAAGAATAAAAAAAAAAAGGGCTAGCAAAGTTGTTTAGAGCTAAGATTTGTTTAGAAGTTAAGAAAATCCTTTATAGATTTCAAAGAAAAAGAGTTTTATGTGCAAAGTGTTCTTGGGATCTTTTGGTGAGAGATGAGAGTTGGGTTTGACATTATGAAGTGATTGTGTAACTTGTATGTTTGGGAAAAGGGTAGAACAATGGAGATTGAACATTGTATGCATGAGTTGGTCCCTTATTAGATATATTATGTGCAATGTCAATGCTACTCGTTTTGAGAGTAAACCACTTTAAAAGATCATGGATTTTGAACCTCTTGACCCACTTGAATAAAAGCCTTCCCTTACTCAACCAAATGATTTGGACCAATTGACCATTTGCAAGAATTCACTTGATGTTTTATGCTTAATGAATGTGAGAGTTGGTTGATTTGAATGTGTGGATGCTTGATGATGAGTATAAGGGCAAAAGGAGTTGAGATAGGCCTAGAGAAGCTAGAATGTAATAAGAGAGTGTACTCATGTTAGATTAGATGTTAAATCGAGTGCTAGTTGTGTTTCTTTTGGCTATGAGCTCCCACCTTCAAACCTCCCTCCCTATGAGTTCTAGAAAGTTCACTCGTGGACAAGTAAAAGAACAAGTTTGGGGGAGTTGTTATCTTGCATATTTTCATTGTCTTATCCATTCACCCATGTGCATTTTGATCATATAGACTAGGATTTAGCCATGTTTAGGTTGCATTTTGCATACATGAGTCCGTATCAGGTATTAGAGTACCACATGGAGTTCTTGGAGACATTTGGGTGCATTTGGAGCTCAAAAGAGGTGATAAAGGTGATCATTGGACGAGCAGTGCATGGGAGCGACCTCTGCGGAGCGACACTGTGAAGTCGCTGTGACATCCTTTCAGAGCGACTTGGGCAGAGCGACACCCCGATGTCGCTCGTGTCTCCATCACCCGGAGCGACATGACCGGAGCGACACAGCGAGGTCGCTCGCGAAGAGCGACCCGGAGCGACACAGCGAGGTCGCTCGTGAAGAGCGACCCGGAGCGACATGACCGGAGCGATACAGCGAGGTCGCTCGCGAAGAGCAACCCAGAGCGACGTCTCGCAGCGACCCCTCCAGGTCGCTCCCGAAGCCTGGAGCGACCTCCCGAAGCGACTACTGGAGGTCGATGCGCGCCTTCTGTTTGCTCGAATTCATTTCTACTCAAGGGCCTTTTGGTCATTTCATTATGCACGTTTTTTACTTCTGAAAACCTATGTTTTAAGTACTTTTGGCAGCCACCAGAGAGATTATCTTTGTTCTAAGAAAAAACCTTTGGAAAGTTCATCTCTTGAATCATCTTTGTTCATCTAGTTATTGCAATTCTGTGTTTTCCAATTTGTTGTTGTATCCCTCTGTATGATTAATCTGAAATCCAAAATGGGTTTAAGAGGAATCATGAAGAGTAGTGAGTAATCACCATTTGAATTCATGGGTTACGAAGATTAAGGGTGATTAGGTTAGAGCTAGGATGTTTTAGAGTAGATCATTCCAAAACCTTGCTAGTAGAGTAATCATAATGCGTCTTCTGAGTTAGCTTCTCAAAAGTTGATCTTTAGGCATTTCTCACCCAAAAGGTGTTCGATGAAATGCCTGAAACAACTCTTCTAAGCTTTTAGCATATTTTGCCAAAGACATTTGTTGTTAGAAGTGCTAAGATAGCCTTAGACCTGTTAGTAATGATTGCTTCCATATTATTCAACCGAAGACATTTGTTGTTTGAGATGTGTTAGTAAATGAACATTCATCTAGACATAGAGTTTGTTTAGAATCGTGTCTAAGCTTAAGGTTGATAGTTTGATTGTTCGTTTGTCATCCTTAGTTCGAAACTTGAATACCCAAGGTCTAATTCCTATGTCCATGATTTCTCATTTCCTTAGTTAAGAAAGTCAACTCATTTACCGTTTTTATTATTCTGAAACTGCAATAGTAATAATCATTAGTTTAGAAAACCTTTAAAATCATCGGTTGCACTTAGATTAAGTAAGTACTTGCATTCTCAGTGCTTGAAATCCCTTAGAATTGGTTCGACAATCATTTATACTACAACATTTGTCTTAGGAGCCTTGAAAACTCCTAATATCAAATTGGCGTTTCAGGCATTTCATCGAACACCTTTTGGGTGGGAAATGCCTAAAGATCAACTTTTGAGAAGCTAACTCAGAAGACGCATTATGATTACTCTACTAGCAAGGTTTTGGAATGATCTACTCTAAAACATCCTAGCTCTAACCTAATCACCCTTAATCTTCCTAACCCATGAATTCATATGGTGATTACTCACTACTCTTCATGATTCCTCTTAAACCCATTTTGGATTTCAGATTAATCATACAGAAGGATACAACAACGAATTGGAAAACACAGAATTGCAATAACTAGATGAACAAAGATGATTCAAGAGATGAACTTTTCAAAGGTTTTTTCTTAGAACAAAGATAATCTCTCTGGTGGCTGCCAAAAGTACTTAAAACATAGGTTTTCAAAAGTAAAAAACGTGCATAATGAAATGACCAAAAGGCCCTTGAGTAGAAATGAATTCGAGCAAACAGAAGGCGCGCAGCGACCTCCAGTAGTCGCTCCGGGAGGTCGCTCCAGGTTTCGGGAGCGACCTGGAGGGGTCGCTGCGAGACGTCGCTCTGGGTCACTCTTCGCGAGCGACCTCGCTGTGTCGCTCCGGTCACGTCGCTCTTCGCGAGTGACCTCGCTGTGTCGCTCCGGTCACGTCGCTCCGGGTGATGGAGACGCGAGCGACATCGGGGTGTCGCTCTGCCCAAGTCGCTCTGAAAGGGTGTCACAGCGACTTCACGGTGTCGCTCCGGTGAGGTCGCTCCCATGCACTGCTCGTCCAATGATCACCTTTATCACCTCTTTTGAGCTCCAAATGCACCCAAATGTCTCCAAGAACTCCATGTGGTACTCCAATACCTGATAAGGACTCATGTATGCAAAATGCAACCTAAACATGGCTAAATCCTATTCTATATGATCAAAATGCACATGGGTGAATGAATAAGACAATGGAAATATGCAAGATATCATGATGCCGATGCCCTTAGAGTTCTTAAAATATGTATTATGTATATGTATATATATGTATATATTTTATATGTATAAGTATTTGTGGGGTCCACAATTTTTGTGGAACCCCATAGGCAAAGGATCTAAAAATCTCATTTTAAAAACCTTTGCCTATGGGGATCCACAAAAATTGTGGACCCCACAAATATTTATACCTATATAATATATAAATACATATATATATACATAATACATATTTTAAGAGTCCCAACGGGAAGAACCCCTGTTGGATATGCTCTAAGAGCATGATTAACCCGGAGTTCTTAGGATGGAGTTCTTAGCGGAAGTTAAGAAACTATTTCTTAACTTTTAACTAAAAAAGGTAAGAACCGGTTCTTAAATAAGGACTTTAAGAACCGGTTCTTAGTTTTTTTAGTTAAAAGTTAAAGAAACATTTTCTTAACTTCCACTAAGAACCTCACTCTAAGAACACCGGGTTAATCATGGTCTAAGAACATCTTTAACCCATAAACCCCAAATGGGGTGATTAAGTTTTTTTTTTGTCTGAATAAAAAAAAATTAAAAACGAACCAATCGCGGACCGCCACGTGTCAGTGGGACCTGCGAAACAGTGCAAGCCTCGGTGCTTAATTTGGCAGTTTTGGCACCGCTTTTTCCTCTCTTATGGTGAGATCCACCCTTTAGCACTCCTTTAAGCACTCGCATTAATGGTGCTCTAAGACCATCTCCAACTCAACTCCAAAACACTATTTTAGTGTGATTTTGACACAAAAACATTCTCCAACCTAACACTAACAATCACACCATTTTAGTGCAACACTATAATTTCACACCAAATTTGGTGTGATACTATTCACGACACTAAAACACTATTCACCCTATTAAAATACTATTCACTTAATTTATTAATAAAATAGACAATTAAATAATTGACAAATAAAAATATAAATACATATAATATTATAAAATAACTTTTAGTGTGAAGTTTAGTGTTATGGTTGAAGAAGAACTTTTTTTTAGTGCTGAAATTACACTAAAATAATGTGATTTTGACACTAAAATAGTGTTATGGGTTGGAGATACTCTAATGGCACCCAAATTCTACCTTGTTTTCTGACAAAAAGTTTAATATTAAAAAAATATAGATCAATAAATAACAGATAAGTGGCCAAAGCTTCTCATGATTTCGGACGAAATCTCTTCACAAAAAAACGTTTTCTTGTCTCTCTCATCTGTTTCTTTACCTTCTTTTTTTTCATGTATTATTTTAATTACTGAGAGATCGATTGAGAATTGCACCAATGCTGATTGCCTAACTTGATAGAGATGCCAGGTTAGTATTAAAAAAAACTTGATAAAGATGCCACCATGACATTTTTTTTCTTCTAACTAGCCAATCCTTTTCCAGTTAGTACATATTAGCTGTTTTTTTGCTAATAAATATTAGCTGTTTTTTGCTAATACATATTAGCTGTTTTTTGCTAATACATGTTGTATATATGTACTTTGCTGATACATGTTAGATGTCTTAAGAAACTTTCTTCGGTACGTACCTTTTATATTTCTATCTACCTAACACGTTTTTTCGTTCTTTGTCCCCCTTTTACAAATGTATAATCACCTTTCTAATTATACCTAATTTATGATTTATTAATGAAAGAAAAGAGAAGCTATATCTCAAGAATGATAATAATAAAGGTGATTTTGTGAAACACATAAATCGATTGATAAATAAGTTAGAACAACATAGAGTAAAATAATTTATTTTTGTTTTAGCATAGTTAGAAATTAGAATATAGTGAACTAAATACTAAACAGAGAACGGAACCTATAGATCACAGAATTCAATGGTATTTAGAATGGAACCAAGTTATATGCTCGGTTTCCAAGCCTGGCCAGTTGATGTATTAACCTTGGTCTATATTTTTTTTGTCATAAAACATAATAATAAATAGAATTAAGGAATTTGACCCAAAAAATAGAAGGATAACAATCTGCTCTTTTTCTTTATCCCTGGTCTAATAAAATTATAGGTTTTAGCCCGGAATTTTTGTAAAAAAAATTATAGTGGATTTCCAACATAATTTTTGACAAGATGTATGGCTCTCGAGCGACACTTGTTCACTTGTGTCGCATATCCGTTCTGGTCGTGAGTAAAACTTCTGGATTACTCTTTTTATTTTCTCACGCAATTCACATGTTCTATGAAAGTAGTCCATAAGTTCAAGGTCTGAACAGATAACTTAATCATGATAACTGCAGTACATCACATTTTTAATAAGTGCATTTCGTCTTGTATAATATACATGTCTACAATATTATACTATACTATACATGTATATACAGATCATTTTCATATATATCCTGAATATTAGTTAAGATCATCCGATCAAGATTTTAAAGCTCCACATAATATTTGATATTGGATTGGATCTCGGAACTCATTTATTTTGAGTATGCAGCCATTTTTCTCGTAAAAACATGGTATTTAACATAGCTCCAATTGTTTTTTTATTTCTTAGTTCAACCAATGTTCCATTTCCACCGGTGTTTTTAAAACCGGACCGGAAGCTGAACCGGAAATATTTTGGATCATGGTTCAATATGGTTTGACCGGGTCAAACCTGGTTCATTAATATGGTTTAATATTTTTTTAGTATGTAAATATAAAAGTAATATTAGTAAACATGATGCATAGTTAAAATATAAATCAATTATGAACATAAAATATTATAAATATAAATTAGTTTCTTGTTTATATGGATTGTTTATAGATTTTCGATAGTTTTATTGGTTTTTATTGGTTTAATAACTTTGAAATATAATCTGGCTATGTGGTCAATTCATGGTCGAACCAATTACTAGACCAACCCGGCTATATAACCGTTCACGGTCGAATCCGGTCCAACCATCGGGTCGGTCTGGTTTTAAAAACACTGATTTCCACGTAATAGTACAACGAAAAGGAAAGTTCTATCCTTTCTACGTGTTCTCTATTCCCTCCGCAACGACGAATTTCAAAATCCATTTATTGCTGATTTGACAAAAACCTAATTACCTACATTACCAAGTAGTACACGTACGCCTAATTGTCGCTCATCATTTGTCCTTTTATTTTTCAGAATAGAGAGGAAGCTAAAAGCAAATCCATCTTTAGTTCATTTCTAACGTTCTACTAATACTATTAAAAAAGTGGTCTAAGCATGTCAACTAGGATTTAAATGTTGGTTTACATTAGGAAAATTAAATCAAATAAGCAAACAAAATTTAAAGATCAATAACTAACCAAAAGTTTAGATCTTTACAGAACTACATAGAATTTCATAGTGCCTTTTTAATCTATTTAAAATAATGCATATGTAATTGACTTCAGTGATCCTTTTTAATATTGTGTTTACTTTTGTTTTAATTTCAAATTATTGCATATGCCGTTATTTTCATACGTGATAGTTTAAAAAAAATAATAAACAGATATATATGTTTATTAAAATATATTAGTAAATCTAAATAAATATTTTTCAATTTAATATTTTCTTTAAAAAAATAGAAGCTAGTGTGTTCTAAATAGAAAGTCCATTTTTGCTTTGATTTGTTCCATATCGATCCTCTTACGTACAATTTGAAGATGTTTCTCAAATTATTTTTCTTGGGGAGGAATTTTTGAATTACAGTTATCATGATGCATAGTTCCTACGTTTAGGAGATACCCCCAAATTTACAATCTGCTACATATAAGAACAAATAACATGCTAAACTCAAAATCTTGTTTTTTTCCAGTGGTAAAGATGTTTTTTTTTGTTTTTGAAGAAAAGAGATATACTTTTATTAGTGGTAAAGGTATTAAATATTTTTCTCTATGCAATGACCATATCGACTCCTTGATCTGTGGCTGAAAGTCCGGTGCCTCGAGGCCCTCGACCTTGAAGCTGGACACAACCCGCTTGGCATGCACCTTCACAAATCTGTTGCGATGCTTTGGTCAATTTCACGCAGGCCGGGCCCATAGCAAATGCAACATAAGCAATGGATTAGAGCTCAAAAATGTTACGAGCTTTTTTAGCTTGGAAAAAAAATAAATTCTAAATATATTAGATTTTTTTAATATACAATAGACGAAGGCACATTTTTTCAACTTGTTTGGGCTGTTGCTGCTTTCATGCATATTGGCATACATTCTCTGCGACACAAAGGCAATACTTCCTATCCTAATAGTGCTTCTTTTCCAGCCACAATCTCTGTGACTCTGTCCCTGACAGAACCGTAATTATCATCAAACTCATGGTGGCCAAGCTTCTGCTCCGGCTCTTCATTTTTTGCTGCGTACGTGAAAATAATTGATCAGATAAATATTAAGGGAGAAATGGTTTCTAGGAGGACAAAGAAAGGATATTGAACAGAAGGGGATTGTTAAGATTCAAAGGTAATCATGGCCTTATATGTGTTCGGTTTTCCGTTAATATTAACTATTTCAAAAATAGGGAATTGTCTTCTACTCGTTTTTACTTGTAACATGGAGACAGTCACATATTGTCTTTTAAATCAATTTGAATATTTGTTTTTTAATATCTGCTTAACATAACACATAACAATATATCATCTTGTTTTATTACTCGATATGAATATTGATTTTTGTAGCATTATGGACTATATTATTAGTCGGATTTATTATTGTTTTATCCATAGTGTTGGTTGCAAATGCATCTATAGGAGTTATACAAGAGTCAAGAATAATGTGACATCTTGGTGACTCGAGAAAGAGAAGAGGGATTGCCTCTTTTGATAAGAGTGTCTATATCTTTGTCGCCACGGCCACTGCAATTCACGATCACTTTGGCACCATCATGCAGAATAGGAACAAGTTTGTCGAGGAATGCGAGCGCGTGAGATGCTTCCAATGCTGGGATTATACCCTCCAATCTGCTCAATAGCATGCACGCTACAATAGACGAGATAGAAGATTGTTAGAAGTGAATGAAAAATCTTGTTAGAATTATAGAGATAGAATTAGTAAGTAACGTTAATACCTTGAATGGCTTCTTTATCTGTTGCTGTGTAGAATTCGACTCTCCCGGTTTCTTTCAAAAAGCTAATCTCCGGTCCGACTCCGGGATACTCTAACCTACGACCAATCAAGCATATGTGAGGCTCAGAATACTTTACATAACAACCCCTCTTTGATTTACAAATATAATTTGGTTATCCAAGATTATAATAAAAACTAGGTGATAACCCGCGCCCTGTGCGGAGCGAGGAGATTATTAAAGTATTATAACTTTTAATATGTAGACATAATAAAAGTTAAATGCATAGTAAAAAAAAATATATGTCAGAAAGTATGGATTATAGCTAGGAATTTTAGTATGTCAATATAAATTTATATGCGATGGCCATTAAAATTTAATTGTATATTTGTTTGCATGCGGGTAAATTATAAATATAATATTAAATGAAACATAAGCAATAGTCTAATAAAATATAAAAGGAACAATGTATAAAAAACAAAAGAAAATTAAAATAGAGACAAAATAACTGCTGTCAATAATGCCTTCAGAAGTCTTTGTTTGCAATCCTATTATGAGCAATAGCAAAGAGATCATCTAGAGAATTTAAAAATATTATTTAACAAAATATGGGAATGCACGTATTACCTCAATCTTAAAGCATCAATTTCTGGAACACCAATGGGGTCGAAGACAATTTTGGAAATTCAATCAATGTTAGTAACCCTCTTAAGTCGGCCTTATTATGAAATATGAAAAATATTAGCAAAATATACATATAATATCAGCTCCTATTAATCTATTGTATATACAATAAATACAATAGATTACCTTGTCAACCAAGTAATCTATTAACAATCACATGTTAGATTCCGACCTTATCGTTTATGGTTAATATATATTGCTTGAAATTTATTAACAATCACATGGAGGATAAAGTTGATAATTGATGATAAAAAGATAATAGTAAACTTAAAATAAATAGTTGTTATCAATAAAAGGCAACAATTTCATACTGAAATAAAATATAACTCCAAGAATGATCATGAACATACCAACATAGAACTTTGGATGAGTTTATATACACATAGACAAAATGAGTTTATATACACATAGTCAAATATCATGAACATACCAACATAGAACTTTGGATGAGAAAGACCAAGAATGATCCAACGGAAGTTGGCTAGACAAATGTAGTTACAATCTTTGATCAGTTCAATCTTGGAAACAACATATGATTCAGATAACTTTATATGTTATCGCAAGAGGGTGTCAAGGAAAAATTAAACAGAATCTTAGAACATTGTTGTCTCATTAAAGGATCAAACTGTGAAACCATTCCTTTCAAACCGATGTATGGATTTTGTCTCCCTACAATATAGTAACAAATGAAAGCATCAGATAATAAACACATAATTTGCTTACGATTTAAAGAATATACATCATAAGAAAACCTAACTTTTTCGTCTACGAAAACCATTCAATGGTTTCTCCAGTAGCAGCCTAGTACTGCTTCCAAAGTTTTATGACATTCACCATAATCTTCCACAAAGACTTTTTGGTTTCAAGTCAGAAATGAAATTTATGCTTAATATATTTTTGCTAGTTTTGAAACGTGTAGTTTGTGATATTGTAGCTATATGGATGATATGGTATATATATATAGTAACTGATTGGGTTTTGACCCACGAGATTTGAAAAAATAAATAATTTTCACCATAAAGCAATGTTGCAAATCCCTAATTGTTAGTAGATTTCCAGACAAGTATATAAAGTAATATATGCATAGGGAAAAGATTAAGGAAGTCTACATTAAGAATGACATATTCCTTAAACTGAATCGGAAAAAATTAAATTTCCAAATTTAATGTCTGTCAACATTTATGTTAATTACGTAATCAAAAAGTCTTGTAATCAAAATTAAGGGATAGCCCAGAAATTTTTAATACAGTTTCACCAATTTTTGAATGTATTTTACAATCACTCAAGATTGCTTATAAATTTTTTATATATGACACTTTGATTTTACAATATAAATTTTTTTATATTTTTCAGTTTCAAATTAAATTTTACTCACATATATAATTGTCTCTAAATAAACCAAAATAAATGTCACAAACCAAATAATTATAGAAGAACATAATTATGAATCGTTTATACATTCCAGACCCTAAAAATGTCATGTATCATTCATAAATCGTAAAGAATATTCAAATTATAACAATATGAATCGTATATATAGTCAAAACCCTATCATTTGTGACTATAAATATCAGATAATCCTATTAATTTCGCATAACATTATAGTCCTAGATTTCTAGACAATTATAGAAAGTCTTACATGCAAGGAGGGAAATAAAGGAAGTCCATAATAAAATGATATTTGACTTTAAACTTAATCAGAGATGAATGATATAAATTACCAAATTTAATGTCTGTTACCATTTAATATAATTTCAAAATCAAAAGGTCTTGTTGCAAAATTTAAGGGATTGAAAAAATTTAATATGAAATTCCTTTTCGGATGTATTTTACAATCACGCTAGATATTCAATAGATTTTTTATAGACAACATTTTGATTTTACAACATAAAAACGTTCATATTGATGCTATTAAAATAAATTCCCAAAATAAATTTCATGTATCCCATAATAATCCAAAAATATTAATCAAAATAAATGTCACATAAGGAAGTTTTATAGAAGAACGTAATTCTGAATCGTTTATATTTTCCAGTCCCAAAAAAGGTCATGTTTTATTTATGAATCGTAAAGAACATGAATCTTATAAAACATGAATCGTATATATATAGTCAAAATCCCAACAATTTTTATTAAAAAAAATTATGTATGATAGCTTCTATGAAATAATACATCATACACATCGAAGAATCCACTAATATTATACTAAAAAAATGTAAAATAATGAAGCATACACATCGCTCAATCCACTAATATTATGCTAAAAATATAAATAACTATATTTTGCCATTCATTTTGTGGCTATATATGTTTTGTTCGATAATTATTAAAATCCATTGAAGTGAGTAACTATACCTTGAAATGTTTCATGTTATATATGCAAGGCTTCTTCTCACTGATCAAAGAGAGATAATGTTGTAGGCATAACCATCAGTTACGTCTCGCTTTGACCAATAGAAGAACGAAATTTAGCTTACTTATGTTTCCACGCAATGGTTATCTCGGGTATTTTCTATGCTAATAGTAATGCAATCACAACTCATATAGTATAGTAATATAATTTCTTCATATTATTAAATTTAATGAGAAATGACATTATATGTAATTAGTATAGGCAATAGAGGGCTATTTAATAAAGAGTGTGAAAATGATTCTCATGATGACACATAAAAAATGACATTTTTGTTAATCACACATGGTGATAAGGTTAATTGTTTAAAATGCTCCTCAAATAATAAAAAAAAGGAATATTGCTTATCCAACCGTAGATTAAATTCTTTCATACCTATCACAATAGATGACTTGTGTTAAATGTGAACACCTTTTTTATGATAAACAGACGTGCAAAGTTACTTTTTAACTTTCATTTTCACTAGTTGTGCTAATTAACTCCATAATAATAGTTTGAATAACTCTTTAGAAAACACACGCACGCGCGCGCACACACATTCTCACACGCGTGCGCGCGCACACACACATATATATATAATTTAACACTACTCTACTCCAATGGAGTGTGGTCTAAGTATCTGTCCTTGATCATCTTGCAACAAGTAGCTCATAGAACCATGGTACACACCAACATCTCCAACGGCCAAAGTAGCTGAATGTTTCCCTGAATCAAGCCCCAGTCCCGCGGCCTCGACCCCTACTAGCCGCACATCCTCATCCCCAACAAACTCATGGAACAATCCCAATGCGTTTGAACCACTCCCCACACAGGCTACCAACACATCAGGCTTACCACCCCATAGTCGTTTGGCTTGCTTTCTCGTCTCTTTCCCAATCACAGATTGAAACTCACGTACCATTACCGGACTCGGGTGTGGTCCTACGACCGTCCCCGATAAGTAGTATGTGGTTTCTAGGTTTTCAACCCAATTTCGAATCGCCTCTGAACTGGCATCTTGAAATGTTCCTTCTAAGGATGATACCTATTAAAATCAGTATATAAACGAATTTTATGTTCGTAGATGAATATTTTATTGTATCAGGAAATATTATTTGTAATAAAATCTTCTTTTCTGAAAAACTATTTGTAATAAAACTCTTCTTAAAAATAAACAGGTAATGTTAGTTTATCTAAGACCATGATTATCCGGGGATTTTAGATGGGGTTCTTAGTTTAATTAAGAATTAAAGAAAAAGAAAAATGGTAATTACCATAAGCAACGTATCTTAAATAGGCAACACAAGAGCCGCCTCTTATATGACACGCGTCGCTTTATTACTCTTCTCCCCTATTTTTTCTGTTTCGTTTCTTTTGCCTTTTCTCGAGAAAATTCCAAAGAGAAAATCTCGTGATTACAAATCTGATCATGGAGATGGAGTCATCAAAGGTTCATGAAGATACAGACCAGAAAACTGATCCGTGAGTACTAATCCAGCGATGACCTTCGACGAGGTTCCATGGAACGCAGCAAGAGCTTCTTCAAGGCCTTGCATGTTTCCTTTTCTTTAATCTCTCTCTCTCTTTGCTGCATATTCTTTTGCTTCTGTTTGATTAGATTCTTTTTAAAAAGTTAAAAATCTATGAACATGATTTGTCCGAGTCAGATCCATGATCTCCTTGTATGCTCTCAAGGCTTTGTGATCCAATAATCTCTAATAGCTTTGTAATTTGTTCCAACAATTGGCTGTTAGTTAGCTTGTGATGCGGACTTTCATCCTTTACGTTTTTGATGTAACAGGAGCTGAAGAACTTGAGACCTCAGCTCTACTCTGCTGCTGATTACTGTGAGAAGTCTTATCTCCACAGCGAACAAAAGCAAATGTATGTTAAACCATGTGTCTCCCTTTAACTACTTAGTAGCTTTGAATGATGGTTGTTTAAGAATATATATGCTCTGTTTTTTGTTAGGGTGTTGGACAATTTAAAGGAGTATACTGTAAAGGCTCTTGTTAACGTTGTTGATCACTTGGGTACTGTTGCTTCCAAGCTTACTAATCTCTTTGATCAGCAGAGTTCTGACGTTTCAACTATGGAGCTGAGGGCTTCTTGTGTTAGTCAGGTAAACAAGACTGGCATTCATTGATCTAACCCTTTTGTAGACGTTCTTTGTTATTAAGGTTTGTGTGTGTCTTGTTTTTGTCAGAAACTCCTTACTTGCCGAACTTTGTTAGTCCTCTCAGACAATCTGAATCAAGACAGAATCATTACAATGTGCTAGAAGGTGAGTTTTTGTGTTTCCATCATTTTCATGTGGCAGTGTGTTTTATTTATATAGTTTGCCACCTTTGATTAGTGGCGCCTTTGTGAGATTGACCTTGAGGACTACTTTTTTGTTCTACTAACCAGGTTGTTCCAGAGCATCCAGAGACACAATTACTTGAAGGGACCAATGGACAAGGTCACCTCCGTTGCCATTCCTCTTGCCTTGGCTGCATCTTCTCTCTACATGATTGTAAGTTTGTATATGTTCCATTTTCTTGTTTTTTTTTTTTCAGAATTGTGTATTCATGCTTTTCCATGTTTTCTTAGAATTTGTTATGTTCTTCACTGAATAGTTTTGATTGAAGTTTATATCTGTTGTTATTCCTCTTGCCTTGATTGCTGTTACTGAGTTCTTTAATAACCTGTTAGGCTGCTACTGAGCTTTTTAGGACCTTACTTCCTTTCACTCAACAACACTATTGTTCTGAGTTAGGTCTCAAATTGCAGGCCAATTGCTCCCTGTGTTTTGCATATCTATAAACATCTATATGCTTGTATCCAATTTTCATGAACCATATACATGTTTGGGCAATTTTTTTTTTTTAAGAACTTCTAGATAAGAGACTCCCATTGGAGCACAAAATCAAAGTATTTCTTAGCTAAGGTTCTTAATTACATTTAATTAATAAAATAATCACTAAGATACCTAAGTGAGGTTGTGGGTTAATCATGCTCTAACTTACGGTGATTCTTTGCATAGTTTTTTACTGTTAATTACCAACAATTTGTTTTGCTAGATTTTTACTTAACTTTTTTAAATTTCCGGTACCTATGTTTCAAGATTTTTTTTTATCTCAGTAATTGGTCTCTTGACGTTTTGTATATGTTAAATACATAATGAAGTTAATAATAGAAATTAGGAGTGGATCCTGATTCTCTTCAACGATCCATGGGCAAATATTTGAACCCAAAATGAGAAAATATATATTTTTAAAAAACTATAAGCCTTTGGTTTCCGGATAATAATTAAGAAAAGTTTGTGTTGCAAAACTGCATCAAGTTAAGTTCGGCTTGGTTATGAGTCTAATTATATATAATTACTAGTTTTACCTGAGCCCCAAGCAGTTTCATGGAAAGGACATTAGAGGATTGTTTCTCTATATCAGTGGTTCCCATGAAAACAGTACACTCCAAGGAGAGCTTTGCACAAGCAGCCGCGGTGGCGACCCCATGTTGGCCGGCTCCTGTGGCCACTACCACACGGCTGCAACCAAACCGCCGGGCAATCATTGCTTGAGCGAGAGCATTGTTCATTTTGTGGGACCCACTATGGCCTAGATCTTCCCTTTTCAGGTAGATCTCGGGTCCATCTCCGGTGGTTCGAGATTTGTTTCTGTAGTGTTCGGTTAAACGTTCGGCGAGGTAGAGAGGCATCTCTCTTCCTACGTAGTCTCTTAATGCTGTTGTAAGCTCCGCCTGATTATACAGTTAAAAGGGCACATAAGAAAAACATAGTGTTGTAACGGACGTGAGAAGGAACAGATGCGGAAACAGATGAATAAAAACGATGTAATTACGGCACGGATATTTAACGTGTTTCACCCCTAGGGCTACATCCACGGGCAAAGCGAGATCTTATTATTGGAGACGATTTTGAGCTTACAAAGTGCAAGTTTAGGGTTACTTCGAAGACAAGATATATATAGTAACATCTCGCATCTAAAACCCTAGACTAAACAGACTCATGGGCTTAACCCCACGTTCAGATGTAACATCCATAATAACTTGATGCAACGCTCTTGATGCAACCGAGTCGGTATGATGTACGTGATGTAACATCCATCGCCTAGATGTAACATCCAGATTCAAGGCATATCAACAATTCTCCACCTTGACTTGAATCCTCTCAATAATAGATGTACCAGATGCACCTTCAAGTGCCAGATGTACCAGATACGTTTCTCTGCGCCAGATGTACAAGATGCGCCATCAGCGCCAGATGTACAAGATGCACTTTCAAGTGCCAGATGCGCCATTAACGCCAAATGTACCAGATGCGTTCTTCAACGCTAAATGTACCATCGCTCTCTTTGCCTCAGATTTCCCTTCGGACCAGATGTGTTGCTATGACGAACCAGACGCCCTTTAACGGTCAGATGCTCAACTAGAGCCAGACGTTCGTCATCAGCCGGATATCCCAACGGACTAGATGTCCCAACGGACCAGATGTCCCAACGAACCAGACGCCCCAAAGGGCCAGATGTCCCAACATACCAGATGTCCCAACGGACTAGACGCCCCAACGGGCCGGATGTCCCAACGGACCAGATATCCTTGCGGACCAAATGTCCTTGCAGACCAGATGCCCCAACGGGCCAGATGTCCTTGCGGACCAGATGTCCATGCGGACCAGATGCCCCAACGGGCCGGATGTCCCAACAGACCAGATGTCCCAACGGACTACACGCCCCAACGGGCCGGATGTCCCAACGAACCAGATATCCTTGCGGACCAAATGTCCTTGCAGACCAGATGCCCCAACGGGCCAGATGTCCTTGCGGACCAGATGTCCATGCGGACCAGATGCCCCAACGGGCCGTTCGCCCCAACGAGCCAGATATCCTTGCGGACCAGAAGCCCCAACGGGCCAGATGTCCTTGCGGACCAGATGCCCCGACGGGCATGATGCCCCAACGGGCCAGATGCCCCAACGGGCTAAACCATATACTTGGTGAGATGAACATTTGCAGTGCACAGAATACTGATAGGTTCATCTGAAGACATCACGAACCTTGTCAACACCTCATTAATGTAGGCCTTCTGTGACAAGAACAACTCCTTCTCCCTATCTCTGAAGATCTCCATCCCTAGAATCTTCATTGATGTACCCAAATCCTTCATCTCAACTTTAGAACGCATAAGCTCCAGCTTCTCGATGTCACACATCTTTTCTTCAGCTATCAACATGTCATCCACGTAGAGCACCAAATAGATGAACGTCGCATCCTTCAACTTGCTCACATAGACACACCAATCATAAGGACTTCTGATGTAGCCCAACTTGATTATATAGCTGCTGAATCTCTTGTACCATCCTCTGAGAGACTGCTTAAATCCACAAAGTGACTTCTGAAGCGTACACACATAGTCATCCTTTTCAGGAACTCGATAACCATCTGGCTGAGTCATGTATATCTCCTCTAGCTCTCCATGAAAAAACACTGTCTTCACATCAAATTGCTTAAGCTCCAAGTCCTGATGTGCTACCAGTGCTAGCTACACTCTGATGAAAGTATCTCTGACCACAAGTGAGAACATCTCATTGTAGTCTACTCCCTCTCTCTGACTGAACCCTCTTGCAACAATCCGAGCTTTATACTTAACTCTTTCGGCCGATGATGCTTCAACCTTTATCTTGAAGACCCACTTGTATGTAACATCCCTCCTCCCCGATGGTAATGTGACCAGATCCCATGTATGATTCTTCTGATGAGACTCCATGTCTCTCGTTGCAACATGCCATTTCTCAGACTCGGGACTAGAAACAACTTTCATGTAAGTGGATGACACATCCACTTCCTCTGCAACCTGAAGTGCATAACCCACCATATCATCAAAGTGATATCTCTCTAGTGGCCTGACATCAACCCTTCTTGGTCGATCTTTCACAATGCTACGCTCTGTAACATCAAGCGGTTGAATCTATGTAGACTCCAACTGAACATCTTCTACACGCTCCTCTTGATTTTATGTGTGTGCCTGCACATCGATCACTTCATGACCATCTTGCAGATCCACCTGTTTATCAGTGCTACCCTTTTCTGCTTCTGAACTGGACCCTGAGCTTCTAACCGTAGATGCTTCATCGAAGACACCATTCCTGCTTAGAACCATTCGGTTTTCTGATGGAGACCAGACCATGTATCTCTTGACTCCATCATTGTAGCCCATAAACACTCTTAAAAGTGAATATTTAGCAGATCTACCTGACCACACCTCAGAAGGTATCTTGCACTCGATGTCTGTGTGGGAACCAAAATTTATCAAGTAGCAAGCCGTGTTGACAGCTTCAGCCCAAAACCACTTCTCCAAACCAACACTCGAGAGCATGCACATCGCTCTCTGTAGCATTATCTGGTTTATCCACTTTGTAACACCATCCCGCTGTGGTGTTCCCCTATCTGTAAGATGCTTGGCAGATGTTGCATCCTTACAAAACTGTTTGAACTCTTCCGAGCAGAGTTCCAAACCAATATCAGAATGAAGCATATCTTGCTTCGACAGATGTTGCATCCCACGCTCACCCATATGTCCAAGCCTCATATGCCATAGCTTAGTCATATCTTTCTCTGGGATCTCTGGCGATGCAACATTTTCTGAACCGGTAATTGTTGTACCCTTCAGCAAATACAGAGTACCGTTCATGAAACCCTTCAGAATCACATCAGAACCCCTGTAGACATTCAGAACTCCATCGCCACCCGAATATTTGAACCCTCTGCTGTCCAGAAGACTCACGAATATCAAATTCTTCGTCATTGATGGAACATGCCTAACCTTGTTCAATGTGCAGAATCTACCATCATGTGTCCTGAGCTTGATTGAGCCGATCCCAACAATCTTGCAGGCAAAGTCGTTTGCCATCTTAATCTTGTTGTCAAGTACCTCTGTGTACTCTGAAAACCACTCTCTCCTCGGTGTCATATGGTAGGATGCTCCCGTATCAAGAACCCACACATTAGAAGAGTATGTGTGTCCGTGCACAACAAGAGTGATGTCGTCGTCAGACTTGGTTTCATCCTCGGCTACTGCAACAGACCCAAACTGCTGCTCCTTCATCTTGGGACAGTCTGATTTCCAATGTCCCTTCTCTTTGCAATAGTTGCTAATATCAGATGCTTTAGGACCTCTTGGAAACGACTTCCTATCTTTCGAAGTCCTTCTGTTCTGATGTCCCTTCACACCACTGACAAACAACTCTGATGCTTGATTGCCTGTCCCTGAGCTGGATGCCTTATGGCGCAATTCCCGACTATGAAGCGCCGACCTAACTTCTTTCAGTTTCACTGTATCTTTGCCAACAATGAACGATTGCACGAAGTTCTCGAAGGAGTTCGGCAGAGATACCAACAGGATTAGTGCCGCGTCTTCATCCTCCACCTTAACATCGATGTTACACAGCTCCAGTAATATCGAATTCAGCTTGTCAAGATGGTCGCGAAGCTCAATACCTTCTTGCATACGCAAGGCAAAGAGGCGTTGCTTCAGAAGTAGCTTGTTCGTTAGAGATTTTGCCATGTACAAGCTCTCCAACTTCTGCCACAAACTAGCAGCAGTTTTCTCATCCGACACTTCGATGATGATCTCGTCTGCTAGACACAACAAAATTGTTGAGAACGCCTTCTCTTCTAGAGTCTCCAAATCAGCTGCTTCAGATTTCTTTTCTGGCAATGGTCCCCAGATGCCTTGTTGCTTCAACAATGCCTGCATCTTAATCTGCCAAAAAAGACTGAAGCTATTTCTCCCATCAAACTTGTCGATCTTCGCTCTTATTCCAGACATCTTCTCACTAGATCACAACCCGAAGCTCTGATACCAGTTTGTTGTAACGGACGTGAGAAGGAACAGATGCGGAAACAAATGAATAAAAGTGATGTAACTACGACACGGATATTTAACGTGGTTCACCCCTAGGGCTACATCCACGGGCAAAGCGAGATCTTATTATTGGAGACGATATTGAGCTTACAAAGTGCAAGTTTAGGGTTACTTCGAATACAAGATATATATAGTAACATCTCGCATCTAAAACCCTAGACTAAACGGACTCATGGGCTTAACCCCACGTTCAGATGTAACATCCATAATAACTTTATGCAACCCTCTTGATGCAACCGAGTCGGTATGATGTACGTGATGTAACATCCATCGCCTAGATGTAACATCCAGATTCAAGGCATATCAACAATAACATCCATAATAACTTGATGCAATGCTCTTGATGCAACCGAGTCGGTATGATGTACATGATGTAACATCCATCGCCTAGATGTAACATCCAGATTCAAGGCATATCAACACATAGCATAGATTAATTATCATGTTTAAGTAAAGTGCATGTATTATATTTATACTAAATAGAAATTATTATCGTATATATTTATTTAAAATGCGTAAATATGTCGACTATTATATTAGTAGAGTTTTTGCCCGTAATCAGATATATGAGAAAAGCCAACCTGAAATTCATGATCGCTCAAAACAAAATCTAATTCCTCTTCAAGATCTCTCAGGCGTGACATCAAAGTCTCCGGTACAAACTTCCCACCGAACCTCCCGAAACGACCATTAGCGTCGCCAAGAAGAAACGGTCTCGCTTTGGTTCTTATTGAGACAGAAGTCACAGAACCAAAAGATGGACCATTCGTACGGCTGAGTACGTCGCTTACACGGTGGTGACATTTAATGGGAACTCCAAAAACAACAGAGTTTATCATACGGTGGTTTCTTTCCGGAACCCTAGGAAGTGGCTGCCATCGTAACTGGATTTTAGTGGACGGCATTTTTTTTTGAAACGCCGATGTCTAATTATTTGTGATATTTCTTTACCAAAAATTTGGGCTGACGAGTTCTCTTTTTATAGTATATTATTTTGTATGAATCGATCTGAATTATTGATGCATGATCTGAAATATTTATGCATGATCTTGTTGTCGCATTGTTCCACGTGTCCTCTTGATTTTGACGAAACAACGTACATGTATGGAGTTATGAATGTAACTTTCTTTCAATCATTGTGCGTTTGCAAATAATTTGTAATGTCTTTTACCTAAAGACTTAAACGTACAACCGAAAAAGGAAGACATGTAAACGCTATTTTACAAAATACTAAGTGACAATAAAAACACTTTCTTTTGTCGGGATGAAAATAACAATACTAAGAGAGTGTTAGTGGAAACTAGATTTACAATGACTCTTAGAATTTTCAAGTCTAGTGTTATTGGTTTATAGATTATTACATTCTTATTAAAATTTAGTGTTATTGGTTTGATGTTTCTATAATTCTATAAAAATCATTTGTGAAATAATAAATAGTTTAAATTTTAATGATTCTACAAATCTATTAAAATAAGTATTATTGAAAGTTGTATTCTTAACATTTTAGCTCACAAAACAACATTTTGAAAATACTACCCTTGAATTATTAGAATCATTACATTATTTTATTTTTATACATTTTCATAATATATAAAATTCTCTACAATTTTTTCCAAATTTAACAAATCTCTCAATTTTTAAAGTCAACAAACTCTATAGAAATCTAAATCCTATTAGCATAAGGATCTGAATAGTAATATGCGGAAGAAATACGAAGCGTTTTTAATAGTAACAAAAAAAAGAGATTTTGTTATAACGACGTGCTGTGTTTGTTCCACGTTTGATTGTGTCGACTGATACTAAGAGCATGATTAATCCGGGGTTCTTAGGACGAGGTTTTTAGCGAAAATTAAGAAACTGTTTCTTAACTTCCGTTAAGAACTTCACTCTAAGAACTCCGGGTTAATCATGGTCTAACATACAAACTCATACTTAATAAATATATTATATATTGGGATTTGGTATATAAATCCAGATCATAAAAGATTTGTTAAAGAAGAAGTTAAAGGTGAAGAATCGTATTTTCATATATTTAAACTTGAAAATGATAATTAAATTAGTGAAAAGAAAAGAAAAATTATAGTAGTTGAAATTCTTATGACAAGGGGGAAATGCACTTTTTATGGATTCTTGTAATAATTTAAGGATAAACATATTGAGAGAAATATTTCGAGAAATAATGGGGGATGTAATTTGCAATCATTTTTGTTCTGATATCGATGATAAACATCAAAGTTGTTTTTCGCAATAGACCGGATAATATTTATCATAATGCACACTTAACTACATCGGTGTTTAAGAGATGACCCAATTTTACAATCTGTTAAATATAAAAGACAACTACAATATGGTAATACAAAATCTTGTTTTTCCCGGTGAAAAATATATTAAATATTTCTCTATGCAATGACCATATCGACTCCTTGATCAGTGGCTGAAAGTCCGGTGCCTCGACCTTGAAGCTGGACACAACCAGCTTGGCATGCCCCCTCACAAATTTCTTGCGTTGCTTCTGTCACTTTCATGCATATTGGCATACATTCTCTGTGGCACAACGGCAATACTTTCTTTCCTAATAGTGCTTCTTGTCCAGCCACAATCTTCGTCCATGACAAAACCGTAATTATCATCAAACTCAGGGTGGCCAAGTTTCTGTTCCTGCTCTTCATTTTTCTTCGTATGAGAAATATATTATCAGAGAGAGGGAGATTGAGGGAGAAATGATTTCTTAGGATACAAGGTTAAGGTTTTGAACAAAAGGGGATGGTTAAGATTCGACAGGTAGTCCTGGCCTCATATGTGTTCGGTTTTTCCGTGAATATTCACTATTTTAAAAACAAATAGATAATAAAGAATTTAGACACCCAGAAAATGTTCGACTCTTCATCTTATAATACGGATAGTGGATACAGTTACCTTATGTCTTTTAAATCAATTTGAAACTTTTTTTACATATCTGAACATAACACAGAACAATATATCAGCTTATTTTATAACTCGATATGAAAGATTGATTCTCTTTATAACTCGGATTTCAATTACAAACATGAAAGTTATTATAACTTCAACCATAATTGAGCCGAAACATCTCATTTTGGACGAAGAAACTTCCTTGTGGAAGAGGGACCAGGTGAAATGTCTGCAAATAATAAATAACATCTTTATTTCACCTAAAATCCAACAGAAAAAGTATCTATGCAAGCTCATACTATATACCATAGTTTCATGCATGTCATGACACATAAAAATTATTGAAAATTTTGGCATTTTGCGATGTTTCTTACAAAACGATATCTCACGTTGATTATAAATAGAGAGGAGTTAAGACCTGGCTAAACCTAAGAGGATGATCCTCGCCGTGTAACTGGATGCTACCGCTCACAAAAACAAGGATTCCGCCACAGCCACCGGCCATTGAAGACGGCTGAGAGTCAACGGTGCTGATCAAATGACGACACTGATCGAACGGAAGTTGTTTGAGCTTATTGAAGATATCTTCCACGCCGTAGATCTTTTGGCCTTCAAAAGTAAGCAACGAGGTGGAACTGTAGAGAGTGAAAAGAGAAAATCGATCATTGTCAAAGAGATGGTAATAGTGATTCACAAATGCCCTTGCAACTTCTTCTTCACTTCTTCCTTTATTTGTCTCTGCCATTGTATAGAAATTAAATCTGTTAGCAAAAATAACCAAAGAGGGAATATAAACATGAGCTATCTTAAGGAATCAACTTTCATGGGGGGGGGGGGGATGCTTAATTTGCAAGCAAGGGTAAGAATAAAGCGATAATCTTTTTTACTTTCTTGTGGATCAAGTGACGCATAAATCTTCTCCATCCAATCTTATATTCAGATTTTCACATCCAATTATATGCAGAAGCAAATACCATAATCATATCGTATATCCTAGAGCAATCATTACTCTAATTCGAGTATCCAAAACTTTAATAAATGGACCATACCTGGACTATGGGCTCTAATACCATATTAGTAATGGACCTAACTCACATCCAAAATCTAGTTCAAGAGTGGAAGATTGCCAACATCACATATATATTGCACAAAACACTTTATATCACCGACGTGGAATATATCTAATATAAAACCTAGTTACTCAAAAAAAGTTACCTTAAGGTAAAAGATCCATCAATGCCAACTCGATGGCCAGTACGTTTGAATCTGATACCCAGTCTTCCAATTATTCAAGTAAACAACCTTCTTCACAGCCAACAACGAGACGACCATAGCCAACATCATAACCACCCTTTGCTCACTGACATTCCTAACGCGCACAAGCGCGTTAGTGACATATGCCAAGAGCAGCCCAACCACATTGTACAAGAGCCCAACAGAGAACCCCTCCGCCCCGAGCTGAAAATTCGCTCCTTCGTAGAAGAAAACGAGCTTGTTCGAATCCTGGTGATCTCTGACGAACATAGGCACTCCTTTGATGATGTTATGCATCGTCCCGGATACGCTGAAGAAGTACACCAAAACGACGCCGTATAGCCAGACTCTATTGTTGTTGAAAATCGTTTCTCCATTTAGAACCTTCTTGATAAGAAACGGAGCCGAGATAGCGATCAGGGCTGCGATTACGCTGATCTGCGTCTTGGAAAGGAGCGGCGGGCGGCGGAGTGAACCAACGGTGAGATTCGTTCGGCTCTCGATGAACTCCAACACAGACTCCGCGGTTCCATCCACATCTTCTTCCTCCATCCTGCCTACATGGCTGACTTAACATTATTATAGGTCTTAGGACGATTTAAAAAAAAAAAAAAAATTTACTGTTTTAAATATATATATTTTTTTAAAAAATATATACATTAAAAATGTTTTTAGGAAATTATCAATTTTATTATCAATTTTCTTTAAAAAAATTATGTGGACATTGTTAGGAGAGAAAAAGACAAAAATAGCACTAAATCAAGTTTTTGTTTCCAAACTAGCACTCAAAGTCAAAAGTCACAAAAATAACACTTAATGTTTTATCAAAAGTCACAAACTTAGGGTTTAGAGTTAAAGGGTGGGGTTTAGAATTTAGGGTTTAGGATTTAGAGTTTAGGGTTTATGGTTTAAAATTTAGGGTTTAGAGTTTAGGGTTTAGAGTTTAGGGTTTAGGATTTAGGATTTAGAGTTTAGGGTTTAGAGTTTAGGGTTTAGAATTGAGGTTTTGGGATAAGATATAAACTTAGAAATGTGCTATTTTGGTCATTTTTGTTTTTGAGTGCTATTTTTGTGATATAAACCTAGAAAGGTGCTATTTTGGACATTTGCACTTGTTAGGATCCTGTCAGTTGCACTGTTTGTCCCCTAGTTACCCCGGCTCTTCGAGTACCTGTTTTGTCTTGTAGTGGATTCTCCATCAAAGGATCGACGAGGCAGATTTGGGGGAGGAATTGGATGCCGAAAAGGCCGAAAGCCTCGGAGTCCGATGATTCATCGATCTCGCAGAAGAACAGCTTGTTGGTTACGTCGGATCTATTGTTGTTGTTGGCGATGAAAGAGGCGGAGACTAATCCGAATTCGCTGCGGAACTCTTGGAGGGGATTGCTGTTGAGATCAGCCGAGTTGAAGAAGATGATGAGGGAGTAAGGTCGTGGTGTGGCTACGGAGGTTATGAACTTCGAAACGGTGTCGTCGTTGAGGCGGATCACGCCGGATTCGGAGGATGATCGGAGGGAAACGAGTTCTTTGGTGAGATCTGGTTGCGAACCCGCGAGGATCGATAGTAGTGATATTGAGAGGAAGAAGCGATGTGGGAGAGTTGTGTGGTCTGCCATTTTCGTTCTCTTTGATTGGATTCGGGAAAAGGGAAATGAAAATAGATCCGAGGGAGATGGAGTTTGGTGGAAGAGACTGGAGAAGTGAAGAATTGTTCAAAATTAAGGGTTTATATAATGGTGAAAGAGTGTAAACCTGCTGGATAAACTAGAGGGTTCAGTTTGGTGAAAAATTTTAAAACTTTTGACGGCTGTGGGATTTGAACCCACGCCCTTTCGGACCAGAGCCTAAATCTGGCGCCTTAGACCACTCGGCCAAACCGTCTTGTTGTTAATAACCTATTACATATCTGATGATAACTATAAGAATAATATTAAATTCATTTAATGACTTCTCGGTTAGAATTAGAGAAATCAGATATCTGAGAAACCATCTATTGGAGCAGAAGCTTAAAAAGATTGATTCGATGGAATATCAAGTCAAGAGAACACTGCCAGAGTTGTAATTCTCCAGTAAATAAAAAACGCTATGAAGGAGTAGGCAGAGAGTAATGCAAGAGTTTTATTAGTACTAGAAGTCTTTTCCGCGCTACGCGCGGATTATATACTATAATTTTTTGTACAAATATTTTTTTAGTATTCTGTTTTACTTGTTTTATTTCCTTTTATATTTGAAGTATATTTTCATATTTATTCTGTATGTATATATCATAAAATTCACATAAGGTTCCAACATTTAGAGAATGAATTGTTTCATTTAAAACTTTAACAAAGTTTTAGTATGTTATAATTTTATATGACATGGTAGTCATTGTTGTTCTAAGTTTTGAGTAGTTGTATATTCACTTAAAATTAAATATTTTAAATTGAAGTAACCCACAAGAAAAAGGAAAATTAGAATATCAATTTTACTTTTGGCATAATAGAGAAAAAGAATGATAGTATGTGACTTTTGTTTTGAGAAAGGGCATTAGTATGTGACTTCATAAGTTTGAAAGATTTATAAGCGTCATTGTTTTTTTTTTTTTTTTTGATATCCATGGGGATCCGGCGACCGAAGTCAACCGACTAATCGTCAATTTATAAGCGTCATTGTTTATTCAAAATGGTTCAATTTGTTACCAAGTGAATTACGTAAGGACTTGGTATGGTCTAAAAAACTATAATTTCTTACTCTCGGTGTGTTTCTATTAGGTGAAATTGGTATACAATATTTTTTGTTGGTAATGGTGTTTCTTTAAATATTTTTTAAAATTTTTGGTAGACAACTTGCAAATCTCTTTCCAAAAAATAACATAAAGAGTTTTGATTCCTTCTTTGGTAATAGAAAGTTAAAAACTTATATTTTGGTAAAATAAAGTTACAAAATATTTTGGTAATGGTTATTTCATAGTGATTTTTTGAATTTATGAATTTCACTTTTTTTGTTTGTTGTTGTGTCTCATATTTATATTTCTATAGCTTTTAGATTGAAACTGGTGTTAATCATTAAATGTACACTATTTAAATATATGAGAAGTATAGTATTGTAATAGTTTTGGAAATTTTTTGATCCAAAAAACTTAAATATTCATCAAATATAAAAATAAACAATTATTTTAATTGTGTATATTATATTTTTTAGTTATTTATTATCTGTCATTTGTCATTTATGTTGTTTAATACTTTTATCTCCTTTTATATTTTGTTTTATTTAATTATTATGATAATCTTTGTGTATTATATATACAGACATATAATTTAATGTTCATCAAACAAAATATATGCAATAGGAAGTTTGTTTATTTTAGTTAAGAGTGTGAATTCTTAATATTCATATTATTAATGTTAAATATTTAGCATAAGTAAATTTTTTTATCTTTTTGGGCTTCTATTTAAAATGATCCATTAAATTATTACTTATCATATTAAAACTAATTAATTATAATTTACTGCATATGTTTTGGTTAAATTATTTTATTCATTAAATTCTTTATTTCACCCACTTACTCATATCAAATAAATAATATATTGTATTTTTCTTTACTGTATATGTGTTACTAAAAACACAATATTAAGTGGCCATCTTGATATAGAACCATAGATGAAATTCTATTTGGGAGTTGAGGAAACCAAAACTATTATTTGTTACTTAAGCTTAAATCTTGAACAGTTTGAATTGTTGAGTATTATTTTACATTCCTTAATACTTAAGTCATTATATAAAGATAAAATTTAGCTTTTTCAAGCAATAATAAAATTCTGCATAGGAATACAAAACCGGAAAAAAAAACAAATTGACAATCTATAAACTGTAAAATCCAGTTCTTCTCCGACATTAGCATGATCAAACCATGAAACAAATATTTCTTATTCTTCAAGGGCAGCATTCACCAGATGTTTTTTTTCACCAGACGTTTTTTGTAATACAATTGTTCAAAAACAACAAAGTGAATGTCTATATAATTGCCTATCCCCAAGCCTTGGGTGAATGTTTACTTCTTGGCGTGTTATGTTCCATTACCTAACATTAAACCAATTTTAAAAAGCATGACTATATTTACCTACTTACTCAATATACTCTTATGGAATACTATTTGATTACTACAATATAAAATCACTAAAACTAATCACCTCGGAGCTCAAAGATGTAAATTAAGAAAATATACATTTTCTGTTATCATTTGAAGAAAATAATTTATAAAATTATTTTAAGTTCTCAGAATGTATATTACATGATTGTTTTTTGCGATGTTTAATTATATGGAGTTTCAGAACCCTTAGATGCTTAGCATATGTGTAATAATGTGTATATTTTATATTTATATCACATGTTTAATTTTCAGTTTGATTTCTTAGTCAGACTTTTATATACAAAACATTGAAAGATTTTAAACCAAACACCAATTTGAATTGGAAAGAACACATAATTGGAATTTGAAGACTCTTTATATAGTTTTCAAATTTGATTTACAAAATTTGTTTCCAAAAAGAATCTAATACCACTTGAAATTATAATTCAACCAAGTCATATGGTCGTTATATAGATTAATATTTTTCTTTTTCATAATGTATAGATCATCGTGAATGTGAAATTTTCATCTTTGTATTTATATATCTTAGCTTCAATTCCTTATTTAGTAAAGAACTTATGGAAAATTATGACGAAGTTGACATATACGCAAACAACTATAAAACATACACACGTCCCGTCATGCCATTGCAGCACACAAAAACAACCTATATAACATACAGACTGATGTGTTTCAAAAATAAACATACAAACTAACGTCATGCCATTGCAGCACACAAAAACAAAGAAGCAGCAAAGAAGAGTTGGTTCGTCGAAGTTAAATAAGTTCCAATATATATAAAAGCTGAACAAAGAAAAAAAATATAAGTGTCCTTTTACAGTTAAAAAAAAATTAAACTTATTCCAGCAAACAGAATTTGTCATGTTGGAACAACAATCTCTGACTCTGGCACTAACTGAAAACTAAATAACATACCCATTGTTTCTAACTGTAGGAGAAGACGTGAAGTGGTCTTTATTACTCTCTTCATGAAACTCTTCACCTCTTGGATCCCTACACAATGATTTTGTGATTCTTGAGCTTGATTCTACAGATTATCAACTTTGCTTTCTGATTCTCCGAGCATTGACAGCATCTTATGAAATTGATTCCCAGCTAATGCATTTTCCTCTTCAATCAGTTTGAGTCCATCACTTTAGGTTTTCCAAAAGACACTTATATATTCATCAAATATAAAACAAAATAATAACCTGATTTTTTAGTCCAAAATCATTATTTTAAATAGTAATCAGGATGACACAACACACCTCCTGGCATTACTTGATATGCAATCAGTTTCTTGGAACGCTATTGCTACGTTATCTCCAGCTCTTGCAATGGTGAAACCCTGAGAGTCATGCTCCAGAGAAAGCAAGATTTCTTGATCTCCCTATGTCATAAACATTACCTAGCAGAATGTTCCAGTAATGTAAGCCATTAGTTGAAGCAGACTCATTAGTATCCTTAAACAATATACAAAAAAGCACATTCATAAGAAGGTTTTTCAATTTAAAGCTAATGACAACAAAGAGAACTTGGAAACCCATAACACCTAAACATAACTTGTACACGAAGTAGTAGTTCTGTTTAAGGATAGTAATGAAAAACAAACGAAGGGAGTGCTCTATTAAACTCTTGTTGAGCGAATCTGGTCTGAGTCAAACTCTCTCAAAGACTGCAACTTTAACTGTCTCTGTGTCTCTCTTCATCTCTGTCGCAAACTTGTGTTCCAACTTTCCTACATGTCGTTGTGTACATCTAATCTCCACCCTTCATCTTCTTCTATCAATCTCTTCTCCAACAACAACAACTCCCCAAAACCATCTCTCAGCTCTCTCCGGTTCTCCACCTCTACTTCTCCTTCTTCCTCTTTTGCTCCTCTCAGTTTCTCCACCACCAACCACGCCCTTAGTTCTCCTTTCCCTTCAAACCATATCCAAAGCCGCCAACTTTGGCTTCGTTGCGTCACATCAGAGTCCGAGCCCTCTATTTCAGTTTCTCCCGGCGGTAACGGCGGCACTGGTAAGTTCCAGCGATACCCTTTTGCTCGCTTAATATTCAGTATACTAACTTCGTTTCAGTTACTGCAGAAGAGAGTGATAGTTCTTGTAATCGGTACCGGAGGGAGAGAACACGCCCTTTGTCACGCCTTGAAACGCTCTCCTTCCTGCAACTCTATGCTATGCGCGCCTGGAAACCCCGGCATCACGAGCTCTGGAGACGCTACTTGCGTACCTGACCTCGATGTATCAGACAGCTCAGCTGTCATCTCCTTCTGTCGAAAACAGAATGTGGGTTTAGTGGCTGTTGGTCCTGAAGTGTGATACAAGCCTGAGCTATCAAAGGCTGTATGTTCCCAAGCAAGAGAGAAGGAACCGATCTAACACAAGGGTGATCCGGATGGACTGATCTAATCAACCAAGAGGATCTGAACTGGAACGGATTGATGGAATGAAGTGCACCACACGAGATATGGAAGGCTCGTGATACAACACAAGGTTCCTCTAGGCCGTGGAGGTACTGGTCTCACAAGGCAAAGAGAAGGAGGCGAGTTCTAGCTTGAGAGCTCTAGGGTTTTCTTTAAAAGAAAAGTTTATGTTTATTCAAAGTCTGCCCCAAAAGTGGGCTTGCAAAAACATATAAATAGAACCAAGGGAACAGGCTCCACTTAGGTCACGAAAATACAAATAAGGAAACAAACTATAGTGTAAAACATGAAATAAGGTCATGAGTCTTCTTAGCCTTGGATCGAACTTAGCACTTGGTATAAGTGTGAAGCAAGTTGTGGCCTCGTTAAAAACCTCCTCCGGAAAACCCATTTGGGACAAAACCAAGAGTAAGGGAAAAAGAGCACACACAAAGAGCTTAGCCTAGTTGCTAGATTCGTCCAAGAGACTTGCTAGGCAAGTTGATCTTCCATGGTAATGATCATCAGGTTGGTGTGGCCTTGCTCCGAGATGAATGGCCACATAACCTCACTTGATGCTTGTTTCTCCTTAGCTGGTTCTTCACCCTTTAGTTCATCTTTCTTCAAGCTTGATTCACCAGCTAGTTTAACCTGTCCAAGATCAGAAGCAAGTATCATGCTTTCATTAAATTTATGTTGAAGTATCTTAGCTCTTTGTCTAGTGATAGCTCCCTTGAATACGGTTGGTACTGGCACTTCTTGAACTGTCTCTGATTTGGTTATGTTGCTGATCATGTCCTGGATATCAGGTTCAGTTAGGTCTGGTTCCGGCTCTGGTTGAATGTCCTCATCATTCCCTCCCTCTTCAAAAGGTTTTGACCTCAAAACTGGTTCATCTGCAAAACAAGGAGATAGATCAGTAACATTGAAAGTACAAGACACATTCAACTCACCTGGCAGATCAAGACGGTAGGCATTGTTGTTGATCCTCTCAACAACTTGAAATGGGCCGTCTCCTCTTGGCTTCAGTTTGGAACTTCTCTGGTTAGGAAACCTTTCTTGCCGCATGTGTAACCAAACCCACTCTCCTGGTTCAAATACAATTTCCTTGCGGCCCTTGTTGGCATGTTTAGTGTACTGCTCAGTCCTCTTCTCCAAATTCTCTTGAACCTTCTGATGGAGTTCCTTGACATAGGCAGCTTTAGCTTCCCCGGTAAGACTGACAACTTCAGCTGGAGGTAAAGGTTTAAGATCCAAAGGGGTTTTTGGGTTGAACCCATAGGCTGCCTCAAAGGGGGACATCTTAGTGGCTGAATGCTGAGCTCTGTTGTATGCAAATTCGATGAATGAGATACAATCAACCCAATTCTTCATGTTCTTCCCAATGGTTGCCCTAAGCAGCGTAGAGAGCGTCCTGTTGACAACTTCAGTTTGCCCATCAGTTTGGGGATGACAAGTAGTAGAGAATAGCAGCTTTGTACCCAACTTCTTCCATAGTGTTCTCCAAAAGTGGCTGAGGAACTTGGTGTCTCGGTCAGATACAATAGTCCTTGGCACCCCATGTAAGCGCACCACCTCCTTAAAGAACAGATCAGCTGTTTTGGACGCATCATTCACTTTGGCACAAGGTATGAAGTGTGCCATTTTGGAGAATCTGTCCACGACAACAAAGATTGAATCCTTGTGATGAATTTTTGGTATTCCTAGAACAAAATCCATGGAGATGTCTACCCAAGGAGCTGTAGGAATCGGCAGTGGCATGTAAAGGCCATGAGGCTGGACTCGAGACTTAGCTTTCTTGCAAGTTACACATCTTGCACAATGAGATTCTACTAATTTCTTAATATGCGGCCAATAGAAATGTTTCCTGACCACAGCAAGTGTCTTATCTACTCCAAAGTGACCCATGAGCCCTCCTCCGTGAGCCTCTCTAGTGATTAGATCTCTCAAGGAGCATTGAGGAATGCACAATCTCCTGCCCTTGAAAAGAAATCCCTCATGCAAGTAGAACTTTCCTTGTGGTCCTTTGGTGCAACTTGAGTAGATAGCAGCAAGATCCGGATCTTCTCCGTACAAACTTTTGATGAACTCAAATCCCAACACCTTTGCTTCCATGGTTGCAATCAAAGCATATCTCCTGGAGAGTGCATCTGCTACAATGTTCTCCTTGCCCTTCTTATACTTGATAATGTAGGGAAATGTCTCAATAAACTCTAACCAGCGCGCATGTCTCCTCTTGAGATTGGTTTGCCCTCTTAGATGTTTAAGGGTTTCATGGTCAGTGTGTACCACAAATTCTTTAGACAGCAGGTAGTGCTGCCATGTCTCCAAAGCTCTCACCAAGGCATACAGCTCTTTATCATAGGTCGGATAATTGAGAGCTGCTCCACCAAGCTTCTCACTGAAGTAAGCCACGGGTTTTCCTTCTTGAATAAGAACTGCCCCTACCCCAATCCCTGATGCATCACATTCTACTTCAAAGGTCTTGTTGAAGTCGGGTAAGACCAGTACTGGTGCATGGGTCAGGCGATACTTCAAGGTCTGAAAGGCTTCCTGTTGAGCTTTTTCCCAAATGAACCCAATACTCTTCTTCACCACAGCAGTAAGGGGTGCAGCTATGCTACTGAAATCCTTGACAAACCGCCTGTAGAAGCTAGCTAGACCATGGAAACTTCTGACTTGGCTGATGTTCGTTGGAGTTGGCCACTCTTGAATGGCCTTAACCTTCTCTTCATCAACCTGTAAACCCTGTGAACTCACAACAAAACCTAGGAAGACAAGTTTATCAGTGCAGAATGTGCACTTCTTGAGGTTTGCATAAAGCCCTTCTTGTCGAAGTGTCTCTAGTACTTGCTCAAGATGTGTCACATGATCAAGTAAACTAGTACTGTAAATTAAAATGTCATCAAAATAAACCACAACAAACTTACTGATGTATGGTCTAAGAATGTGGTTCATGAGACGCATGAAAGTACTAGGAGCATTGCTAAGTCCAAATGGCATCACCATCCATTCATATAGACCTTGCTTTGTTTTAAAAGCTGTCTTCCACTCATCTCCCTCTTTCATTCTTACCTGATGGTACCCACTCTTAAGGTCAATCTTGGAGAAGATGGTGGCTCCGCTTAGCTCATCTAACATGTCATCAAGCCGTGGAATGGGGTGTCTGTACTTGATGGTGATGTTGTTGATGGCTCAGCAGTCTACACACATTCTCCATGTCCCGTCCTTCTTTGGTACAAGTAAGACAGGTACAGCGCATGGACTGAGGCTCTCCCTCACGTATCCTTTGTCCAATAGGTCCTGAACTTGTCTCTCCAACTCCTTAGTCTCTTCCGGGTTCACCCTATAAGCCGGTTTGTTTGGCAGAGCAGCTCCTGGCACAAAATCTATCTGGTGCTCAATGCCTCGGAGTGGGGGTAAACCGTGTGGAATCTCCTCTGGAAACACATCTTTGAACATGTCAAGAAGCTTAGTAATCTCTGGATGAAGAGTTAACTCATCAGAACCTGCACTCAAAAGCTCCTTAAAGATCATTAGTAGCATTGTGTGTTTGGTAGCAGCAGCCTTTCTTACGCAGCTAGGACGGATAAGAAAGTTTGATTTAACATACTTTTCCTTTTTCTTAACCATTTGCAAATGAATTTCATGAACTTGTGCTGGGGTGAGAGGTGCTAAGCTTATCTTACGCTTATCATGCATGAATGTATACATGTTAGTTCTACCATCATGCTTAGTTTCTCTATCCCACTGCCATGGTCTTCCTAACAATACATGTCCAGCTTGCATAGGGACTACATCACAAACTACTTCATCTTGATACTTACCAATGCTAAATGGAATGGTCACTTGTTCTTTAATTTTAAGCTCAACCTTATCATCTAACCGCCTTAGCCTATATGGATGCGGATGCTTTGTCTTTTCTAGGCCAAGTTTCTCTACCATGTAAGCACTAGCAGCATTAGTACAAGACCCACCATCTATGATAAGGTTACATACCTTGCCTTTTATGGTGCAACGGCTGTGGAATATGTTTTCTCTTTGGATTGTCTCGACGGGTTGCACTAGGACGCTAAGCACACGTCTGATCATCAAGCTCTCTCCCACATCAGCATATTCAACCTCTCCATACTCTTCTTGAATCTCAGGTACTTCTCCTTCATCACGAGACTCATAGTCGTCATCAGTGAGCAGCATAACCCTCTGAATTGGGCATTCTCTTGCCATGTGTCCTCGGCCTCTACATTTGAAACATGTGATGTCTCTGGCACGTTGGGGGTTGGTAGTTTTGGCTGGCTCGGTTTTGTTGTCCTTCGTGGGTTCGGTGGTGCGAGGCTTAGTCTGGCTGTCTCCTTCAACCCCTTTTCCTTTGTCCACCGACTTGTTGTAGTTGCTATTGCTTGAATTCCAAGAAACTTGAGACTTGCCCTTGGAGCTCTTCTTCTTGATGTGTTGTTCAGCTTGGATAGCTAGATGGAACAGGTCCTTCATGTCAGCATAAACATGTATCTCCACCTTGCAGCTTAACCTCTCCTGTAAACCGTCGAAGAACTGAGCCATGGTAGCTTCCTCATCTTCATTAAGGTCCAAGCGGTTTCTTAGTTTCTCAAACTCTTCATAGTATTCTTCCACTGACTTGCTGCCCTGCTTGAGTGCCCGTAACTTCCTTTGCAAGTCTCTGTGAAAGTGTTGAGGCACAAACCGTTGCTTCATCGCATCTTTCATGTCTAACCAAGAGTCTAGTTGCCTCAGGCCGTTCCTTCTCCTATCGGAGCACAATCTATCCCACCAGGAAAGCGCATTGTCCGTGAGCTGAGCTACTGCCAAAGCAACTCTTTTAGGACCAGGGTGGTTATAGTAGGCAAAAATGTGATCCATCCTTTTCTCCCAGTCTAGGTAAGCTTCTGGATCAACCTTTCCCGCATAGCCGGGAGCATTCATCTTGATGTGCTCTGGTCCTTGATTATAGTTTTGTTGGCGTGGAGCTCTCTGTGGCGGTAAGAAGTCTCCTTCTTCAAACCCTTGGTTGCGGTTTTGCCTGCGTGGGACTCTTGGCCGGGGTAAGAAGTCCTCATCCTCTTCATCTTCTTCGCCATAGTCATCTTGTTCCTCAGTTCTCCTTTGATTCTGGTTTTGGGGATAGAAAGGTCCGGGGTCATCTTCTGGTTGTTGATGAGTATTGCTAGCCTCCGGAATGTCGTTGAAGTGTATTCCGGTTCTTCTTGGAGCTGTGCCCGTTGGCATTGTATTGGCCTGACCTGTTCCAAAGTCAACTCGTCTCTGTGGCCTAATGACTGGCCTATGCTCAATCCGGTCCATCCTGCCTCCAAGTTCTTGTCTCATGTTCTTCATCTCTTCTTGCAGATCACGGAGGGCCTGCATCAAAGCTGCTTGAGTTTCTTCTCCCATGGCGGCTTTTCTCTTGTAATATAAACCTATGAGAAAATAAAAGAAAACTTAAGTTGTGATCGGCCAAAGTAAAGGAAATATGCAATATGAATTTTTTTTTTTTTTTTTTAACTTTAGAAAAGGAAAATTTAATTTAAAATCGACAATATGCAAAGGAATATTAGATTGGATGTAAAAGGGGAAAAGGTTGATCACACGGTTGAAAGAAATGAAACTTTTTTTTTTTTTTTAAACTCGACCAATTAAGGAAACTCGGATTTGCAAGCTTTTACTAACAAGTTTTAATGATTTTTTTGAATGAAAATAAAGATCTAGCAGCCACTAAACTCGACAGGATGAAGAACACAACTTTTTATGGTTTTATGAAATAGAAACAAGATAAACTAGATGCAACAGAAACAAGTATGACTTTTTATGGGTTTTATATGAATGCAAAAACAAATGAAACTAAAAACGATTGTAAATAAAACAGACAGGATAGATAAAACCTGATGCTGAAGGAACTTCAGCTCTGATACCAGAAATGATATAAGCCTGAGCTATCAAAGGCTGTATGTTCCCAAGCAAGAGAGAAGGAACCGATCTAACACAAGGGTGATCCGGATGGACTGATCTAATCAACCAAGAGGATCTGAACTGGAACGGATTGATGGAATGAAGTGCACCACACGAGATATGGAAGGCTCGTGATACAACACAAGGTTCCTCTAGGCCGTGGAGGTACTGGTCTCACAAGGCAAAGAGAAGGAGGCGAGTTCTAGCTTGAGAGCTCTAGGGTTTTCTTTAAAAGAAAAGTTTATGTTTATTCAAAGTCTGCCCCAAAAGTGGGCTTGCAAAAACATATAAATAGAACCAAGGGAACAGGCTCCACTTAGGTCACGGAAATACAAATAAGGAAACAAACTATAGTGTAAAACATGAAATAAGGTCATGAGTCTTCTTAGCCTTGGATCGAACTTAGCACTTGGTATAAGTGTGAAGCAAGTTGTGGCCTCGTTAAAAACCTCCTCCGGAAAACCCATTTGGGACAAAACCAAGAGTAAGGGAAAAAGAGCACACACAAAGAGCTTAGCCTAGTTGCTAGATTCGTCCAAGAGACTTGCTAGGCAAGTTGATCTTCCATGGTAATGATCATCAGGTTGGTGTGGCCTTGCTCCGAGATGAATGGCCACATAACCTCACTTGATGCTTGTTTCTCCTTAGTTGGTTCTTCACCCTTTAGTTCATCTTTCTTCAAGCTTGATTCACCAGCTAGTTTAACCTGTCCAAGATCAGAAGCAAGTATCATGCTTTCATTAAATTTATGTTGAAGTATCTTAGCTTTTTGTCTAGTGATAGCTCCCTTGAATACGGTTGGTACTGGCACTTCTTGAACTGTCTCTGATTTGGTTATGTTGCTGATCATGTCCTGGATATCAGGTTCAGTTAGGTCTGGTTCCGGCTCTGGTTGAATGTCCTCATCAAAGTGCCTCTTGATTTTGATCGTATCACTGAGATGCGTTTCTACAGCCAACTTGATTTTGAAAGTATTTAGGTTTAGACGTAGCGCTTTAAGAGGAGGAGGATCAACGGGAGGTGAAACGAAAAAAATCAAGAAGAGTTTAAAGATCATCATTGATTGATCAGTAGTGTCTCAAGGTAACTAAAAATTCTGAGTTTTGGAGACGAAGACGAAGAGGAAGAGTCGGGGAAGATCATCGACTCTCAAACTTTAAAGGAAAAACAAAGGTTTGGCAACACGGGCCTGGTATGGGCTGAGTTAAAATGTTAACTCAAAAAAAAAGTCCAAGCGATGATGACGTGGTGAAAACAAACTTACTCATTGGCTGATTTTTTTGAGGACGTGGCAGCTTCACCGTTGAGTATATGCTGCTTTTAGTATTGTGATCAAGGTTTTCACTTTGTAAAACCATATGTTCGTTGTGTTAGATGGAAAAATCATGAATCTACTGAAAGATTAATTACTCAAAAGGAAAACAATTCGTTCAGCTCATAAAATTATAACACTGAATCACACGGAGTCACTGACATACATATGACAAAACACCAGCGTCTTCAAAAACCCCATAATATTCAGATCGATTCAAGTTTCTACACCAAACACAGAGTTTTCATACATATTTTAAGGTTGAATCCTCTTTCAGCAGATTTGCATCCTCCTCTAACTGTTGTCTGATTTTTCCAAAGCTACAAAGAAAAAATATAAAATAAATTGCATCTGAGTTATAAATCCAACATGAAAAAAAGCCAAAAGAAACACAAAGATATATAGAGAGTTTGGAGAGTGTACTGTTGTAGTTGAGAAGCTTCTCAATCAGATCAACATGCGTCATTAGCATACGCCTGCAGCAGTATCTAACTAAGTTGAGCGCATCAAGTGCGTCCCTGCGAAAAAAAAAAAATTCTAAATAAAAACTAAATTTGTTTGATGAAATAACACAGATAAAGTATATACAAACTAAACAAGATAGACGCAACACTCTTATCCAACAACATATAAATATAACCAGTAAAGATCAGATCATTAGCTACAGCCTTAAACATCAACCCTTCATTGGTTTGTGCCTCCACTAATGAAATGGTGTTAACTAATCAAATATATCTATCACGTATTATCTTCCAACAGAAATCACAGACCAGGTGGTTAATTTCTCGAATGTGCAAACAAAAGTTCTATAATTTTCACAGAGACTGATCAGTCAAACATGTACGCACAAATGTAATCAAAAGCCAACAAGTTTTACTTTAAATAGCAAAACTAGACGGGAAACATCAAAATTATAATAAGCGGAACATAGTCTCTTCCAGTTGTAACATGATGACCATAAACAGAAGTTTATCCTAAGCTTAATCCATTACTAAACAAATATCTTTCATTGCTTTCGTTTCTCAATTAAATAAGTACACAGTACGAAGTTCTGAAACTAATTCCTCTCAAATTCAAATAAAGTACGCTCCTTTAGACTAGTTGGAGAAGAGTCTTGTAGCTTACCCTTCAGTGTAGTCTAGCTGGAGAAGATCAAGATACGCATCCCACTTGTTTCCAATCACCTATAAAAATCACAGAGTGAAAAGCTTCGTAAAGCTCGAAACTTTTTTTATCTCTCGAAAAGACACAGACCGTAATTATCCGATAAAACATTCATAGAGCAGATAAGATAATCTCTTCTTTTGTCGAATTTTAGAGTAGCTAAAACCCTAGAAAGACGGAGAAATCCCTAAAGTAAGATTTGAATCGCTCGATTTAGCAAAGCCGAGGAAGTGAAACAAACCTTTCCGCATGTAAAGCATCGTACAGGGATAATCATCTTCTCGAGCTAAGAACTGCGTGAATCTGTACACTTGGGTCTGCCTCTCTCTCTTTCTCGATTTGGGGGTTTAGGGTTTTCTGCTTCGCGCTTCCTTTAATAAAGTGAAGAACACAAAAGGGACGGCGAAACGCCGTCGTTTCGTATGATATATGATTAGGCATGGGCATAAAATCTCGAATCCGAAATCCGAACCGAACCCGAACCGAAAAACCCGACCTGTTATCCGACCCGAAACGTAAAATATCCGAACGGATCTTGTAGAGTGGTACAAAAAATATCCAAACCCGAAGTGTTATTAACCGAACCCGAACGGATAACCCGAAAAATCTGAAATTAATAGTCAATATAAATATTTTAAAATATATATAAGTATTCCAATTATTAAATTCAATATCTGTGGTAATATTATATATAATAATAAATATTAAAATTCTAATAAATGCTTTAAGTACATAATTAGTTATAAATAAGTATTTTATAATTTGCTCATTGAAATAAAAAAGTCTACTCTCTATAAGGCAATACATATTGTTTACAAATGATGTTTGTTTTCATGCTTAATTTAACATTTTATTGTTATTTTATCAATTTTATATGTGATAGATTAATTTTTATTTAATTTAGATGTTTTTCTTTATGTTTTACTTCAAAAATTTTGTTTTTTACTTTGGTTATATTCGAACCGAACCGATATAACCCGAATCCGTACGATATATGATTACTTTATGGGTTTTATGATGCAATACAATTTTGAATCGAACCCGAAGTGTTATTATCCGAACCCGATCCGTACTAATAAAATTTTAGTATGAGACCTAGAAGCGTAAACCCGAAAATCTGAAAACCCGAAAAACCTGATCCGAATGCCAACGGGTACCCGAACGCCAATGCCTATATATGATTGCTGGGTGACTAAAACTGGGTCGGGTTTGAATTTGGTTCTGTTATCGAACTACTTCAATTTAATAGGTTTTTGAAGCCGGTTTGATTAAACAGTTTATTTGGTCTGATTGTTTCCCTGTGTCCCTATCATATCATTATTCACCAAGTTGAACTACTGTCAGTTTAAAGTACCAACAAAGATTAACATCTTCAGTTAATCCATATAAAAATAAAACTGACATTTCAGTTGGAACCGACAAAACTTAGGTCACCTTTAAATTCACCGTCTCTCTTATAACCAAACAAAGTACCGGCTAAATTTAATAATAAAAATATTAATTTTTATAGAAAAAATCAAAAATAATTGGTAAAAGAAAATGACGTCACTATTAAAAATCCTAAATCTTAAATTCTAAACCCTAAATCATAAACCCAAAACTTTAAACCCTAAATCTTAAACCAAAACTCTAAACCCTAAATCTTAAACTCAAACTCTAAACCCTAAATCCTAAACTCAAACTCTAGATCATAAACCCAAATCCTAAACCCTAAACCAAATCCTAAACCATAAACCCTAAACTCAAACCCTATATCCTAAACAGTCCTAGACCCTAAACCCAAACCGTAAACCATAAAACTGACGTTTTCAGTTAGAACATTACATTCTTGTGTTAAACACATTAATTCCGGTTAGATCAACCTCTTAAGGTAAGAAGAAAAAAAACTGGCATTCCAAGTTTACTGCAAAAGATATTTTTATACTAAAGGAGATTTAAGAACTTTTTGCTTCCTTGAACCATCTGTTAAAGTATATATGTTTTGATTGATATGGGCTCATCTTAAAAAACAAGACTATCAACTCTTATAATTAGGGGTGGGCACTTCGGTTATTTTATCGATTCGGTTCGGGTTCGGTTTGGTTTGTTCGGTTCTAGTATTTTTCCAACTGAAGTAAACCATAGTTAGTTTGGTTCGGTTTGTGTTTGGTTCGGTTTATATTCGGTTCGGTTTGTATTCGGTTTATTTTTTGGATCGGTTTAATTAGATTCTTCTTAGTTTATTTTTTCTAAGAGAAATTATGTTTTACAACATAAATTATGTAAACATAAACTCTGTGAACTAAATTCAATATAAAACTCAAACAAAAACCTTTAAAAAGTCACAAAAAGTATATATAAGAATTAAAACAAATGAAAGTTAACTAAGGTAAAAAATCCCAACATCATTAAAATTAAAAAGCCTTCAATGAATGAAATATTTTAAAGCAAATATTTTGATGATTACATATTAGGTTATAAGAATATATGTTAATCAATAAAAAATAGAAAATATGTGGTTTAGTATTAGAATTTTAGTATATTGGTATTACTAATATTTTTAATTTAAATAATTATAAAAACACATCGGTTTCTCGGTTCGGTTCGGTTTAAAACCAAACCAAACCGAACCATTCGAGTTGGGAAAATATTCAACCAAATGGTTTGAAATAGACTTCGGTTCGGTTTGAATCGGTTTCGGTTCGGTTGGTTCGGTTTAACTCGGTTTGATTCGGTTTTTTTGCCCACCCATGCTTATAATAATTTACTTAATAAAAATTACAACAAAACTATACTATACTTTAGTGGTAGAGATGGCGAGTATATTTGATAAGAACGTTTGGCCAACCATACAAGAAAGAGCATGTATATTCTCCAATAAGTCAGCTTCATCAATTATCAAGACAATGTTGCTCTTACCTCACTTTGACACATGATAACTCCGGTTAATACCTCTGGTAATAACCATAAGAGGAGATCTCGAACTGTCTTCTTCCAACTCCATCCTCATAACCATACGGATACGAATCCCCAAAAAGGTAGTCTGAAGTCGTCTTCCACGGATCAGAATCCGCGCTATCCCAGCAAGTAACTTCAGCCGCACGGTTCTCATCCTCCAGACGTCTTTTGTTACGTAAGACACAAGGAAAGTAGCCTCCGAATATAACCTCGCAGAGATCAGTGGCTTCTAAGCCGTAACCAGACGGAACATACAGAGCTTTCACTTCAACTTTATCTACAGTTTCAGGTTGCACGGTCCCATTGCTTAAACTGTGATCTTTTTCTTCCTCTGCCTCTTCTTCTTCTTCTTCTTCTTGATGATCATTTTCTTCTTCTTTAATGGTTTCCAATGGTTTGGCTTCCTCTAACGGCTCAGAGAAAGTCACGCGTTTCTTGACATCTTTCTTCTCACCACCATCATAAACTCCAAGAGGAACGGGAGCGATGATCTCCGGAGGAGAAGGAGGTGAAGCTTGACCAGCGGTTGAAGAAGGGTAACAAGTTTTCTCCGATGGAGGAAGAGGCTTCCCGTATGTTGCAACGATATCGTAGCCGCCACCGTACGGCGTCGGGTCGTACTCCTCGAACTCCGGCTCGTTGAAGCCTTGAACATTGCGATAGATACTAAACTGAGAAGGAGACTCGTAGGTTGTTGTTGTGTAGTAACTAGGACCATAGAACAAGTGTTTCGGCTCAGACATGGTGGAGACAGAGTAAGCAACAGATGCAGAGGTTGTTGTTTCATACTCATACTCAGGTCCATTCCAGTTATCATAACAATTATAACTCATTGGATTGAGACCAAACTGCTGATGCTGATTGTTATCATAATAGTTGTGATCATAGAGATGATTAACCTGGATGGAATCGTATGGGAACTCGTAATGCTCGTAGAAGCTGCCCATCTTGGAGTTTGATTCTCAGAGAGCTTGAAGGATCTCTCTCTAGCAGCTGTTGTTTTGGTGAAAGCAGAAGATTGAGTGGAGCACTGGTTAAAAGTGATTTGAAAGGTTTGGTTTAAAGTCCGTGTAACGTATTGTTTTCATGTGATGTGTTGATAAGGTGGGCACGACTGATGTAGATGGTGACGAGTGTGTAGTGACCCTACAACTAAAGTTGTCTGGAGACGCAATTGTCTTGTCTGGAAGTGGTATTGAGAAAACGTGGGGCAAACGAGCGGTGGACAAAGAGATTCCAACCAAACATATTAACCGGACCGAACCTTAACCAAAACTATACCATATTCTAGAACGAATCTATTTTAACCAAAACACATACTAGCCGAAGAACTTTAAACCAGATAAAGTTCAAATCATTATAACCATAAACGATTGTTCCTAACGATGATGAAACAGTATCGTCACTGATACTAGACGATTTAACATCTGGTTTGAATAAGCTAGGGACTAACCGATTGATCAAAATCTCAAACACTCCGTTACCAAGGGACTTGTCTTATCAATAGTTCAAGAGGAATCAGAAGCGGCTGGTTCTTGTCTTGGTTTCCTCTGCTGCTCAGGAGGTGGACCGTCTCTTTTTCTTTCGTACCTCTTGCTTTGATACTTGGAGTTGTTGCGCTGCTGCTTTGGTTGGTATGTTGGGTATGTGCAGGGGATGATCTCTCCATTGATGTACTTGTCGCCTAAACATAACAAAATACCATACAAAAATCAAGACAAGGATACAAGGATATAAGGATACAAGATCTTGGAGACACTGTGATCACTAATCAGGGTGAGATGGGTTACCTCCATAGTCCTTGTTCTTGACATCTATGTAAGAGTCAGGCAAAACCCAGAGAACTCCAGGCAAACCTGTGAAAGTTTTAAGACTAAGCTGTCAATATCTTGAAGGTTTTCGACCATTACAACCATACACATTCAGTAAATAGGATTTAAAGCTTTCATTGATCAGTAAATAACTACCCACCCTTGAATTTCTCAGATGTTTCTTCATCAATGGTGCATTGAAATCCAGTATACGTGGTGGTACTGAACGCATACATGTTCTTCTTCGCCTCTTCCATGCTGGAAAATAGACACATGTACACTCAATAAGCACACGCAATGAATTGGTTTTGCTGGAAAACTGACACAAGTACACTAATTGGTTACAACAGCAGCACGATAGTGTAGATAAGATTCAAGTTCTCTACAAAAAACAGCCAGCAGCAACAAATGAACCGAAGATTCATTTCCTCACTCTATCCAGGAAAAACTCTACTCATGAGTCCAAATCTAAAGTTTTAGTCTTTACTTGCTTACAGTGTTCACCGCACAATCTTTTAACAAAGAGACACCATTTAACACTGCAATTTATATTTATACATACCTTGAAGAAAACATGCAAAAGAAAAAAAACAGATCCTTTCTATACTTCCACCTATTATCATTCCTAGTTAGTGCCACTTTGGATGCTCCAAGTACACATATGGAGACAATGTTTGAGCTTTCCAAATCCAAAAGAACAACCTTTTGCTTATAATCCGCGTAACTGGAACGGCTCGAGATCACCTACGACGCTACTTAGTTACTTGTAAACTGCAGAGTGGTTCAACTTCAAGCAGCTAAACAGACTCAAACAACCTTCTCAAGTTCAAGAAACTTGCTAACAAGCTACATCAGATGTTCAATATGCTTCGATAGCTATAACTATCAACCAACAATGGAAGAGCTCTACTGAGAAGAGAAAAAAACGAAACCTTCCAAGAACAGTAGCGAGAGTGTTGAGATAAGTCTCAATCATCTGGTCCCTCGTTGGCGCCGGATCCTTGGGAAACTCCATCACAATCAGCCAGTGGTTGTAGTCGCATCCAGGAAGCATTATCGTCTCTCTCTGCTCGTTGCTACTGCTCCGTTTCGATGAATAATCCGAATCCACCGTCGCAGCCTTGACAATCGCCACCCGACGGCGAGACTCCGCGGTGGAGATGCTCCGGAGCAGAGGATGGTTCCATTTCCCGATAGAGAGTGTATGGAAGCGTGTCAGGTGGGTTATGGGAAGTAGGGTTTTGGGGAGGAGCGAGGAGGAAGGAGAAGATGTAGTGAAGGAAGCCATTGCAGTTGGAGAAAGCGAGCGAGGTGGAAGGGGATAAGATAGTTTCCTCACCTGCTGCCTTCTCAAAGACCTATAAAACGACATCGTGTTGTGGTTAAATCTCTTAAATGCTCGTGGGCTAGTATTTGGGCCGAGTTAATAATCAGCCCATAGGAGCAAAACTTATAATCCAATTTAATTAAGACTCATTGATTAGTAACATTTAAAACTATTAATTAAAATTAAGTTACAGCAGAGATTTAAGAAATATCGTTAACCAAGTAAATAATCTTTCCAAGTTTGGAAATTAGATGACCAGTTCTTTTTTTTAATCAAAATTGACCAAGTCTTCTGACAAAATAATCGTTGGAAACACATCTATTTAAGATGGAATTAACAAGAAATACCAAAACAACATTGGAAATTTAAAAAAAACATCAATAAGCACCATAGGAGAGTAGTTATTCTAAAAAAAAATCAATAATATAAGAAAATATTCGAGTTGTTATTATAAGTAGGGGATATTGGTTGTTGAATTTTAATGGATTTGAAAATCCTAACTAAATCTAGTTTATTGATTTTATGATTTTCAAATCTGTATTAAAATCATGTGTTATTGGTTTAATGATTCATAAATTCTATATCAAATCAAGTGTTATTCAATCGTACGAATTTACTAATATATTTGATTTTATAATGGATTTGAATGGATTTGTTTGGATTTTTTTAGTTAAAAATACAAAGACTAAATCCGAGGAAAAACTTCCGGATTTGCATATTTTACTTGAATTTATAAATACTATATGGATTTCTAAACCAATCAAAATATATAAACCAATAAATTGTTTGAGAAAAATAAAACCATTATATCAGAAATAACTGGAATATTGTTAGCGGCCAAGAATGGTGGTGAGGGTGACGTCATTAATAGAATTTCCGTTTTGTCCGCTGAGACAACCACCAGAGGAGCTGCCACCATCATTACTTTCTATTCTCCTCCCCGTAGTAAAGGCCGGATGCTTCGGAGATGGAAGATCAATAGCGTTTTGCTCCAACATGAACACAATGGTAGACATATCTACTCTGTCCGAAGCGTTTTCTTGAACACAAAGCAACCCAATGTGTATGCACTTGATCACTTCGCTCTCATCATAACTCTTCACGTCCATCAGTTTGTCTATGATCTCTATTACTTCACCTTTCTTCCATTGATCCCAAATCTATACAATAAGAAAAAACAACATTTGCGTATGTTATTGTTCTCTCTTAAACAAAATGCAGTTTTATTGTACTTACATGTCCGAGTAGATTCGAATATTCATTGAAGCAACAGTTGTTTTTCTTTCCGGTAATGATCTCTAAAATCAATACTCCAAAGCTATACACGTCAGATTTTATGGAGAACTGGCCATCCATTGCGTACTCCGGTGACATATAACCACTGAGAAAAGAGGTTGAAACCACTTTAAAGATTGAAAAGAAGAATGTTGTGTGGATTGAGAGAGAGCTAACTCACTATGTTCCAACGACCCGTTTCGTGCTTCCTTCAACCTGGTTGCCTCCAAAGATCCTCGCCATGCCAAAATCTGAAATCTTAGGGATCATTTCATTGTCAAGAAGTACATTGCTTGCCTTGAGGTCCCTATGGATGATCCTCAGCCTTGAATCATGATGAAGATAGAGGACTCCACGAGCAACCCCTCGTATTATATCTATTCGTTGTGGCCAATCGAGAAGTGCTCGATGCTCTTCGTCTAATGAAACATATGGAATGAGATAAAGTCACTGGTCTTTCTCATAAGAAATAAGTATATTATAATTAAGTTATGAACGTACGGAATATGAAATAGTCTAGACTCTTGTTAGGTAGATACTCGTATATCAACATCTTTTCTTCCAGTTCAACGCAACACCCTAAGATCCTCACGAGATTCCGATGCTGCAGCTTTGATATCAACTTGACCTCGTTCTTGAACTCTACCATTCCTTGGCCTGAGTTTGTTGACAACCTCTTCACAGCTATCTCCATACCATTCTCCAACACTCCCTGAAGATAAACAAAACAACTTGTTACTAAACATACCACTTAACTTGAGATTATGTTTTTGGCTTCTTCCTTACCTTATAAACGGATCCAAAACCACCTGCTCCAAGCTTGTTATTTAAAGAGAAGTTGTCTGTCGCTTCAACGATTGTGGTAAGCTCGAAGAGAGGCAACTCCCTATTTCTTTCCTTGTCATGAAGCTGTTCTCCAAATCTTAGTGAGTCTCCAAAATCAACATAACTAGTAGCAAAGGTTGTTGTAGATCTTGTATGCCTCTTAGACTCTGCGCTTGACCATGTTTTCATTAGTTACTTGTGAGCTAAGAAACTAACTTATGAGCTTAAAAGATATTTACTTACTTTGTCGCTTCCTTACAAAACAGAACAACATAACCGTTGCTAACATGACAGCTGCAATCAAACTGATGAGAATCCAAATGAGTTTCCTCTTCCTTGATGACCCTTCTCTGTTCCACCGTGCTGAAACAAGCATTAAATCATAACAGTAAACATTTGAGGCTTGTTCTTTGTCATGGACAAAGCCAAATGAAACATTTCGTCTATTTTTCCCAAAATTTTCGAAAAAAATCACGTAAAAATAGATTCCAAATTAAAAAAAAAAAAGAGAATTATTTATTGAAATCTTTACTAAATCATCAATGTTCTAGAACATACAAGTTGTAGAGTGTACCTAACTCTTCCTTGTCTACGCGTACATACAAATCTTGTCCTGAGCTCAAGTAAGTCCTCGTATCCAACATATCACCGTGCCATGTCAAACACCCTCTTGGTCCTCCTTCACTTTCATAGTAACCACTTGCGTAAGCGACACAACTGCAGTTCCCTAAGCATGTCTGTTTACATTCCTTCAACGTAACATTCATATCCACAATTGCACCTGACGTGTCTGGAATCTTCACACGCTCCAACTTCACAAAAACTTCTCTCCCACGGCATGTTAAACCTGTATCATCTCTCCTCGTGCACCCACCTGAAGGATCTCTCGAGTTCCAATCCTCAGGCGTCTTGGGCTCGTAGCCAGGTAAGCATCTGCACTCCAACGTGTCTCTACTCAAGGGATCACAGTAACCGTTCGGTCCACAATAAGCGTACCCGTCGCACTGCTCTTGAGGGTTAGGTCTTAACCCTATCCACCTCTTCTCCCTTGCGTTCCACGTAAACCGTTGCAAGCTTCCCACGTCTCTCATCACCACTCTTGTTATCACTGAAGTGTCCAACACGCCGTAAGTGTTGGACACTTCGTCCTGATTATTCACAAAGGAGATGTTGAAGATGGACTTGAGTGTCTTCTCAGGGACACCGCTCCATCTCTGTCCTGTCCATGAACCTCCACGCCACAGTGGGTTCAGACCGTTGTACATCATTGTCTGTGGAAACGCTCCACGTTCCATCCTCAATGTATAGTTCCCAAGACCAGGGTCTTGAGGAGATCTCCATGACGTTAGAAACCGATCCAAACCGTCTTTTCTTGTGAAGCCTAGTCTCATGAAAGGAACAAAAGTGTCTGTAGGATGATCAAAGCTCTCCCAGAGAGTTCTCCCAGTGAGATGATCAAGTACAACGAGGTTGCCTAGATCAGAGAGTCTAGCCATTGGCTCAGAGATCCTATCTGAGACATTAGTCGACCATAGAAGCTCAGTCTCATGGGCTGATGAATATAAGCAGAGGTTCCCTCTGCCACTGAACACTACAAGCCCTGACGTGTCATTAACGGGACGTTCTCTGTTTGCAACCCATATAACAGTCTGCTCAGAGATCTGAGCGTACCAGATACCGACGTAACGAAGCTTAGAGTCCTCCCCAGGGCTGAAGAATCCAAAAGCAAACCTCTTGCCTTCAGAGAATATAACCTCACCATCTCTCAAGGACTGCCTTCTCATAATTGTGTCATTGGCTCCGATACAGGATCCAAGGAGGAGGGAGAAGAAGAAGAAGAAGAAGAAGAGTTTCATTTTTTTTTTTGTGTGTGTTGTGTCTGTTCAGAGCTTGATGCAAGTTATAAATGCTTACTGTCTCCTATTAAAAGCTAAGTGGGTCTCACCTGAACTAACTAGCAAACACCTTAGGTTGAACTTTCAAAAGATGTAGTAACAGATTCATGTGTGACATAAATGACACCAACAATAATTACTTAGTACATTCTTTCTCTCCTTCACTAAATAGCCTCTCTGCCCAGTTTCCCTACAATAATAAATACTTATGTTTTATGATATTTGAAACCTTATACATGAACTTACCAAAGAACAAAACTTACAAAACAAAAGTCACTTTCAAGCTAGTGAGGTAAGCTAATCACTTTCCACATTTTTAGAAAAAAATATCCAAATTTTGAGAGTTGGCTCTCCATGCTCTTTAATGCGGTAATACACTAATACCCAAAATGTTTTTTTTTTCTTCTGTTTGATTGATTCATGTATCTAGTTGTAAGCACATGCCTTAGTTGCAAACCAAACACCACCACACAAAGTGGAATCAATTCCCATGAGAATTTAGGCATTGAGCCAAGTTCATTAACAAAATTTCTGACAAAACCTCAAAGAACAGCACTCCTTTTCATTCATACAAATTTGGATTGGTTCTAACAATTTTCATGAGAAAAGCTACACCCTGTCTGAAAGCTAGACAATTCATGTCAGATGCAACAGAAAGCTATGCCTCCTTATCCTCCAAGGCCTTGAGTTCTTGCCTCCATTCCTCTAACTTAGAGAACTTCTCCAACTGCTCAGGCTTTAGGTCTTTGGGAGCAGTCTTCTGCTGTTGAGCTTCTGTGAGTCGTATCTGCAAAATGTTAACAGAAGATTAGAAACTAACAATTACACCAAACTGCCACAATGATGTAGTGAATGAGAGGACACTTAATCTTACTTTCTTCTTAAGTGCACGTATCCTTTTCTCAATGTCTTCTCCAGCAGTTCCTTGATTGTGTGCTTCACCAAGGTTCAAAGCATCCAAACTAGAAACCAATACATCCACAGATTGTGGTCCACTGCTTGGAGTGACAATGGGAACAGCCTCTTCCTTGTCTACATTACTTGATCCATCCTCAGAGCTGTTACCTTTTTCTGCAGCAGCCTGCAGAGATGATAATAATTTTGAAGCATGTTCCAGTAACCGAAGACGAAGCTAGTAATTTACATATGGATAGAGTTGAGAGACACATACCTGTAATCTCTTCTCTTTCTTACGTTCGTTCCTCTTAGCAGCTTTGGTCTTTGGTTTAGGAGTTGGATCAGGTTCATAACCTGGAGGTCCTTGTGAGGCCATCTCCTTCTTCATCTATTGGAAAGAAAATGTAAATTAGGCCTAAATACTATTTCATTTCCAAGAACAGAATAGAGAGTGTTGAGGGGATAAAGACTCCATACCAAAGAGCCTTTGGATTGATAGATGACAACTTCATCTTCTGGAACATGTCCAGCTCGAATCCGGATAGGTTTCCGGAGAGTGCCATCAGGTCTACGTGTAGGTTCCAGAATCCTCTCACCTCCTTTAAGGTTTTTGCTAAGTTCAGCCATTTGCTTTCTTTGTTCTCCGCTTCTATTGCTGCTTCCCATCTGATTCCTTCAGATTTTTTCAGTACCCTTGTCACTTATCTTCTTTCTCAGCTATAAGTTATCTGCTCTCTGTATCAAATGTTCAAGGATCATTAAAAAAAAAAAAAAAACTCATGGATTCAAATATTTACAGTTTTACACAGAAAACAAATCCAGTTTCGGTTAACAGTGAGTTTGCATACAACACTTTGTGAAAGAAGCCAAATGAAAAGAAGTATAGTTTAAACATCTCAGCAAACCACAGAAACAACCAGTGACTAACTGCCTTCAAAAATTCATGCAATCAAAAGTCAGAGAAAACTAATCAAAACAGGTGGCTAGTTACTCAGTTCAATAGTTCAACACTAACTTTTGACCTCCTCTAAGATCAAAAAAAAAAAAAAGAGTACAAAGTCCCAAGCTTTCTTTCTGCATTATCAGCAAAGTACAAATCTTTGGGGGACAACATTCTTTGGGCTGGTATTAGTATTAGTAACCACAAGCCAAATCTTTAATACAGATCCTTAAACCATAACTTTCTCGGATTCAAAGTTTGACCACTCTTAAGGCTCAAAACAAAATTTCTCTAATTCGACTCCTTGCAGTTAACCAGCATTGAGAATCAACCAAACTTAGTTAACCTATTTTTTTGCCGGCGGCCGGAGTTTCCTACACCTCGGTTCAATAGAGAGAGAGAAGAAAGAGGGGGGAAAAGATTGACCTTTGAGATGGAGCTTTTCTCCGGTTGTCGGAGAGCGCAAGTCCGGTGAAAAGCAAGCGGTTAATAATATTGAATAGTCGATCTTGAATTCTTCGTGAATTCGATTGGAAAACCAAACAGACAAAATACAAACATAACTAGGTAATAACGTTATTGTAAATAAAAAACACCTAAATTAATTTAATGTTGTATACTTAGACGGAAATTCTCTCAAATAGTCATTTTTTAAGTTTTTGTCATAAAATAGCCCTTAAAAAAGAAAATGACCAAAATAGTCTTTTTTTATTTTGAAATTTTTAATTTTTATTTTTTTAAATTTGAAACTTTATCCTCAAAATCTCACCTTTTAACTATAAACCCTAAGTCTACATTAGTTAATTCTATGGTAAAAATACATTTTCACCCTTTAATAAAACTTATTTTGATCATTTTATTTATTGAAAGTTATTTTGTGACAAAAACTTAAAAAATATTATCCTAGAAAATTTCTCATACTTTAAGGTTAGTATATGAATACCTTTAGAAGGTTTTAAATGATTAAACATGATTATTTGAATCACTGATACAAAGGACAATAACTAAAACTTGATTAGTCATTACACAAAACCTGAAACAATATTCCCACTTCATATAACCATGTTTCAAAATTATAGTTGAAAAAAGATCTACAATTAAAAAAATTGGTATGGAGATTATAGTGAGATTATAGTAAGCTAATTTATATATACATATAAAAGGTATTTTGCAGCACTTGCTTGTCCCTCACATAGGTTTCTTATATAATGGGAAATTGAGAATAATGAGATGGGATTAGACTCCTTCGATAAGATCCACATGAATGATTGAGTGAAAAGTTGCTGAGAAAGTTCGTAATTCCTTCTGCTAAGAATGGTTCAAATTGATGAATCAAATCCTTTTCCACCGTCGCGTGTATCATATCACCATGTTATAACGAAGATGAACTCAACGTTAGTTGGGCCAAATAAATCAAACACCAAAACACTAAAACCTAACTATTTACTATTTGTTCAATCATTTATTGATGGAAACATATATATATAATCCAACCATATACTATGAACAACACAATATATATGTTTATCATACAAATCACTCATGTTGGTATCTAGTAAAACCATTAGAACTTGAATTCTATTTCATTGGCGTTAGATTTTAACCTTGATTTTCCACATAGACTTTTAAGTCGAAAACAAAGTTAAAATTTGCCATTTGCTAAGCTAGACTCAGAGAGAAAACTAAGAAACATGTGCTGGTGTGCTAGTATGACTGAATAAAGTCGGTATACGTTTATTATATAGCTATATGGTGGTATTTATAAAAGGAAATACATGGGCGATTTCAGAAATATAGAAGGTTTAAATTACCTCAGTTTTGACGTATAGAAAGTAGGGTATAAAGTTTTAATACCATATATATAACGATTTTAAAATCATTAAATGTGTATATACTTCTTTCCAAAACATTCCGTTCACAACTTAATTTGCGTTATTTATACATTTGAAACTTTCCAAAAGAATTACAACTACAAAAAATCTCACATTTAAAATCGTTCATAGCAAGTAACTTATTTTGCTTCTCGGACACGCACAATATATACAATATAACTTTGTAATAATGAGCTTAGGGCACAGTTAGGAAAATAAGGAAATTCATCTTAATTTTTCAAACTATGATTTTTTTAGATAGATTATTCACAAATGTAGTAAACCAGTCCAAATAGTAAACCAAACCGAATTTTTTTTGGGATTTAATTCATGTAATCTCGGTTGTCTCTATTCAATATGTTCAGTTCAACCATTGATATAATATTCAAGCTTTTTGAAAATTGACCATGGAGAATTGTCCATGTTTATGTCTCCAATCATTGGTTGATCATAAATCTAGTGAGTTCTAACATCTTTTTAGCATAATGTAATTTATATCTTATATATATGATTCACAAACATAGTAAACGAAATATAGGTATATATTTATTTCTAGTACAATCAGTATAGTGCACTGCCACGATGAAGTAGGAGCGTTTTAATTTTAAACTATACATTATACCAGTCAATTTATCAACAATGATTGAATCGGTTTGCATAAAATTATAAACCGAGAACCATATAAATGCGAGGTGGTCGTCTATTTATTGTCCACTAAACTCCCCTACGCCCGTAACAAATGATATAGTAAATTATTTGGATGGCATATATTTTAATATTCCTAGTAAGTTGTGGGTAGTTTAATATTTGGTGTGAGAGAAGCTATGGAATTGACACATCAGCAAAGGCAATTTTGTTAATCATACATGAGAGCAATGTTATTTATTAATAATGTTCCTCAAAAAAGTGATTTTTTTTTAAATGATTTTATAAGCATAAATATTCTGATTTGGTTAATGTTAAGACAGGTTGTCTTTGGGCCGACTAGGGTGGGCGTTCGGATATCCGTTCGGGTTCGGGTTCGGATCGGATATTTCGGATTTTTGGGTATTTCGGTATAGAGGTATAGAACTCGTTCGGGTATTTCTGTACTTCGGGTCGGATTCGGGTATTTTTAGTTCGTATTCGGTTATTTCGGATCGGGTTCGGATTTTAGATTTAAAAAAAAAAATTCATTTCTCAAATTTCTTGTATTTAAATATCTAACTTTCACTTAACTAATTTTTTATTTTAAATAGATTGAATGGTTAATAGATTTGGACATAACATTTTCAAACTAAAAAAAACATTAATTTGGTTTTTTTTAAAAAAATTTTGGATGTAACTTTTTGTTAATTGTTGAAATAAAAAGTTTGATATGCATTTTAAGTGAATAGCAAATCATTTTCTTCGTAATTGTATGTATATCATATGAATTTAAAGTATGTGTAGTATCAATATAAATATTTTATATAAAATGAGAGATGTAAACTAGAAATATAAGATTAATTATACATATGTTCGGTTATCTTCAGATATCCATTCGGGTTCAGATATTACCCGTTCGGGTTCGGATATCCAATCTCTCTTAATTCAATACCCGTTCGGATATTTTGGTACTTCGGTTCGGATTTCGGTTCGGGTTTTTTGGATCGGGTTCGGATGCCACTTCGGATTTCGGGTAAAATGCCCACCCTAGGACCGACCAAAGTGGTTTTGTCTGTTGACATCATTGCTTGAGTGAGGTTGACAATGTCACACGTTGACTAAATCGAATTTAGAGTTGGGCCTAAGCCCAATATACATCTCAATTTTCCTTTGTGGGCCTCTTTCTCTCCTAACGAAATCACTGTCCCGACCAACTCTCCATCTTCGCGTCGGCTTTTTATCTTCTCTGGGAGGTGTTTTTGAACCCAATTAACGCCGGGAGAAAAGACGGTGACAGGCTTATCCTTGCCCCTTGCATCCATCAAGTGAAATTCAATGAGAAAATGATCCTTACTCTAAACGTTTCAGATTGCGTGCACGAGTTACGTGAGAAAGTGAGATGTCATTGAGCTAATATTGACGATAATGTGTGCACCGTGATGGTCACAACATTAGTTCTCGAGGTGAGCTTTTTTCACTAGTGTAGATTTTCAGAACATGGAACTTGGCGTAGTAATGCATTCCTAATATATAGGACCGATAACTAAGCTTAACGACGTCACATTTGAAACTGTTTGTAGCTTCGAGTATGAGTTTGATCGAGGTACTGTCTATAAACTCTAGAGGGTTTAAGTTTGGTTCAATCGGTTTTGGTGATATAATATTTATTAATTAAACAAGACCATCTTTACTATGCAAATATGGAATTAGTTACGTACATATTGCGCTGAATCAAAATAATCAAGGCGTGACATTATGACTATAATAAATTTCTAACGACAACTAATCGAGTACATGTGTTCATCATATCATAATTTATTAAGGCGTCAACCACCAAACATGATACCCACTATTCATCCATACACACATTTACGTAGTCTCACAACCATACAAATCATAACGCTCAAACATGAACAATACAAATAAGTGTCAACAACATTATATATCCTTTATCTATGTTATTTACATGTACCAAACAACACATGTTGTTGTATTCGTCAAAATAAATAATTCTTCATTGTTAGTAATATTATATTATAATCTATACTAGGATAAGACCCGGGCCTTGCCCGGGATGTGATTAATAATTTTGTTATTTTGAAGATAAGAAGACTTTAGGTCTGTTTAATTCGGATATTAGTTCTTTTTTGGGTTGGTTGTTTTGGGTTTTAATACCCATTTAAATAACTACATTTTAAATCAATAATTTTTTTTGTATGTTCGGTTAAAATGGTTGAGGCTTTTGATTTTTTGGTGATAACCCTAAGACTATTAATACTTATTTGTTTTCATGTTATAAGTATTTTAGACAATCCTGAAGCCCAACCAATCATTTCATATTATAATTTGTAAAACCATGCAAAATTAAATCAAATCAAGATAATTGTTGAAGAAAAAAAAAAGAAAATTATAAAAAAGTATTTCATTACAATTTGGTTAATGGTCAAATGAAGCATTAAAAATAATTTTTTTTTGAATTTCCTATAGATTTAGCATCCTCACTTGCGGTGAATATTTAATTATATACGTATTCACTTCAATGTACATATATGTACGTGTATGCAAGAAAATTAAATATATCAAAGAGGATTTTGAATCCATATATAATATTGTCAGATCGAGCATTACAAAATGTTATCACATGACTTGCACTTGGATCGACTAAAACCATCTCAATGTTCTCTCCAGCCCGAGCAGAGTATTGTTTCCATACCCAAATTATCTTAACCCTTATTCTCCACATTGTTTTGAAAGGTTTCAATGCAGACACTTGATCAAAATTTGCCATCGTTTTATTTGTTATCAACTTCTTGCGAGTCTTTGTTAGTGTTCGTGAGGGAAACAGTATAAGGTCTTACTATTATATAGCAACCTTCAAACATTATGTTAAAAAGTAGGTCACATCGAAATATTGGAAATACAATATATTCCATGTACGTTAAGAGTTGTGAAACAATGAAAAATAGCACAATCGATCTTATTATCAATAACAATAAGATCGAGATTACGGGACATATAATATTGTGTTCCCATAGTTTTATAACTCCAAAACAATAATAATATTTCCAAACTGGCTTTACTTGGTACGAACACACGATCTTAATTATGAATATATATTATTTCTAATTTCTCGGTACCTTATTGAATGGTTTGCGTAATCTCCAAGTCAAATGCGAACTCCAGCTTATAATTAGGAATATTTTTATTTCCTATTTATGCACCTTATTGAATTTGTTTCTTAAAATCCAAGACTAATGAGAGAGTTAATAATAAGGGGACCTCCAAGTATAATTCTTAAATTAAATGTCAAAACAATTAATCAAAAATAACTTGACTTAAAAAATTCATTTTTAATATAATATAATATAATGGGTATCTAACGTAAACATGTAAAATCAAGCTTATAAAATTCATATATAAGGTGTAGTAAGTACTCGTAAAAATATTGAAACGATATATTGGATTTAAAAACAAAAATAACTACGATCATTTTAGACTATACATATCACTACAAGAAAACGTGTCCATAACAACGAACATTTACGACGAAAATATTTCGTCGTAAATTTACATGGTGTTTACAACGCAGTTACGAGAAATCCATCTTTCGTCGTAAACGCCATGTAAATTTACGACGAATAGTTTTCGTCGTAAAATTCATGTAAGTTTACGACGAATGTACGTGGAATGAGAAATACGTCGTAATCATTACATCGACATTACAACGAAACATGTTACCGTTATATTTAGGTGAAAACGTGTATTCAATGTGCTTTAGCTTACCTAATTTCGTCGTAAAATCGTTGTAAATTTTATGTTAAAACCATGTAAAATATTCCTTGTAAAATCAATCTTATATTTCAACTACCCAACTCGAAAATTTCTCTATATATATGTCATTTCCCACAACTCTCTTCCTCACAACACACAAACGGGAGAAAAAAAAATCCGAAAAAAAATCAGAAAAAAAAAATTTCAAAAAAAAATCTAAGAAAAAAATGGCCGGTGGCGATAGTATTTACGAGTTACGGAGTTGGATGTATTTGCACAAAGATTCCGACGGGAGGGTGACGAACACATTTCTGAGGGGGCTAGAGACATTCATGCACCAGGCGGGCTGTACACCGATCACACAGGAAAGCGGTAAGATGTTCTGCCCCTGTCGAAAATGCAAGAATTCAAAATTTGCACGTAGTGAAACTGTATGGAAGCATTTAGTAAACAGAGGATTTACACCACAGTACTACATTTGGTATCAACATGGAGAGGGTTATGGGGGAAATGAAGCTAGTTGTAGTAATAATAATTTTGAGGATGGTCATCATAGTGAAGAACCGAATCATTTGCATAATGAATATAATTATCATCAAGATCATGAGCAGATGGTAGATCATGATAGGATTCAAGATATGATTAGTGATTCATTTTTGGAAACAACTACAACAATAACTGATGGAACTGGAAATGTAGAAGAACCTAATTTGGATGCAAAAAGGTTTTATGAAATGCTAGATGCTGCAAATCAACCAATCTACACTGGTTGTAGAGAAGGCATCTAGGATGATGAATATTAAAACGGATCATAATTTACCTGAGAATTGCATGGATGCATGGGCGGAGTTGTTTAAAGAGTATTTGCCAGAAGACAACGTGTCTGCTGAATCTTATTATGAGATTCAGAAATTGGTTTATAGTCTTGGGTTGCCTTCGGAGATGATTGATGTTTGCATCGACAACTGCATGATCTACTGGAAAGAAGATGACAAGTTAGAAGAGTGTCGATTCTGCAAAAAACCACGATTCAAACCGCAAGGCCGTGGGAGGAATAGGGTACCGTACCAAAGGATGTGGTACCTACCAATTACAGACAGATTGAAAAGATTATATCAATCTGAGAGGACTGCTGCGTCGATGAGGTGGCATGCGGAACATGTCCAGAGAGATGGTGAGGTTGCACATCCATCAGACGCAAGCGTAGAAACATTTCAACAAGGTACACGCAGATTTTGCTACAAATATTCGGAATGTCTATCTTGGGTTATGCACCGATGGATTTAGCCCATTTGGAATGTCTGGTAGACAATATTCTTTGTGGCCAGTCATTCTTACGCCGTACAATTGACCGCCGGATATGTGCATGGAACAAGAATTTCTATTTTTGACCATATTAATCCCTGGGCCGAAGCATCCAAAACGGTCTCTTGATGTTTTTCTTCAACCGTTGATAGAAGAGCTAAAGCAATTGTGGTCAGAAGAGGTGAGGACGTACGATTGTTCCCTGAAAAACAATTTTACGATGCGAGCAGTTCTGCTGTGGACGATAAGTGATTTCCCTGCTTATGGGATGTTGTCTGGCTGGACAACACATGGAAGATTATCTTGTCCATATTGTCTTGGATCGACGGATGCTTTTCAACTGAAGAATGGTAGGAAGAGTTGTTGGTTTGATTGTCATCGTCGCTTTCTTCCACTTGCCCATCCGTACAGAAGAAATAAGACATTGTTTCGGCACAAAAAAATTGTCAGAGACGGTCCTCCTCATATCTCACCGGCCGGCAGATCGAAGCAGACATTGATTATTACGGAGCTCAGGAAACATTTAAAGTTGGAGGAAATTGGCATGTTCCTGTAAATATGCCTGATGGGTATGGTGTGTCTCACAATTGGCATAAGAAGAGTATATTTTTGGAGCTACCCTATTGGAAGGATCTTCTCTTACGCCACAATCTGGATGTCATGCATATTGAGAAGAACTTTTTTGAGAACATCATGAATACATTACTTAACGTCCCTGGGAAGACAAAAGATAACAAAAAGTCAAGGATGGACTTACCTGATATTTGCTCAAGAAGTGAGTTACATATCAAGAGCAATGGAAACGTTCCTGTTCCCATCTTCCGGTTGTCATCAGAAGCCAAAACAACCTTGTTTGACTGGGTTGCATCAGAAGTTAAGTTTCCTGATGGTTATGTTTCAAATCTGTCAAGATGTGTTGAACGAGGTCAAAAGTTCTCCGGAATGAAGAGTCATGATTGTCATGTGTTTATGCAACGACTACTTCCATTTGCTTTTGCCGAGCTCCTTCCAGCAAATGTCCATGAAGCACTTGCAGGTAATTATAATTTTATAATATATATACATATGTTATGAAATGTTATTAATTTGATTACTTTTGCAATATACAGCCATCGGCGCTTTTTTCAGAGATCTTAGCACACGTACGTTCAAGGAAGAAGTCATCGAACAACTTCATCATAACATTTCGATCATATTGTGCAACCTGAAGAAGATATTTCCTCCTTCATTTTTTGACGTCATGGAGCATCTAGTTGTCCACCTACCGTATGAAGCATTGCTTCATGGACCTGTTCACAACGGATGGATGTATCCGTATGAGCGACAGATGAAACATTTGAAGGGGAAAGCAAGAAATCTTGCAAAGGTGGAAGGTTCAATAGTTGCGGGGAGTTTGACAGCCGAAACATCTAACTTCACATCATACTACTTTGCTCCAACTGTTCGTACGAGGAAAAGAGTTCCTAGAAGATATGATGATGGTGGAGTACCGACATCATATCCAATTGATGGTGTTCCTGACATTTTCTGCAAAATTGCACGGTTTGGTGGTAAAACGAAAGAAGTATGGTGGTCATGTGAAGAGGATAAACATAGTGCCCACACTTATATTCTGCTCAACTGCGAGGATGCAGTGACCCGTTACTTTGAAAGGTAAATATTTTTGTGAATGTTAATTATATGAATTGAAGTTAATTATGTATGACTTGATTATTTGTTTAATTTGCAGCATGTTTGTATATCAAGTTGAAGAACCAATACCAGGAATATATGCAACTGATGTGGACACACGTAAAGATAAGCACTTTGTCAAGTGGTTAAAATCACAGGTACGTAATATATCTCATACATTGATTAATTAAGTAAGTGTTTTGATACTTCAATATTAATTAAGAATAACTGCTTTTTGCAGGTTGATTATGACGATCCTTATTATCCCGTATGGTTTCACGAATTGGTTCAAGGTCCAGTTGCAAAGGTCACCACATCACCTATGTATTTCACACGAGGATTTACCTTTAGTTTTTAAAAAATTATTTGGAGTTTTAGGGTTTTAGAGTTTAAGTTGGAGAAAGAGTACAAAGTAGTAGAGAAGAGATATGATGTTAGATGATATTTGACTTTGGGGTTTAGGGATTTCATTCTCGGTGTTTAGGGTTAAGCGTTGTAAAATCATCGTAAATGGTTATCTATTCCACGTAATTTCGTCGTAAATGAAAAAAACGCGGGCCTGGTAACTTCGTCGTAAACGTGGGCCTGGTAAATTCGTCGTAAACGACGTTTCGACGTAATTTTGTCGTAAATCGAAAAACGCGGGCCTGGTAAATTCGTCGTAAATGAAAAAACGCGGGCCTGGTAACTTCGTCGTAATATTACGTCGCGTTTACGACGAATCTTTTTCTATATATTGAGACGCCGAGACGAGGCTGCCTCGTTCATTCCTCCCAAACTCCTCTCCTCTCCCTCTAAGGTACATTCTCTTTACTCTTTTTTTTTTTAAGTTAGTTTAGGTTATTAATTAGTTTAGGTGATTAGTTAGATGACGGAATACTATAGTTTAGGTGATTAGTTAGGTAACAGAATACTTTTTTAATTATGTCGTCATAATTGATTAAATTTATTTAAATTTTTTTTAGATGACTCCTAGAAGGAAACCAGCAGCACCTACTTATGCCCAGTTGTTTGGCGATGGTTCCGGTACATCTTCTTCCGGTCCATCGTCTTCCGATGCAGTTCCAGACTCTCAGACTTCTCAGAGAGTTTTTTCGAGTCCTCCTCTTCCACCGCAGATGCCTCCACCTTCTCCTCCAGCGGCTGCACCTGAGCATGTCCCAGAAGGTGCAGTTCATCCAGATTTGCGTGTGCCTTCATATGATCCCTTCGCGAGATATACGGTGGAGGATTTGCTTGCCCAGCCTGGACAGGAGGGTTTGGATGTTCTAGACCCCGATAGACCCCGAGGAACTTATTGGTAAGTTATTAATTTTTATTACATTAAAATTAAATTAATTTTTATTTTCTAATGGTTAAAGTGTATTTTTTCAGGTTTGGGGCTAACAACCGTGTTAGCCGGAGTGTTTCGGCGACGATTAAGGGTTACTACGACGGGGCATACCCGAACTGGAGCAAGACACCAAATCACGTTAAGATCACGTGGTTTAAATGTTTTGCGATAAGATTTTTAAATTTAATTAAATTTTCACTTTTAAATATATATATATATTTTTAATATTTATTATTAATTGTAATTTTTTTAATTTTTTTATGTTTCAGCAAAAGTGGCATTGGTCTTTGGGAATCACCGAGAGGGTGAAGGCGGAATTCGTTGCAAAGGCAAAGATACGCCTCTGCAACACAGTCTCTGATTGGAAGGACAAGTGGGAGATCTACGGGTATGAGGGAAAGCCCACTGAGCTCACGACGGATGTGTGGAATGGCCTTATCGCCTATTGGGAGCACTCCTCTTCGATCAAAAAGGCCAATTCGTGCTCGGCTTCTCGAAGGACGAAGGATAAAGATGGTCATTTGCCCATGCTTCACAGAACCGGACAAAAACCTCATGTAGGAGTCCGTCTAGAAGCTGTAAGTTTTGTTTTAAATATATATTTTAAAATATTGAATTAATATAATTTATAATATTTAATTTAAATTTTTTTTTGTAGTTCGAGAAGACGGGAGTCTTACTTTCTCTGTCTGGCCTATTCAAGATGACTCACGCCACATCCGACGGAGTTTTTGTGGATCCTGCATCTGAGAAACTCTTCCAAACAGTGGCTGGTCGGATTGGAGAACGGGAGACGCAACTAACCCAGGAGTTTCCCGATGGATTACCAGTCACATTGTCCACCGAAGAGGTCGACAGAATCTTCGAAGAGGTACAATTTAAAATTTTTGTTTACATTATTTTAAATATTTTAACATAATTAACTATATTAATATATGTTTTGATTTTATAGGTGGCTCCTAAAAAGAAGGGACGGATAGTCGGTATAGGCTCTGTTAACGAAGTTTCAAGGGCAACTTCGTCATACACTTCGAGACGAGATGAAGAGACTGCTCAGATGAAGGCTCGAATGGATAGCCAGCAGGTTCGTTTAGACTCTCTTGAGGATTTGCTAGACGTGATGGCCGTGGGAAACCCGGTTATGCAGAGAATGTTGAGTGAGAGACGAGCCGCTCTTGGAATGCCACCACGAGATCCCCAAGAGTCCGATCCAACCCGTCAACAGCCGAGCAACCCCACCAACTACTTCGAGAATATGTAGTTTTTTTCTTTCTTTTTGTATTATGAATTTAAATATTATTGTATGACTTTTTAAAATATGTTTTCCAATTTCATATTTCGTTTTAAAATTTAAATTATTTTAAATTCTGAATATTAAATATAAATTAAAATTTATTATATACTAATTAATAATAATATAATAAGAAACGATGTAAACTCCTCGTAAACATTACATGGAGTTTACATCGAATGTTTACGAGGGATTAACATCGAAATATTTACGAGGGTTTTACATCGAAATGTTTACGAGTGATTTACAACGAAAGTATTTACGTGTGCTTTACATCGAAATAATTACGTGGGCTTTACGACGAATTTTTACGTGTCGTTTACGACGAATCCTTTCTCTGCGCTTTACGAGGAATATATTTCGTCGTAAACGTAACGAGTCGTTTACGACGAAACATCCGTTACGACGGACGTTTAACAACGAAACGTCTTTCGACGTTAATTCGTCGTAACACCTCGTTTACGACGAATTTACAACGAATACTGCCCTAGTAAAAAATATGTTTTCTTGTAGTGTATGCTATTGGTAAAACCGTTAGTACCAAAGAAAATGCAATTAAATTTATTACTATTTGCTTAAACATTGTAAAATTTAGTATGTCATTGTTGTTATGTTAAAGTATATAACTCGTAAAACAATTTGAACAAAATAATAAAACAGAGGCTTTCCATTAATTTAAGAATAACTAAGAAGTTCGACAAAGAGATCTATCTCCCATAATTCAAAACGCTTGAAAAAGATAATTGCAATATAGTAAAGAAAAACAACAGATAAAAACAAAAGCCTCTGTAAAATGTCTTGCAATCCCTAATTTCCTTCAGCTACTTTTGTCAGGTTTCTCCTTTTTGATCTGAGTTGAACACAGATTCCTTCTCACCAAATTCTCGTCATAGTGTTCCTCCAAGTTAAAAACGGTTATTCCTCGGCATTTAGCAGGAGTCAATGCGTTAGCTTAACCTTCCTGGGACGACCCTCCAGACAACATTAATGAACCCTGTAATACATTTACAGAATTGTACAAAAACATACCGTAAGAAACATTGCAAGAATAAGAGTGTAATGACCCACCACTCCCACCATCTCCACTTCTTTCTCCAACCCCACCACTTCCACCTTCTTCTCCACCATCTCCACCTTCTTCCCCACCATCCCCATCTTCTTTAAAGCTTGAGAAAGAGAGAGAGAGAGAGAGAGAGAAAGAGAGAGAGAAGAAGGAGAAGAAGAGAGAAAGCTCACCTGAACTCGTCGCCGGAGAAACCGTGCGCCATGACCACGTTCAGCTTGCCACCACCGATAAACACCCTAGGTAATCGCCGGAAACCGCATTCCTTAAGCTCAGTTTCGTTTCCGTTTAGTAAATCGCCCATAACTTCCTAACTATTGATCATCTCGTGCATTCAAGACCACCATCGTGTTCCTCTCGTCGAGACGAAGCCGTAGACACCAACCACGCCTCAATCGGAGCCCGGACGAAGCCTCACGCGCCTCCGGAAGTTTCGCCTCTGCGCGCGCGTGAAGTACACGCGCCGCCGCCGGAAAACGTCGCCACCGCCGGACCACCGTCCCCCGCCGCCGGAATACCGCCGTCGCCGCCGACAACCGCCGCCGGAATACCGCCGTCGCCGCCGGTGACCGACACCGTTGACTCGTCGGCGACTCGGTCAACTCGGCCGAGTCAACTCAGTGAGTCAACTCGGTTGACTCGGTTAACCGATCGGTTAGCCGGTTTAAATTGATTTCGGTTCGGTTAGGGTAAACCGGTCGGTTTAGTCAAATCGATTTCCGGTCAAAGTTTGACCGGGTTGACTTTGACCAGCGGGTTGACTTTTCCGAAAACTTTTACCAGTTCCGTTTTCGACCGTTCGAAAGGCGTTCTGACTCAGAATTTCGATCTGATTTCAGATATGGAGTCTATTTGAGCAGCTGGAGTTCATAGACAACACTTTTATATTGCTAAGGTGAGGGTCTATTCCCGAACTTCTCTTATTCGGCTTAGGACCTCGAATAAGTATAATTTATTTCTAATGTGTTCCGTCTGTGTGAAATCGAGTCTGTCATTGTTTGTTTAGTTTTAGGTTCTTTGCATAAACCGGAACTAGGGGGTTAGAGGATTCAACATTGATTGTTTCACTTAATGTAAATTCTTAGCTAGGATTGTTTTTGTTTGGAGACGGATACAGAGTCGGACTGCTGTATGCCGGATTGTATGGAGGTCACGGCCAACTTTAGTCGACCGGTTGAGCCGTAGACTGGAAGTGTCGATAAATCGTCTACGGGCGTGTGTTACCGAGCACTTTTTCGGTGTGTGTATGAACCGAGCACCTTTTCGGTAGTGTTTTGGCCTGTTAGTGGGCGGCGAGTGCGCACCTCGCTAGGACCATTGTTTGTTGCTTGAGTACTTTAGGTACTGTGTTTGACATGCATTAGAATTAAATTATATTTATTCGGAGTGCTATGTCCGGGTCCATGGACTTCGGGGTAGCATCCCATACCTCACTGAGCGATTCCCCTGTCGCTCACCCCTCACTCTTCCCCCTTTCAGGTGAGACAAACAAGTATGTGATATATGGACGGACTTGGTGCTATTTGACTTTTCTTTCGGATTTTATTTGGGCATGGGTGAGAGTTGTCGGGTTTATGGGCTTTTATATTACGGGATATTGTTGGTGGCCCGTCGTCCTTAGTGTCAGGGAGACGGGTGTCACATTGTTGTATGATGACGCGTCGGGGGTGACACGCTGTCCTCCATATAGGAGGTGACGGGTGTCACAATTTGGTATCAGAGCGGGTTCCATCCCGGTTCCGTCACGGGATGGCGGTCAGGGGATTCGGTTTTCATCGGTTTTCAAAGTTCTTTTTGTTTTAAAAAAAATATATATTTATTTATATATTTGGAAATTCTTTTAGCACCATTATGTCCAGTAATTACTAACTCAATTGTCTCTTTCAATGACGATGAGTAAAAATCATCGTCATTCGTCCTTCGACTAACAAGGTTCTCGACAGATGTTCAACAGTTGCGTGAAGTCCAAGTTCGTCAGTTTTCTCGGGAGTTATCAGTTCTTCGGTCATGATTTCGAGGCTATCCAGGAGTGGATATGTGACGTTTCTGCCACCAGCCCACTTCAAGCAATCGTTCCACGAGTTTTGTTACTGGAGACTATGTGGTGTGTGGTATGAGCCATTGGTTGGCATGTGTTGTTGTGTGTACGAGTATATTGACTATTTTGGAGATATATTTGTTTTGTGAACTCGTGGAGATCGCTTTTGAATTGGGGTGCAGCAGCTTGCGTTGTGTGGGTGTTGGAGTTACACTTTGGTATGTTTACCAATTTTGGCAGTGTTGATCGTTTCAGAAATGTGTCAGTTTGGACAACTGACATAGGACATTGGGAGCTATTTATATCCATCGCAGTGTACCAGTTATGCTTGGAGGGCCGATTTGTTCGGATATTCATCAGAGATGGAGCTACGTTTTTACGATGTTATCCTTGGGATGGATTGACTGTCACGGCATCAAGTAGTGTTGGATTGCCTGAGGGCAAGAGTTTCGATTGCTGGAGCAGATGGAAGTTGTTAGTGCATGCATGCTACATACTGAGGAGTTATGGGATATAAGAACAGAGAGATTTTTGGCTACCATTTCAATGGTTAAGGATGATGGACAGCATGGGCTGCAGGATCTTCCGGTTATTGCAGAGTATGAGGATATATTTGTGACCTTTGGAAAGGCCACCACAAGACACATGAGACGCTCTTGCAATTTTATTTTATTTTGGAGCAAACAGCACTGGTTTCACGAGTTTCTTATCGTCTATCACCAGCATGGATGACTGAGTTGAGAAAGCGATTGGAGGAACTCTTTGATAAGGGATTTATCAGATCGAGTTCTTCCCCATGGGGAGCATCATTGTTGTTGTAAATAAGAAAGGTGGGAGTTTCAGATTTTATATTGACTACATAAACTTGAACATGGTAACCATCGTATTGACGAGTTGTTAGAAGAGCTTAATGGAGGTTCATCGTTCTCGAAGTTTGTCTTGGCATCAAAGAAACCATCAGATTGCTATAGCTGAGGAGTATGTACGGAATGCAGATTTCCGTTATGGATATTACGAGTTCGTAGTGATACCATTTGGGTCGACAAAGGCACTGTTGCATTCATGAAGATATGAATGACGTTTTCGTGAACATTTGGATAGGTGTGCGATTGTATTCACCAACGACATCCTGATTATTTTGGAATAGAAAGGAGATTTGTGAGCATTTAGCGGATTGCGTTGGATAAGCCTGGAGAGCATCAGTTGTTCGCTAAGTTGAGGAAGTGTAGCTTCTGGCAGAGGAATGTTGTATTTTTGGGTAACATGGTTTTGGAAGCAGAATTTTGATGGATCCAAAGAAGATTAATACCGTTTCGGGAAGGTCGGAACCTAAGAGCGCTACAAAGATCAGCCGTTCTTTTTGGGTTGATAGTTTACTACTGGAAGTTCATCAAGGGTTTCATCGTAATAGTAATGTTAAAGACGCGGTCTACATGTAAAGACGTTAAGTGTGGTTGGATAGATTTTTGTTCGAGGAGTTTCACTGAATTGAAGCACAACTAATGAAGACACCAGTTTTGGGTTCTACTGAGGCTGAGGCTTACTGTGATGTGTCAGATACTGGATTGGATTTAAATTGAGGTATGAGGATTAAGTCATTCATATGCATCACGCCAGAGAGGCTGTAGTGGTATTTGCGTTATAGTTTTGGAGATCGTGATTGTACGGGAAGGAAGTCCAGATTCTATGGGATCATTAGAGTATGATATTTATCTTCACTGATTAAAAATTGCACTTGGGCAGTGCAGTTGGATTGAGTTTGTAGCAGACTATAGTTTGGATATCGCATACTACCTGATAAGGACAACCAGGTGATAAATGCCTTGGGTAGGCGTATGAGCTGTATCTCAGGAACCAAGAAGGTTCATGAGTTGGAGATTTGCTAGTCTCAGGTTGGGTGCCATTACTATCAATGGAGAGACAGATGTCCTTGGGACTTTGGAGCAGACAGATTTGCTTTGGAGGATACACAAGCACAAGTTAGCATTCTGGATTGGTTGAACAGATCGAGATTGGGAGTATTGGATATCATACAACTCTGAGCAGGATATACTTGTACCGAAACCGAGTTTGTGTGTTGGACGATAAGTTGTTAAGAAAAGGAATCTTACAACAAACATATCACTCGTGTTTCTCTACGCAGCGGGAACACCAAAGGGTACAAAGATATGAAGAGTTAACTATAATTGGTGTAGTATGAAGATGTTTGTAACTACATTACGTCGCGGTGCCAGACATGTTATATGGCAATGACAGAGGATCAGTTATCTATTATGTTATTTTTGAGCTTGCTTTTGCCGGAGTAGAAATGAGGCATGGTGATTATGGACATTGTTATTGGATTATAAATCACCATATGTGGAAAGGATGCCACATGGGTAGTCATGGATAGACTTACCAAGTCAGCCCATTTCCTAAGTAATTAAGAAGACAATCAGAGCTAATTAATTGGAGCAGACCTACATTATTGAGTTTGGGAAGTTTCATTGATGTCAACATTGTATCGGATTGGGAATCGAAGTTCACATCTACATTTCAGAGAGCCTTTCGGAAGGCACTTGGGACAATACATCTTATCACCCGTTGACATATTGTCAGTCAGAGAGGACTACTCAGAACTTAAAGGATATGTTCAGAGATTGCGTGGGATGGAATTTCAGAAAGCATCTACCTATACCAGAGTTTGCCTATATCGACAGCTATCTTTTGAGTATTAAAAAAAAAAATTTATTATATGAGGATTATTTATGGTAGACCTTATAGTATACCACTTTGTTGGACCAAAGTGGGGGAGCAATATGAGTTAGAACTATTAATGGTTCAAGAGACAGTAGAGCAAAGGACATACTCAAGGATTGGCTTTCGGAAGCCCATGACGTCAAAAGATTTATGCAGCTAAGCGCCGTAAGGATTTGGAGCTACATATGGACACCTAATATACCTGAAATTAAGGACATTTCAGGAGGAGCCTAAGACTCAGAAGATATAGGAGCTTAAACCGAGACACATGGAATTGTATCCTGCACTGGAGTGGATTGGATTAGTTGCTTGCAGTTACTTTATCAGCAGTATATCAGCCTTCTAGGACTTGGTTCATATGACAGCATTGCAAAAGTTGAGAAGGCGCTATAATTATTTTGCAGTTGACGTCAAGTGAGTTCATAAAGATTTTATGGACCTTATCATCTATTGAAGATTTTGGATCATCAAGAGAAAACAGTTCGGAGAATGTCGACCGTGCTTGTCCGAGTTCGTTGGGAGGGAGATAAGACTCAGGAGGAGACCTGAAAGGCCGAGCGAGGATTAGTATTCGAGGTTTTGGAGGTTCTGCTATGATAACATTGGGCATGTCAGCTTATGACTTGAATTCGGGGACGAATTCCTTATAAGTGGGGGAGAATTGTAATGACCCACCACTCCCACCATCTCCACTTCTTTCTCCAACCCCACCACTTCCACCTTCTTCTCCACCATCTCCACCTTCTTCCCCACCATCCCCATCTTCTTTAAAGCTTGAGAAAGAGAGAGAGAGAGAGAGAGAGAGAAAGAGAGAGAGAAGAAGGAGAAGAAGAGAGAAAGCTCACCTGAACTCGTCGCCGGAGAAACCGTGCGCCATGACCACGTTCAGCTTGCCACCACCGATAAACACCCTAGGTAATCGCCGGAAACCGCATTCCTTAAGCTCAGTTTCGTTTCCGTTTAGTAAATCGCCCATAACTTCCTAACTATTGATCATCTCGTGCATTCAAGACCACCATCGTGTTCCTCTCGTCGAGACGAAGCCGTAGACACCAACCACGCCTCAATCGGAGCCCGGACGAAGCCTCACGCGCCTCCGGAAGTTTCGCCTCTGCGTGCGCGTGAAGTACACGCGCCGCCGCCGGAAAACGTCGCCACCGCCGGACCACCGTCCCCCGCCGCCGGAATACCGCCGTCGCCGCCGACAACCGCCGCCGGAATACCGCCGTCGCCGCCGGTGACCGACACCGGTGACTCGCCGGTGACCGACACCGGTGACTCGCCGGCGACTCGGTCAACTCGGCCGAGTCAACTCAGTGAGTCAACTCGGTTGACTCGGTTAACCGATCGGTTAGCCGGTTTAAATTGATTTCGGTTCGGTTAGGGTAAACCGGTCGGTTTAGTCAAATCGATTTCCGGTCAAAGTTTGACCGGGTTGACTTTGACCAGCGGGTTGACTTTTCCGAAAACCTTTACCAGTTCCGTTTTCGACCGTTCGAAAGGCGTTCTGACTCAGAATTTCGATCTGATTTCAGATATGGAGTCTATTTGAGCAGCTGGAGTTCATAGACAACACTTTTCTATTGCTAAGGTGAGGGTCTATTCCCGAACTTCTCTTATTCGGCTTAGGACCTCGAATAAGTATAATTTATTTCTAATGTGTTCCGTCTGTGTGAAATCGAGTCTGTCATTGTTTGTTTAGTTTTAGGTTCTTTGCATAAACCGGAACTAGGGGGTTAGAGGATTCAACATTGATTGTTTCACTTAATGTAAATTCTTAGCTAGGATTGTTTTTGTTTGGAGACGGATACAGAGTCGGACTGCTGTATGCCGGATTGTATGGAGGTCACGGCCAACTTTAGTCGACCGGTTGAGCCGTAGACTGGAAGTGTCGATAAATCGTCTACGGGCGTGTGTTACCGAGCACTTTTTCGGTGTGTGTATGAACCGAGCACCTTTTCGGTAGTGTTTTGGCCTGTTAGTGGGCGGCGAGTGCGCACCTCGCTAGGACCATTGTTTGTTGCTTGAGTACTTTAGGTACTGTGTTTGACATGCATTAGAATTAAATTATATTTATTCGGAGTGCTATGTCCGGGTCCATGGACTTCGGGGTAGCATCCCATACCTCACTGAGCGATTCCCCTGTCGCTCACCCCTCACTCTTCCCCCTTTCAGGTGAGACAAACAAGTATGTGATATATGGACGGACTTGGTGCTATTTGACTTTTCTTTCGGATTTTATTTGGGCATGGGTGAGAGTTGTCGGGTTTATGGGCTTTTATATTACGGGATATTGTTGGTGGCCCGTCGTCCTTAGTGTCAGGGAGACGGGTGTCACATTGTTGTATGATGACGCGTCGGGGGTGACACGCTGTCCTCCATATAGGAGGTGACGGGTGTCACAAAGAGGTCAAACCAATTAAAATAAACAATACTTTACCTCCGGTGCATCTGAAATTAAAGAGTTTTCCAAAGACAAAGTATTCACTACTCCCTACAATATAAAAAATGTTACAAAAACATGTAATGGCCGTAATGAATCAAACACTCAAACATATAATATATTACAATACCTTTGGTTGACTCAAGTCCTCGAACTCGGTAATCATTTCAGTGTTGGTCATGATTTTCAAGACTTTGACTCAAGTCCTCGAACTTGGTAATCATCTCAGTGCAGTTATCACAGCCATCATAGTAGAATGAGATTAATTTCTTAGGTTTCAAGTGTATGGAATGCTTTATATGAATGGGATAAAGGAGTCTTATATAGGTTTTCTAAACCTAATTCAATGCACGGTGGATCTCGTATACCACCAAAAAAGTAGCATATATTTTAACCTTGCCAAGCACTCTAAGATATATATATTGCCATAACATAAAAATGTGAAATATATGCAATTTACTATCATTAATTTACCTTCCCAATCACTCAAAACAATTAAATATCGAGCACACCCACACAGATGGTTTAATTCGGTATGTGTACTCTTGATTGATATCGGTTTAATATTCTAAACCATAATATCATAATTTCCGTATATGACAATTGGTCCTTCTCGTGCATGAACTAACAACAAAATCTTGCATAAAAAAACGTGATTTGCTTTTTGTATGCAAATCATAAATCATAATATACTAAACCATAATAATCTAATTTACGTATATGACAATTCGTCCTTTTTGTCTTAATGTAAAAAACGTATAGAACTGAGATGACATTCAGATATCGTTCCATAGAGGAAGAATACACCAAACCATCGAAGCTGTCCACATCCCACTCTGGCACCTCTAAGAGATCTATGTCATCATCCTCGCTCTCCTCAATCATGTCTTCTTCAATCTCACCGTCGCTTTCTTCCTCTTCTTCCTCTGGATCGAGCTCGGCCTTACGCTTTCTCTGGCGTTTCTTTGTCAACGACCGAAGAAACCTCCAGGGCCTCCGTCTCCAACTCGGTGGAACACTCTTCCCCTGCCGTAACGGCTGCGCAAGGTTTGAGAACTACTGAAGATGCTTCCATCGAAGCCTCCTCCAAGTTGCTCGAATCTCTCTGTCTCTGAGCAAGGTTTGAGAACCATGATCTTCGGACAAAACTCTAGAACACCTTCTCTGTTTGAGATTCGGACAAAACTCTACAACCCTACAACACTTTGTCGTGGTATTAGGTATAGAATTCAGACACCGTAATGGTATTAGGTATTAGATATCACCGAGTGCATAAACACTGCATAAACATCTAACCAATCTCCGCCTGCATAAACATCGCGGGTCTCTATCTAGTTATCTCATCTAACTAATCTCCGCCTTCTATCAAGTCAATCGGTTTGTTCTCAATGATTAAACGATCGTCTCGCTAATTAACGTAAATTAGGAAACTTTGTTGTTAAAACACAAAAAAAAATTCTGAGAAGTCTATAAATGTGCCACGTCAGCGTCTTTGTTTTCAAATTCCTATGAGGCCGCCACATGTCAAAGGTAAGGTGAACGCATTTAATCCAAATGCTTCTCCTTTAGTATAAAGGGAATGTGTACCTATAGATGATAATAATTCTATTAATTTATTAAAGGGGTATTAACTAATGTCAAGGTGGAAAGCAAATTAAGTAAAATAAACAACAAATGAGAACTATTTTTGTTCTACAAAATTCATAAAAAATGTAGTTATATTGTAAAATGCCCTTTTAGATAATCAACATTGTAGTTAAATTGAACTTTGACAAAACAATATTTATTTATACAGATAACTCTTGATATATGTCGATCCACATGGCTTGGATACTGAAAGAGGGTTGTGGGACTAAATGCCACTGCCAACTGCAGTGTCTGTATATACAACAATTGTTCCGATAGGAAAAACAAAAAACTTACAGCATTAAGTATTTGACCAGGGAGAACAACTGTTTGTATCCTTAAAAGCTTTCGATAGACACGTTCATCATTTCTCTGAAGCACAATTGGGGTACGCAGTAAAAAATTGTAGAAAATGAGTTATAGTCGATAAAAAATTACCATCAGCTTGTTTAAAAAAAAAAAATTTATCATCGACTCACCCAACATTATTAACGGTATAAATTTTGCCACGTGGACATTTTAATTGTGGAGACTGGAGAGTGATACGATTTCTTATCTTTCGATTTTATAATTTTCGAAAAGGTAACAGAAAACCAAAAGAAAAATGTAACGCTAAGATTTGCTAATCAAATACCGAATTAATAACGTTTCTAATCATATAGGACTTTGGCTAATTTTTGGTACGCCTTGTTACCTATACTATGTAGCATAAATAGTCATATATTTGTTTTTATCTATTAAGACATAACGTTATTTAAGTTTCAAAAAAAAATATAACGTTATTTATCCAAAATGGTAGTAATCAACATTAAGTTGTACAAGTAGGTCACTGTGTTTACATATTTCACTAGCTAAGTCTTAACCACATATTTATAACTGGATTCATAATTAGCATGATAAGAATTGTTATAGCCGAATTATAGGTTTGACAACTTTGCTAGTGAAATAATTAACAGCAATAAAATAAATACATAAATAAATAAATAAATAGGACTCGTATAATTGTTTTAAGAGCATCCACAATGGTGATACCCATTATGGAGTCCTTAGGATTAGATTAATATTATTATTATTATTATTATTATTTTTTGAATAGTTAAGGACTCTTGTGAAAAATGTGTGTACAATAGTGATTCCGAAGTTGGAATTCTTAGGAATAAAAAATATATTTTTTTTGTTTAATGAAATATAATTTTTATATATTGGATGATTAAATAGAATAACTTAACATAAAATACAATAAATAAACATAAAAAACAATAATTAAACATAAAAATACAATAATTAAAGATAAAAACCATAATTTTACATAAAGATAGAAAAATTCCTAAATAAAAACATGATTAAATATAAAGATTACACATAAGAGTTTATAAGATGATTAAATATTAAAATACAACATGATTATGAATCACTACATGTAACTACATGTAACTACGCCTAGTTGCATTAAACAACAATCAAAGAGGCTTTCAACTACATGAAACTAACCTAATACCTTAAATATCATCATAACATCTCAGTCATGAGTTTCACTTTAAGAGATTCTTCCATCTCGGAGAGAGGATCTTTTTTGGCAAGTAAACGTTCTAGAATCTTTTGTTTAGAGAGCTTTTCTTTCATTTCCATGATGGATTGAAGCTGTGACATCTCTTCTTCCTTGCCACTCTTCTTCCTCTTACCAGCTGCTTTAGCAGCTTTCACACCAACTGGTCTGCTTTCAGGTTCGGCAACATCATCTTCTGTATCAACGTCCACCACTTGTTTGCGCTTCTCCTTCCCACCATCTTTAACCATATAGGTGGTGCACCATTTCTGGTCATGCCTCAGCTCCCTCCACGCATGTTCGAGGCTGAACTTGTGCTCGTAAATGTTGAAGAATGAGTCGAGGGCAGCTTTCATCACATCGTCTTCATTCTGACCACTTCTTTGCCCCCTCAACGCCGCCTCATAGCATCCAACGAACTTACAGACCTGCTCGTTAATCCTAGCCCACCGCTGCTTCGCTGGACCAAGCTCTCTAGGTACTGTCCCAACCAGTTGAGGGCTTGCGTTGTAGTAGTCAACAATTCTCTTCCAGAAACGTTCAGCTTTCTGGTCACAGCTGACAATGGGGTCTTTGCTGGTGTTAAGCCAAGCACCAATGAGGATTTTATCCTCATTAGGAGACCATTTCCTCCTCTCTTTGTTAGCAGACTCGACAGTAGGCTGGACAGCAGACTGGACACCAGGTTGGAAAGAAGACTCGACACCAAGGTGGAAAACAAACTCATCAGGACCTTGGGACCCGAACCAAGCTGGTTCGGGTGACTCAAGATCAACTGAAGATTGACTATACATTAGATTAACAAAGCCAGTTGTGGTATTCATGTTTAGATTACAGGTTTCTGTTACTCTTAGCAACACAAACCCTTAAGTAACCAATAAAAAGTAAGTTCGCATTTAGTTTCGGAGTTGTTAGGCAGATAGAAAGCAAACAAGCATTTACCACCACTCTAATCATACTAATAAGTTCTACACTAGCTACACTTAAACCTAACAAGTACGATTCTATCAAATCTAGCATTAAAAACAATTAAAGCATGAAGAGATAAGTTTTTTTTATTACTGAAACTAGTAAGTAAGCGTGAAACAAGTTACCTGCCAACCCCATCTCGAGTTCTGACATTGATGTTTAAATCCTCTGAAGCTCTTCCTTAAATGACATAAGATAAAACAGTTAAAATTTCAAATTTTAAATCAAATTAGTTATCTAAATAAGGTATGAAACTTACCAGCCCATAACGATGACCAGTATTACCAACACCAGTACACTAACTCCCTTTGCCAAACCATAGTTAATCACTAATGTCTTCTTAGTTAACATACCCACGATCTTCTCAAGCTTAGCCACCTTCTGGTCACTCTCAAAGAATTGATCCTTGACCATCCTAAGTTGTGTCTGCGTTTCACGAAGCTCTTCTTGAATCGCCACATCCCACCATTTCCAGATGTGGGAGTCTCCATCGTCAACGTTGTTGCAGGAGAAGTACCTCCTTCCTGTATCTTTACGAGTGTACGAGGTTTCAACAACAAGCTCACTACCGCAATAGCATGTCCTCGAGATTCCTTCACCAGCCTCAGGTTCTGGTGGGTACTGATCCGCCTCTGCAATTATGTAGCTACTCTGAGCTTCATCCCCGTAGAGAGCAGCTTCTGCTTCAAGTAAAGAGTTGATGTCGAACTCCTCTGATGAAGGCTGAGTGTAGCTATAGTCTTGTCCCATGTTCGTTGGCCTGCACAAAAAACCAGAAACTATGTTAAGAACACATTCACTAGGGAGTTTAAGAACACATTAACTTAGATATATGATCAACTAAACAGTTTACTAGCTACACATTAAGCAAACAGAAAACCGTACAAATACGTTTTGAAACAAGAAAAATATAAGCCACAGGAAACCATACAGATACGTTTTGAAACCAAAAATGAATTGAAACCCTAACTACATCGATTGAAACCGAAACCGAAAACGAAAACGAATTGAAACCGAAAACAAGTGATGAGTTTTCCAGCTAACTAAATCGATTGAAACCCTAACTACAAACCAAAAGATCCCCAATTGAAAACGATTTGAAAACGATTTGAAAATAATTTCAAAACCCCAAAATTTTTGAAACCATAAATGGAAGAAATCCCCAAATCGATTCAAAGGAAATACGAAGCATAGAGGGAGACGAGAACAACATGGAAGCTAACATATCCTTAAATCTACCACAGAATTAGTTTATCTACCATTGAAGATCGACGATGGAGAGAAATCGAAGATGGAGAGAAATCGCCTTTCGTTGAGAGCTCTGATTTTTTTTCTCACCTTCGGTCGCGAATGTTTTTTTTTTCGACATAACTCAACACAACATCCCGCCGGGCCAACCATCAGACGCCACGTGCAGTAAGGACTTGATCCTTCGAAGCCTTATTTACGGACTGGTCCGTACCAATCCGTCTAAAGCTGAGCCTAATTCACAATTTTTTAATTGTAAAAAAGCTAAGGATTTGGGCCACGGACCCGTGACGGACCGCCGTTGCGGTTGGTCTAAGAGGAAGCATTACTTCTTCTTTGTGCCTTCCTCTCCTCTTAAATAAAAGGAATAAATTATAATTCTTTGCTTTCCTTTTGAGAGGTGCAAAACTAGTACTAGAATGCATAGTAATTGTATTATATGGTTTTGTAAAAATTACTCTCAAGGCTATTACTAGTCATACATACCACGTAACCCCAGAATGGAAATTAAATATAAAAGTTTGATTATATAATTAACTAGTGGTATTCCGGCGCTACGCGCCGGGTTCGTATGTTTTATTTTCTAATGAGTTCAAAATTGTTTTTTTTTATTTAGTTGGTAGTGGTTAGTAACAGTAATGTATTACTTTGTTTCGAAGTTTCTTAGGTCAAAGAGAAATCACATAAGTGGTTTTCACTAATTGATTCAATAAAAATAGACCAATGCATGTTTTTGTTGTGTGAATATATTTTTGAATGAAGATAATAAATTCATTCTTCCTCTTAAAATAGTAATAATCTTCGCATGCTTTGTTTAAGTCATGGATGTGGTAATCTGTTAATGACTTTATTGTGGATGTATTGGTTGAATAATCTGTCTTCAATATGATTTTGAATCCATTAAGTGAATTCTTAATCATGGTCTAGCATTGATCGGACCTGAATTGACTATTTTTCCAGGATAGTTTATCCATATTTTTTTACCTCTTCGAAATTGCCTCTGCATAACATTAAGATATCATAAGATATGTGTCGTTGTCATAGTTTCCATCTGCAGATTGGTAAAGATGGATAGATTTGCGGTGGTAAAAGTATTGATTTAACTCCTTAATGTACTGAGCCTCTGGATTGTCATTATCCAAACATTGATTTTTTAAATGAATGTAATGATATATCATCTTAAATGGCGCTGCTGCAAATATCATAGACTGAGGTTTTTGAAATAAACAGTGGAGGTATGTATCTAAAGAGTTTCCTTCACAGTTATAAGCTTCTAAAAACGTTACCGCATCGATAATGGATAAAATTGATCAATAAAACAAAACCACTTTCTTTGCTTCCACATTTACAAAATCAGTAATACAACCTAAAAACACAAAGAAAATTAGTTCGTAAAGTTGGACATAGGTAAAAATCTGCAAACACTACCATAACTTCAAAACCATAGTGCAACGTTATGGACCACACAATTTCAAAAATAAAAACATATCTGCAAACTTATCGCTACAGAGTACATGTCCAAACCAAACATGACTACTACTACGCAAAATAAAACTAAGAGACTGTTTTTTGTGCACCAGAAATTTAAGAGACTGAACAACAAAAAAACATATTGAAACTAAAATATTTGGAGCTAAAATCATGAAGACTATATTTGTCTTCTACAATATGATATAACGAAATATGAAAACTCAAAAAGAAAAAATAAATTATATTCTTAAAAGTAAAAAATAAATTACATTTTTCAAATAAACTATTATTCCTTTACTGAAAAAACAAAAATTGAAACATCATAAATTAAATTCAAACATTTAGTTTAGTATCTATTAAATCACTCTTTTCTCTTCACAACAAAATAGTGACGGTAAGTAATATACAATATATTAATTTACATCCTATTTCATTTGGGTGAGAGGTCAGTATCCTACAAAAGGATGCTGCAAAAAAGATTGAAACACAATAAATTAACAAAGCCCAAAATTTACATTCTCGAACCAATTAAATAATTTAATTTTATTGAAACATGTAATTCTACACGATTTTATCGCAATAGAATAATAAAATTAATTGAAAGGTACATCTAAAGCATTAATAAAATTTATAAGAAACAAAATTCAGTGTTTAATTATTTTAAAGATATAAATCAACAACATATAGTTTTTAAGTCATATAATATATATATACATGTATATATATATCAATATTATTAGCGTTTGCACTCTAAGAATTTAAAATTCAAATTATAATTTATATTTTTGTAAAAATAAATAAAATGATTTTTACATATTCTAATAGTAATATAATAGATTAAATATATTAAAATTTATATAAGAAAACCCGGACGTAGCATAAGTTGTCTTTAGATGTCACATGCTAGTACATAATTATTTTGCAAATCAATTAAATTACATAAATGTTTGACACCTTTAAACTTTTGATAAAATAAAGTAAGATTCAAAACGGAGCAGCAAACCAACATACGCAGAGTCGGTCTATTTAGAGATTTTTCATGGATCCATTTTTAATACTTGAAATAGATTTAAGAAAAAAAAACACAAGTTTCAAACTTATAAGCAAACCGAAAGATACAAAGTGAGTGTAAAATAAAAGTCATCTAAAAAAGACATAATAAATAGCTCAAAGTCACAAACTTAAGCAGCATGTTGGCTAGCGAGAGCCTTTGCCTGGCTGCTTCAATGATGGTAAGCTTAACACCCTTACCCTTACGTATACACCCACGGCCTTGACCCTTTGCCAAGGGTAAACACATTCCTCAACCTTGTTGGAAACTCATGTCCTGATGAGTCTTGGATGTGGATAGTCTCAAAGCTTCACTTATGCTTCACACTGTTTTTAATCCCACTAACACGCCCTCTGTTTCTACCCCCAGCCACCATCACAACATTCCCGACATCAAACTTGATGAACTCAACAATCTTGTTCTCCCCCAAGTCGATCTTAATGGTTTCATTACTAATGTGCGACCATCGTATGTGTTCAGGAAAAGGATGCCTTTTTGTTCGAACTGGATCCTTTTTGTTCGAACTGGATAGTTCGAACTGGATCCTTTTTGTTCGAACTGGATAGTTCTAACTTTGCAAAACATAAACTGTAGATAAGAAAAGAAACAAATCTTGGTGGTACACATTCATGTCAAGCATTACTCTAAATTATGACAAGAGCAAGAGAGATCAAAACCTTAGATTCCTCGTCCCTGATGGGAGTGAAGACGGAAACGTCCTTTGGTATCATAGATAAGACGGAAGTTCTCGTAGCAGAAGATAAACAAATGCACCACCAAGTTTGTCAAGCATCCAATATTTAGGAGCATTGAGCCTCTTCATATGCTTCTTTAAACCTCTCGCCTGTGTAATAACCCAACATAACACATGTGTATCACTCATCTTTTGGTTCTTGACTCTACAATCTTAATCGTAATCTATATATCAAAGCTTCAAGATCTAAACTCCTTTGGACTTTCTTGTCGGTATAGAGGATCTAGAAACTGGGTTTTCGATGAATGGATTAAGAGACGCCGTATTAATGGAAGTGAAAACGGAAACTGCAAACGTCACAGAAACGTTGCTGGGATATGGTGAGACGCAAAGGGACACTCCTCTAACATCTATTGAAAGAAACCCTAAATAAATCCAGGTCCAGTATGAGAAACAAATTAGTGGGCCACTGATTGACACTTAAAAACCGAAGCCCACAAAAACAGAAAAGAACATTTTTAATGATCGAAAAGATCACGCCACGTGTGAACAAAAGCCCCATATGCTATGTGCTGATGTGGAGAGCTGAGGTTAGAGAAAACTCTGCTTTATTATTATAGATAAGTAATTTTATCATATCTTCCAAATTTGGTTTGCATAGTCTATAACCATTAATGGTTAGATTATGCACTACACATATATGTTTTGCAGTGTCTTGAGACTGAGTGGGAAACTATAATAATGTCATTATGAACAAGTGGTCATGAATAATCACAAGTTGAGTATTACGTTTGTCTTTAATCCTAATATAGGATCTTCAGAGGGAAGAGAGAAAAACATATGCATCTGCAGAACTACTTTCCTCAACGGGTATGTTTACATTGACATAAGGAACTAACTTTCAATGCCCAATATCTCAAACCACTATGCATTTATTTAAGAATTAACTTTCATTTTACTTTAAAGATAAATCCAATTACAAGATGACAAATGGTTTAAAATGTTTTAGATGGGTTTTCTTTTTTGAGGAACTATGTTCTAGATGGTTTCTTACGAACCCTCATTTGAAAAGCTGCTGCCCTTTCTTTCCTTTTTACTATTTCTTTTTATCGTATTATTAAAAATACTTTGATAAGAATTTTACCGTTTGAAATGATCTTAGACATCTATGGAAAGATCACAACATGCCGAATTAATTGTTTCCTCAGGGTTTTTAAAAATTATTATCTATAAGATTAAAAAAGAACCATAGACAAATTTTGGCAATGGTTCTTCACTACCAGCCAACAGGTAAATAAATATTCTTTGTGCATCCACGCAAAGAAGTGATAGCTTCACATGGAATTAAAATGTATGGTTACAGTTCGTAAGTAACTAAGCGACCTGAAATTGAGTTTTCATCCAAGTATTGTTTGTTTAGTATTTAAATATTACACGTAAAGGTAAATAGCTTTTTTGTTGGTCATCGTAATAATTTATGATATAACACGCTCTTCATAATTTTATCAAAAGTATAAAAAGATTAATTAGTTAGAAGTGATGACATTAATTAAGATGGTGATTACATGCGAAACCAACAAAATTATTGTTAATAGATTTGCATGTACACGTACGTACGCATGAATAGATTAGCCGTCAATTATCATCGAAATTTCAGTAGCGTGTATTTCTTATTCTTGCATGCATGTGCAAGATATACAATCAGCATTTACACTATATATTTTTTTTTCTTCTAGTTTTTTGTTGATATGCTAATATATATGGTATATGCCATGTCTTTTACAAGAAAAATGGTTATGTCAAATACCCAAGATCCAATGTGACCGATTCGGAATGTTATTTGAATGATACCACTACTTGTCAATACAAACTTCAGTTAGGGTCAAACAAATTTTAATAAACTAAATTATATCCTTACTACTATAACCTCAGGTAATATGTATGTTAAAAAATTCTGATAAATACTAGATAATCATGATTCTCTGTCGTAGTACACCTTTTTCCCCCATTTAGCACTACTAAATTCAACGTACCGTAACTAGCGTAAAATGACCCTTTATAATCTTTATGACGGTACAAATAAAAAAATTCAAACAAAGAAGATAATTTTATCATGTGCAGTAACTTTTTATCAATGGTTTGTTCTAGTTGAGATATTTATTTTTCACATGAACATACAACATGATATATTCAAAATTTTATAATAAATTATTATCTATAGTCACCTATTAATAGAAAATGAATTTATTTGAAACTAAACCCAAATGGATGATTTTTCTTTGTGCACAGTCGAACCTAACTCCACTCGCACGATATTTTGTGCATCGTCATTATGTGAAAGAAGTCGAACATAACTTACTTGCCACAATAGGCTGTTGAACTCATATTTAAAGCAGCAATCCAGTTGGTGAAAAAATTAACGTCAAACCCTAACTAAAAGAAGATCTCTCTTTCTCTCTCGATCTCGATCTCTTCCACAATGCAATCACCTGTGACTAACGAAGACGCTATCGTAGCCGTCGCAGCTGTTGAAGACACTGTACCTGGTGGAGATTCACAGCCTGCCGTTGCCGTCGATTCTTCTGACTTGGGAACCGTGTCTCCAGCTCCGGTTCCTTTTGTACCTACTCTAGGAGCGTGGGCCAAGCCACTGAAGCTTTCTCCTTCAGCGCTGTCCGTACAACGAAAGTTTGGTTCGAACCTCCTCCAAGATCTGTCGTACCCGACGTCCCACTGGCCATCTCTCCCTTCAGGTCAACGTGAAGGTCATACCAAGAACATGGCCACGCCGGTGCCTAACAAAGGCCCTATGGTAACCGTCGCTGGTGGAGATTCACAGCCTGTCGTTGCCGTCGATTCTCCTGATCTGAGAAGCACCGTCTTTTCTCCCGTTTCTCCGGCTTCGGTTCCTCTTGTACGTACCTACTCTAGGAGCTTGGGCAAAACCCCTGAAGATCCATCTGCCTTCTTCTTCTTCTGGGTTGGCCGTACCATGGGACGCTGGTTCGAACCAACTCCAAGATCCGTCAGACACGTCCCAGTTGCCATCTTTCTCTTCAGGTCAACGTGGTCACACCAAGAACATATCCATGGAGGTTATAAACAATTACGCTTTAACATTTCATTGATTGAATTAGCGTTTATATTAGGTTCTTTAACTTCTAGTAAGCCCATCATGATAATAAATTATCAAAGAGTATATATATTTAACTTCTTACTCAAGATAAAGCCTAATATGAACCAATACGGATCCATTGATTTATAGCCAAAACCCTAATTATTCTTCCTCGTGAATTAGTTATTGTGACGTTTGTTGAGTAAAATAGCAACAACCAAGAGATTAAACATACTTCCTTTTCTTTAATTGCTTATAGAATTTCTCTTAAGTTCTTTATAGTATAACTACTGCTCCTTGAGTTTCCTAACTGAATTTCATATATTTCTTGTTATAACATTATTATATTGGCGCTCACAGAATTTCTTATGTTATATTATTACAGGCGCTTGAAAGTAAGGCAGACGTTACTGTTTCAAAGGATGGCAGTGGAAAGTTTACAACCGTGAAGGAGGCAGTGGCCTCTGCTCCGGAGAATAGCAAGACGCGGTATACTATATTAGTGAAGAGAGGCACTTACCTTGAAAACGTTATCATCGGGAAGAATAAAACGAATCTAACAATCCTAGGCGAGGGAAGTAACTTAACAACTATCACCGGTAGTTGGAACCACGTTGATGGTAAAGGAACATACGATTCGGCAACACTTGGTAACTTTCATGTTTTTCTCTAGAATATTATTGTTTTCTTTTATTTCCAAGTTAATATATGATTTTAGGAATACTAATACTCGTTTATACAATTTCAGCCGTTGACGGAGAGGGGTTTATGGCCGGGCCAACTAAGGAGCTGTGGCTCTCAGAGTCAGTGCCGATAAGGCGGTGATATATCGTTGCCGCATGGACGCCTATCAAGACACGCTCTATGCCCACATTGAGCGACAATTTTACCGCGAGTGTTACATCACTGGGACGGTCGACTTTATCTGTGGACAAGCAACAGCTGTGTTCCAGAACTGCGACATTGTGGCCCGAAAACCACTCCAGGGGCAACAGAACATGATAACTGCTCAACAGTGCCAAACCCAAAGCAGGGACACGTGGTTTTCTATTCACAAGTGCAAAATAAGGGCGGCTCAAGATCTCATTCCAGTTAAGGGAACAGTAAAGACATTTTTAGGACGACCGTGGGGTGACTATGCAACAGTAGTATTTATGAAGTCCGCCATAGATGATCTCATTGATCCGGCCGGTTGGGCTCCGTGGGACAACGACGAACGACGTCTGTCTACTTTGTTCTACGGAGAATACCAAAACAGCGGCCCAGGAGCTGGTACAGTCAAGAGAGTCACGTGGAAAGGATTCAAAGTGATAACAGATCCCAAAGAAGCTGAACAATTTACGGTGGGAAAACTTCTACAAGGAGAGTCGTGGATTAGATCTACCGGAGTTCCTTACGAGGAACGACTTTGATTACACTAAGTTTCATATGATTTTCTTAATTAACTATATCTAAATGATTAACATTATATATTTGCATTATTTTCTGTTATAAGCCCTAAAATTGAGAAGTTATTAAATGAAATGAATATTTGTGTTTCCTATCCTAATTCTAGTTCTTACACCAACGAATCTGTGATTTTCATTTCTAAAATCTGCTATCGGCACTAAGAGTAAGAAGAGAATAAATTATTCTTATATTTGCTCAAGAATACGATTCCTCAAATTTCAGAAAAACTGAGACTATTTTTGTCAGGGAAATTTGGCAACATGACTATAGCAAATAACACAATTAAGCCTATACCCATTACAATCAAATGGCTATGATATTTCTATAATATTTACTATATTATCCTTTCTTACTTTCAATTCTCTTTTTAATTAACTTTATAAGTTTAAAAATTATATATTCAAATTTTTTATATGTTTATAAAAAGCATAGATTTTTTTTTTGTATATGACATTTTTGAATTTTGTAAAACTAACATATATTTGTAAAATTATATATATGCAGTTATAATACAAATATATTCTATTTATAAAAAGTAGAATAGAATTGTAGCTACAATTTCTATTTTTTTCGTGTTTCATATATGTTTATGCCCTATTTCCATCTTTATTTTCCTCTCTCTTTTTCCTTCATCTTTATCTCTTTTTTTTTCTCTGTTCAAATAATATATTGTTGTATTATATTCTATTTTTTTTATTATATTCTATTTATGTATCATAGAATAGAATTGTTTCAAAACATTCAATATCTCTCCCTCTCTTTCTCCCTCCCTCAAAGAAATTGCATTCTTTATAGACCACTTTCTTCATAATTAGGTAAATACATGGATGTATTCTGTTGAACTGTTTAACTTAGGACACATTTGCTCCTATCTTTAATCCTATATGTCTATGGAAACTGAAGATATAAAGGGTTTTTTTTTGGCTTGTATACCAATATTGTGCGACCCAAAAAAACACTGTTCAAGACAGATTGTTAATTTCACCATATGAACTATACAAATAAACAATACTAATATAATTAATTTTCTTTTATAGTTGTATTTATTTTTGAAACAGACTATTCTATATCGTTTATATAAGTAGAATGGTATTTGGTTATTGTGTTTGTAATGCAAACGCTCATGCATTTCTGAAGGAGTAAAATGTCTATTGATGTGCTAAATTGACACACTTTCCAAGCTATGGTTATTTGTTAATTTTTTTGCTACTATGGTGAATTCACCATTTTTTCATCTAGAAAACTGAGATTATTTGTAACGCAGATTTGCGAGTCAAAACACCGAACTTAATAGTGTTTTAAGATGTAGCTTGTTTAAGTCATATAAAAAAATATGGTTAATTTGTATATTTGGTGGGAAAAGAGTCTATTCCGACCTCAACAATTTCAGTCATATTAAATACGACCCGGAAAAATGACTTTGCTAAATATTACTCCAACTCCATTATAATTCAAAAAAAAATTAAACTTTTTAAAAACGTGACTAATTTTACATTGCCAGCAACATAAGTTAGTCAACCGTTAAATCACTAAAACAACATCATTTTAATAAAAGACACAATTAAAATTATGTTCCTTGCAGGATGAAATCAAGCCTTGTTACCCTTTAAACCATACTTTTCAACCACTAGACTTAGCTATACTTTCAAGATATTAGTACAAATTTAAAATTATATACACTATGATGTTTCTTCTGTCTTCTCCAATTGCAACTTTTTCTATGTAATGGAACAGAGGATTTAGAAGTAGTACAAACAGAGACATGAATCATTGGCCTAATCCTTATACTCCCTAATCATGGCACGATTAGAATCATCATAATCGCTAATCAATTAATCATGTAGCAATTGTTAAATCGTGTTGTATATATTGGAAGCGATATGAGCGAGTGGCTAAAGAGTTACGGACAATAACACCTCGACCTCCTGTGATGGATGATGGGATTGGAGTAGGTGTGGTCAGGGAATAAGACAAAGAGCAAACTCATTCTCTGTTGCGACGCTGGTGTGCGTTGATGATGTTGATCTCTTGGACTGTTTGGTAATTTTACTCTAGTGGTCAAAGAAACTAGTTTAAAGGATAAGTCTTAGGGTCAAATCCCATAAGAAGCATGTTTAAAATGTTTTATATTCAATCAAAACGACGCCATTTTGTTGGGTTAACGATAGTTTGGCACATTGTTAAAAGTTGAGATAGTCACGTGCCACTTGTTCGGCTCTTATTGTTGTCGGAATAGGCACTTGTCCCTATACTTGGCAGATAGTTAACGGAAATTGAAGAAACATTGCAATAACGTGGAGTCTGGACGTAGTAAATTGTAGATATGTAGAAAGGGGTAAACCACATAAACTTGTAAGAGTACAAAGATTCTTCAACTTGAAACTTTGGACATTGATGGTCGTTCTATGTCCAAACCAGAGCCACTTCCCAAATGCATGTAGGTCTCGGCTTCGAGATGATCATCGCAAAACCCGTTCATCCTTTCTTAAAGCCAACTAAATGTTTTTTTTTTTAACTATGAAATAGTCAACTAAATGTTTGTTGTTTGTCAACGACTATCCGCATTAGAAATTTTGTAGAAACATCTTTCAAAAAAATATATTAATTAATCAATAACATTGAGAAACTCATGTGAGAGTTTTTACATGTGTTTCTCAACTTTATCAAAAAATCTTCAGTTAATTATTAATATAATTTTTGAAAAAATATCCTTGAAGAAACTCTAGTACTATGTTTTAATTAGTTGATATAAATTTTCGGTTCTTTAAAGTCCATACATTCAATATTGTAATAGGTTTAAGCATTTTGATTTTAAATTTAAGATAATACAAGCATTAACTCAGCTTGGGCCTTCAAGATAATTCAATATATATTTTTTTTTTTTGTCATCTGATAATTCAATATATAATTTATTTTGTTCAAAGCAATACATAAATTTTATCTTCGTAAATATCCGATATTTTTAATTAAAACTAGTTTTTTTAAGCGCGGATATTTTCCACTTATCTATCCAAAATTGATTTAAAATTACTATTATTTTCTTTGTTTTGAATCTTAACAATTGAATTTTTATGTTTTTATCATTTTTCTTTTTCTTTCAAAGTGTGGTATTTGTTCAAAATATATTTAAATGATATGTGTGACTTAATAGTATATATTATATATTGAAGACCAATATAATCTCATTATTGAAATATAGTAACGAGATGAATTATCGAGTAAATAAAAATGAGTTTTTTTGTCATATATTAGTATCATAGTTCCAACCATAAATATACACTATTTTTATCCCTATTCAATTTAGAAACTACTATCCATTCTTTCAAAGCGCATATATGTTTTTTGTTGACCATTTTGATAAAATTTTCATGAATTTATAATTTTTTACTAATAAACAAAGATTTAAAAAAAATCTATTATAATATTTTCAAACAGTATTTTCAATTTGGCCTAGATCCATGGCAGAACTAGTAGATCTGTAGTTCTGTATATGATTCGATTTGTATTCATTGAAAACTCGTTAATTAAAAATCTGATAAAACTCTTTTAAAACACAAAAACCTAATATTAACCAGTTGGAGATATTTTTTATAAAAATAATTTGAATTAACAAAATCTAAAAGAAACAAACATGTGGCCTCAAGTAAATGAATTTAATTTCTAAAAAAAATGATAGGATCCCGATAGACTGTACTCTTACTATTGTAGTATATTGTTATATTGTAATTTTGAGTAATTATGTTTTTAATAATAAACATGCGTGGTTAAAGCTGTTTTCCTATTGATTTTTGTATAATTGATTTTCAAAAAGATATAGTTATTAATGAATTTATGTGTAGACTTAAGTATGACCATAAAACGTTTGATTTTATGGGCTATATTCAAGATTAAAATTTTATTTGTGTATAATAAATTGTTTTTCTTAAAAGGGTATTAACGGATTTTCAAATTTGAACATTTTGTTAATGAATAATTTGGGTTGCATTTGTAATAAGCCCAAAATCAAAAGTAAAATGTCCTTAATGAGATTTTTTTTTTGAATGATCCTGTTTCAATAATTTTTTGAATGATCCTGTTTAGATTGTAATAATTCGATTCATAAATGATAACTCATTGTCGGTATAAAGAGGAGGGTGGTTTAGGTTTTCACGATACTGAGCAGTTTAATCAAGCGTTACTCTGCAAACAAGTTTGGAGGATCTGGTCGCGGCCGGACTCTCTTGTGGCGCGAGTGCTTAGGAGTAGGTATTACCAACGTAGTTCTTTTCTGGAATGTGGAATGGGGTCTCGACCATCTTTCGCGTGGCGTAGTCTCATGTTTGGTAGAGAACTGTTGAAGGAAGGTCTGGTTCGGGAGGTAGGGGATGGTAGAGATACTAATGTCTGGTGTGAGAAATGGATCATTGATGATGTCCCAAAAATACCAATGTACAGGCAAGATAGTATGGTGGACCTTACGTTGAGGATATCGGATCTCTTTGTAGCAGGGTCGTGTAGATGGAATGTCAGCCTGGTTAGACAGACTTTCACACATGAGGATGCCGAGTTGATCCTCAAAGTGAAACCTCACAGTGATAGGAAGGATTCGTTTAAATGGGGCTATACTTCTAATGGTAATTATTACTCGTCTCAGTCTGGTAGGAAACTCCTAGAGCTCTTGAGAGAGCGTCAACAACCACTTCATGTTGCTGTTGGTCTGCCACCAATTGAAAAGAATCTCTGGAAAGCTATTTGGAAAGTTAAAGCTCCATCGAAGTTGAAACATTTTTTGTGGAGAGTGATGGCAGGAGCAGTGCCGGTGAAAGAACGTTTGAATTCGAGAGGCCTTCAGTTGGATTCCAGATGCAAAATGTGTCTATCGGGCTCTGAGTCTATTTGTCATCTTCTTTTCCTATGCCCTTTTGCCAATGGGTTCTCAAGCTCCTCTGTTTTCCTTAATGTCTATCACCTCATTTTCGCTAATGGTAGACGCGCTCCTTATATTCAAAACAGAGTGTTTCCTTGGGTCTTGTGGCAGATTTGGAAAGCGCGAAATGCCTTGATCTTTGAGAATATGCAATATTAGCTGGAGTCGGAGGCAAGATTAGCTAGTGCGTGTTGATGCTAGCATGTGCTCTGACCGTGTGTTACCTTTGGGTTGGGAGCTCTGTTGTCGCTCCTCTTTCTACCCTACCTAGTTTTTTTCTTTTCTTTTCCTTTGTCTCTGAACTGTGCTCGACGCGTGCTCCTACAATTATGTTTGGATGTACGGTGTCCAAGCTCTCTTTGCCTTATGTTATAAAAAAAAAATCATAACTCATATAACTCACGAAAATGGCCGCATTAAATATATTTGTATTATCTTTGTGATATTCTTCTCAAGTGAAAATTTGCAATTTAAACTGAGAACTTCTGCGAAGATTCATTCCAAAATCTGTGTTGTTTTCACTGGTGGAGCTAGAAAAAAAATTTATCAGGGAAAAATAATAATTTTGAATAAAATTATTATTAAATATTAATTATTTAATAAATTCATTTTTGTCAACTATATAAATTCATTATAGAATATAGTTTATAAAACCAATTTTTTTTATAAAAAAATATTGATTATAATTTAAAATGTCTTCCTTAAAATTTATGGTACTTCAAAATGATGAAAAGAACAAAATCATAAATAATTTTTTTAAGAAGATTTTTCACTCATAAAATAAACAGATAATCACTAAAATAAAAATATTGTATTTTTATTGTCATTGAGTATATTTACTTATTAGATAAATATATATTAATTTTCTGTTCAGTAAAACTATCAAGCAAACTGTTCTTGAAGAAAGAAAATCATTTTCATTATATAAAAATGGAAATAATGGTTTAATGTTCAAATTAAATAAGGCAACATAATAATGTTAACAAAACAGAAATAATGGAAACTTTATACAGTATTGAACTTTGCGAACTGATTGTGCTGGGAAGGGGGGGGGGAATAAATATTTTTCACCTGGGGCAATCAATTTTTTCCTTAGCATTTAAATGAAATTTTACAATTTTATGGGGGTCTAATGTAGCTCCGCCCCTGGTTGTTTTGTATTTTTTACACCAACGAAATCTGTAATTTATAAATTATCTAAATTATGAAAGCAAGAGAAAGAGAAAAGGAGAAACATTGAATGCTTTAACTTTCAAAAAAAAAAAAATGTTTTGGCACAATTTTAACGAAAATAATGCATGGAGCAGGAGAATCGAACTAAACATATATAGATAAAATTCATCATGACATCATGACAAACTTTTATTAGTTACCAGACCAAACAATATCATAATAGTATATTAACATTGTGTTTTTTCGTCTTGTAGGTAACAGTTAAGAATACACACAATAATGGAATATATATTTGAAATGACATTACTTCTCGTGATCAAGACTTCTAGTCTTGGCTTCATTTCTACTAATTCATCACGACATGTACCTATATTGGCATTTGAGCCGGAGATATAAACATGTACATTGAAGTATTTCTTGGCTGACAAAGCTGTGAGAATATGATGATCAGTATCATAAAGAACATTTTCATATAATCTTACACATAAATCAATTGTCTGCAAATCAAATCCGTTGTGTTGCCTGCAGACAACTTTATTTGATTCATTGCATCTGAAACGTTATGAGACTGATATTTGATCAGATATTTAACGAGGCCAGAAAAATCTAAAGTTGCAATCTTAGGGGTTGATTTTAGGAGCTCATAACAAAGTGAAGAATTGACATATTTTTTTGTGCATATGTTGTTGATCTCATTTTTTGTAACCATCATACTAAAGTTTCCATATGATGATGACAAAACAAAAAGAAGTACAACAATTGTAAGAACCAAGAAAACATTTTTTTTTCAAATAGGCAGCCATTTTCTGTTTAAAGTGCTTGGAAAGTTATGTTAAATTTATATAGGCTGAAATATATTTTCACATTTAAACGTGAACAGATTTTGTTTGTTTTTTTCTTTGTTAGCCGTAAATGCTAACATATCATAAAACAATTTGATTTGGTATTAGCAATATCTTTTGTTAGCCGTAAATGCTAACATATCATAAAACAATTTGACTTGGTATTAGCAAAATCTTTTGTTAGCCGTAAATGCTAACATATCATACAGATCTGCTCCAGGCATTCAATGCTTCTTTTTCTCTTTTTATAGTTTGGATAACTTCTAATTTTTTTCTTACTTGATGTAACACATATTTGGAATAAGACTCACAATTCATTGTATAGTAAAGTGTGTTGTTTTGTATTTTTTTACTCTAACTAAATCTGTAATTTATAAATTATTTAAATGATGAAAGGAAGAAACATTTAAATGTGAAAATATGTTTCAACCTATATAAATATCACTTAACTTCTCAATTTACTTTAAACAAAAAATGGTTGCATACATCAAAAAAAACTTTTTCTTGGTTCTTACAATTGTTCTACTTCGTTTTGTTGTGTCATCATCAAATGGAAATTTTAGTATGATGGTTACAAAAAATGAGATCGACATCATATGCACAAAAAAATATGTCAATTCTTCACTTTGTTATGATCTTCTAAAATCAATCCCTAAAATTTCAACTTTAGATTTTAATGGCCTCACTAAATTTCTTATCAAATATCAGTCCCAAAACATTTCAGATGCGTTGAACCAAATACAAATGTCTGCAGGCAACGCAACGGATTTGCAGACAATTGATTTATGTGTAAGATTATATGAAAATACTCTTTATGACACTGATCATATTCTCAAAGCTTTGGCAGCCAAGAAATACTTCAATGTAAACATTTACATCACAGGCTTAGATGCCAATATGGGTACATGCAGAGAAGAATTAGTAGTGATGAAGCCAAGACTCGAAGTCTTGATCACGAGAAATAAAGTCATTACAAATCTCTCTTCCATTATTGTGTGTATTCTGGAATGTTATCTAGCAAAAGAAAAAGCATATTGTTAATTTACTATAATGATATTGCTTGGTCTGATGTTGTCATCGCATTTTAATATAAAAACTAGACGGTAATTGGCGCGCATGCATGGAGTGAGATTTTATACTAAATAAAGATTTTAACATTTTGCAATATTATCGATTGTAAAATGACGAATACAAATATTGGTCTCTTAAGATATATCATCGTTGTTGAAGATTTAACGTATTGCAACTCATTTTAATTATTTATAAGACTTTATATATGGGGCAATGAATAAATATTTTTCACCTGGGGCAATCAATTTTTTCCTTAGCATTTAAATGAAATTTTACAATTTTATGGGGGTCTAATGTAGCTCCGCCCCTGGTTGTTTTGTATTTTTTACACCAACGAAATCTGTAATTTATAAATTATCTAAATTATGAAAGCAAGAGAAAGAGAAAAGGAGAAACATTGAATGCTTTAACTTTCAAAAAAAAAAAAATGTTTTGGGACAATTTTAACGAAAATAATGCATGGAGCAGGAGAATCGAACTAAACATATATAGATAAAATTCATCATGACATCATGACAAACTTTTATTAGTTACCAGACCAAACAATATCATAATAGTATATTAACATTGTGTTTTTTCGTCTTGTAGGTAACAGTTAAGAATACACACAATAATGGAATATATATTTGAAATGACATTACTTCTCGTGATCAAGACTTCTAGTCTTGGCTTCATTTCTACTAATTCATCACGACATGTACCTATATTGGCATTTGAGCCGGAGATATAAACATGTACATTGAAGTATTTCTTGGCTGCCAAAGCTGTGAGAATATGATGATCAGTATCATAAAGAACATTTTCATATAATCTTACACATAAATCAATTGTCTGCAAATCCGTTGCGTTGCCTGCAGACAACTTTATTTGATTCATTGCATCTGAAACGTTATGAGACTGATATTTGATCAGATATTTAACGAGGCCAGAAAAATCTAAAGTTGCAATCTTAGGGGTTGATTTTAGGAGCTCATAACAAAGTGAAGAATTGACATATTTTTTTGTGCATATGTTGTTGATCTCATTTTTTGTAACCATCATACTAAAGTTTCCATATGATGATGACAAAACAAAAGGAAGTACAACAATTGTAAGAACCAAGAAAACGTTTTTTTTCAAATAGGCAGCCATTTTCTGTTTAAAGTGCTTGGAAAGTTATGTTAAATTTATATAGGCTGAAATATATTTTCACATTTAAACGTGAACAGATTTTGTTTGTTTTTTTCTTTGTTAGCCGTAAATGCTAACATATCATAAAACAATTTGATTTGGTATTAGCAATATCTTTTGTTAGCCGTAAATGCTAACATATCATAAAACAATTTGATTTGGTATTAGCAAAATCTTTTGTTAGCCGTAAATGCTAACATATCATACAGATCTGCTCCAGGCATTCAATGCTTCTTTTTCTCTTTTTATAGTTTGGATAACTTCTAATTTTTTTCTTACTTGATGTAACACATATTTGGAATAAGACTCACAATTCATTGTATAGTAAAGTGTGTTGTTTTGTATTTTTTTACTCTAACTAAATCTGTAATTTATAAATTATCTAAATGATGAAAGGAAGAAACATTTAAATGTGAAAATATGTTTCAACCTATATAAATATCACTTAACTTCTCAATTTACTTTAAACAAAAAATGGTTGCATACATCAAAAAAAACTTTTTCTTGGTTCTTACAATTGTTCTACTTCGTTTTGTTGTGTCATCATCAAATGGAAATTTTAGTATGATGGTTACAAAAAATGAGATCGACATCATATGCACAAAAAAATATGTCAATTCTTCACTTTGTTATGATCTTCTAAAATCAATCCCTAAAATTTCAACTTTAGATTTTAATGGCCTCACTAAATTTCTTATCAAATATCAGTCCCGAAACGTTTCAGATGCGTTGAACCAAATACAAATGTCTGCAGGCAACGCAACGGATTTGCAGACAATTGATTTATGTGTAAGATTATATGAAAATACTCTTTATGACACTGATCATATTCTCAAAGCTTTGACAGCCAAGAAATACTTCAATGTAAACATTTACATCACAGGCTTAGATGCCAATATGGGTACATGCAGAGAAGAATTAGTAGTGATGAAGCCAAGACTCGAAGTCTTGATCACGAGAAATAAAGTCATTACAAATCTCTCTTCCATTATTGTGTGTATTCTGGAATGTTATCTAGCAAAAGAAAAAGCATATTGTTAATTTACTATAATGATATTGCTTGGTCTGATGTTGTCATCGCATTTTAATATAAAAACTAGATGGTAATTGGCGCGCATGCATGGAGTGAGATTTTATACTAAATAAAGATTTTAACATTTTGCAATATTATCGATTGTAAAATGACGAATACAAATATTGGTCTCTTAAGATGTATCATCGTTGTTGAAGATTTAACGTATTGCAACTCATTTTAATTATTTATAAGACTTTATATACACAAAAAGAAATTGAATTTTGCGGCTGACACAAATCACAAAAACTAGATAAACAACATCAATTGTTAAACAACGAAAGGAGATTAGGTTTTCTTCTCTTCTTTTATTTACTATTGACTCTTTATAAGTGATTTCATTTTTTACCTCTATAAAATTGTGCTTTCGGTCTCGTTTATGTTTCACTGATATGAGTTTTGTTTCTTTTTTAATTTCTTCTCTGAATTCAGTGAATTACATTAGTGTCAATTTAAAATGATAGACATTTGTAAAAACTATTTCCACTCCAAATACATATCTAAGAATCAAAATTTTGAAAAACACTGAAAAACTCTATTCACAGATTAGTGTTAAAACTTAATGTATCAAACTGTTATAGAATATAAGCGCAAGCTTGAAATTTAAATGTCTGTCTAGTATATATTCACTAGTTCGGTTTAAAAATATATTTACCAATCCTAGAAGAAATATATTTTTGAGATTGTCAAGATCAAATAACATATTAGAAATCATTTATTTTAAAAATAATTCATATACATAAAACTATATACATATTAGAGTAAACACATAAATCAAAACCAATATATTTTGTTTATTCACAGTCATGCTTTTGGTAAATAAATTAAAACAATCATTTTATTTACTGTATATGGTATATAATTAAAATTTAGTGATATTGACATAAATATATAGTATATTTTAATATAAATATTAATTATTGACACTTCTTACTCATAATTTTATTAACATTTGTATATTTATTGTAACAAAAATTTAATAATCACAAAATTTTAATGTGAGATTTATCAATACAAATTTCAAAATTAAAATATTAAGATCTCAATAATTTTTTTAATACAATTTTTGAAGTTAACATATTTATATATTTTATATACTACATAATATAATTTAAATGATATTAATATATATATATATATATATAATATGAATATCTATTAATAAGACTTCATATTCATACGATTTATGATCATTTGTATCTTGTTTCAACAAAAAAAAAAGTTAAACTATTGATCACAAAATTTTCAATATGAGATTTTTACCATTTATAGTCGTTTTTTAAAAAATTAAAAATATAACATATATGAAAAAATCTAAATTTGTTTATTTTATGCTTAATGTGATTGACAAATTTTTTTAAATAATATAAAATTAAAAAAATACAAAAATTGTTATCAAATATGTATTAGTCACAATCATTAATTGTCATATATATGTTGATTGTATTAGTCACAATCATTAATTGTCATATACATGTTGATCATATTAAGTAATTCCATAGTTTTTATTTAAGTAAAAAATTACGAATATTCTTTTATATCCTACTATTATTTTATATACTATTAATCAATTTGATAGATAGTTTAATAAAAAAATATAATATATATTTATATGAAATAATTTATTTTTCTAAAGATTCTAAGAATCATCATAGTGATGACACGTGGCTACAAAAACATGTTGTAATGCTCTAAAATTAATATATAGGGGATATCTAATAATGTTTGTCATGATTTTGCTAAATATTAAGGAGAAGATCTTGATTCTTTGTGTACAGAGGTTTGGGGCTGCATGTACTATGTATATTGTTTAACTCGCTTAAATTCTTAATTGAACAATTATGACGTTTGCTTATTTTGGGGCTGCATGGACTATGTTATGTTCTCCTTTCGCTGTTCTGATTTGATTTTGACAATGGTTTAACAGAACCGACCCAGAGTGTTGGTGATTTGGCGAATAATTAAATTATTCATAAATCCAAATCAAAACCAGAATAAAAAAATTGCTATGAAAAGTTTAAAAATTGTAAGAAAAAGTTGTAAAAATGTAAAACAATATGTGATATAATAACACAAATACAATAAACCAATAAATATATGGTGATAGGATGTATTTATTAGATACTCCCTCCATTTCATTATAAGTGGTGTCTTAGAAAAATATTTTTATTGTAAAATAAATAATGTTTTCATTTTTTGAAATTAATGTAATTTGAAATTAGGGACCTACTGCAATAGCTTTTTGTATTGGTTGTATTAATTTTATTTAATAATATTTGTAGAGAAATTCCTTTAGATAATCTTTTTTAGTTTATTTTCACAAAAATATTTTCAAGGAGGAAAATAACCAAAAGGGGTTTTATTGAAGGGTAAATATGTATTTATATTTTTAAGGTTAACTAATCTAAGATTTATGGTTTAGAGTTAAGGGGTTGGGTTTTGGGGATGAGTTCAATTTTTTAAAATAAAAATAAATATTAAAATTTTCAAAATAAAAAGTGCTATTTCGGTCATTTTATTTTTGAGGGTTACTTTTGTAACAAAAACTTAAAAATGACTATTTGAGAGAATTGCCAAATTTATTTTCTAATTTATTCTATATTTATTAACTAATTATAGTTATTTTAGTAATTAATAACATATAAATAATTGATATTTTATAGAAAAATACCACTAATAACACTAATTTTTTTCCATAAAAATAGCAACAAATAAAAAAATTGTAACTAATTTTCTTTAATCAAGAAAATATTTTATTAACATGTTTTTTTTGTTTGATTATCCTAATTAATGAGTTAAGAGAATAAGAGTAAAATTGAAAACTCATCAAAAGAAATGCATTGAAAACATAAAACAACATTAAAAATGAAACAAATTTCAAACTATAAAACGATAAATTATATGAAACAGAAAGAGTAATATGTTATGGATTAGTTTTTCTATAATACTTTACTAAAATTGTTTATCATGGATTGTTGACTGCTGAGTCTCTTGGATAGTTGTTTAGTATGGATAAAACAGATTTATTTTGTAAACAAAAACCACATATGATTTACAAAAGAGATGAAATATACCATTTTGGATAAATCATGATAAATTAAATAAAAACTGATGAATATCATTTTGAATAAATAACGTTATATTAAATAAAAGAAATTACAATAATAGTGAAAATATTGTCAACAGTTTTCACCTGGCTGGTATGATGGTATGTTTTATATTGATAAAAAAACAAAAGTATGACTGTTTATCCTATATAGTTTTGTATAGTAATACCAAAAATTAGCCAAAGTCATATTTCATTAGAAACATTATTAATTTGGTATTTAATAAACAAATCTTTATCATTACTTTTTTTTCTATTATCTCTCAATAATACAAATATAAAAATTTACCATTTAGATAAACTGCAAACATAGTTAACTAAAAATCACCTAAAACTAGTTGTAAACAAAGTCCTTCCTTGTAGGGGAACTCCGCTAGATCTAAGCAACTACTTTCTTTCTAGACGTTTTTACATTGTGAATTATGCAGCTTTTCGGATTTTTTTTATTGCTTTGAATTCCTCCCATTTAACTCTATTGATTGTATCTGTTCCTAGCCGTTGTTTTGATATTCACCGTAGTACGACGCTTCGCGAAACCCAATCTGATGAATCAATGAAGTCGTCAATGAAAGACTTCATAAATACGACGGTTGAATAAGGACCCAACAGACGTCCGAAAAATGTTTTTACCACTCCCTTAACTGGAGCTAGATCCCGAGTCTCCCTTATGTTGCACTTGTGGATAGAAAACAACATTTTTGTTTGGTTTTGTTTTGAGATTTTTTTTGTACCATGAAATTGACTTTTTATATTTTCTTCTCTAATAGTGGTTTGATAACTGGATGATTCAGTTACCATGTATTTACTCGTTAGTGTATTTATGTTATATTTGTCAAATATTTAATTTATTTTTACTTATTTTTTTCTTAATGTTTAACTGAGTTGGTATCTTTTTTTTATAAAATTTATCCTCCAATTTATTTTTATTTACTAATAAGTTATAGTTATTTTGAATGCCAAATGTGTGAAAATTTCAAACTTGATAAAATTTTATTTTACACACATAATAAAAAAAACCTTGGCATTTAAGGTTTTTGCATAATGATTAAGAAAATACAAATTTTTAAACAATTTGGTTTGGTTACATAAAAATATAAGCAGTTCTCTCAAATATTCATTTTTAAGTTTTGGTCACAAAAATAGCTTTCAAAAAATAAAATGACCAAAATAGCACTTTTATTTTGATTCTAAACAATACCGACTCTAGGAAAAATTAAGAAAAAAATATTAAAAAAATAGTAAAAAATAGTGAAAAATCAAAATACGATAAAGATAATAACTCAAATACACTAAATCAGTAAATATATGGCGGCTGGATCATGCACCTCACATTTGTAACTTGTTATTTAGTTAAACATTGCACTACATTATTTCGACCAACACTTTTTCAAATGCTAAAATATATCTCTTAACTTGCATTACATGTTACCGTTATACAAATGTATAGCTAGATATCGCTAATTAGATGTGAAAACAATTCATAATCGAACAATGAAGTTAACGGGGATAGTAAATGAATTTTGCATTTAACTTTTTTCGACAATCCAAATTTGCCTAACAAATTTTAGAAAGTACATACTAAAAAGTTATTGAGCGGCAAATACACCCACACCTTCATTACTAATAAGCTAGTGATAATTAACACACACCAAAAAATAAATCTCCGAAGTAATTATAATAAATACACTCCAAATAACAATCTAATTAAGTCATGATTGACTCTTTAAAAGGACCACCTTATCCCAAAAGAAACTGAAACCATATTCTCCTCTTACAATGACGAATCATAGAAATGTCTCAGTTTTTTTTTCCTTTGTCTTCTTGTTTCTCGTAGCCATCTATTTTTCGGATCTTCCATCAGCCTCCAAGTATATATGATTTATCTCGATGATTACATGTTCCTCTCTTTCATAGTCAAGACTTGCTATGGAGACAAAAACCAAGATTCATGCCAAAACCTCTTGTCTTGTGGGCTCACACATGGTACATTTTCTGTACATTTTTTACATTTTGCAATATATCTAATAAATAATGCAAAATGGTAACATTATTATATATATATATACTTTTTTTTGCTATAAACCCAAGAATTATTTATTGAAATGAATATTTTGTGTCTCATATTCTTATTCTAGTTCTTACATGAATGAACCTGTAATTTTCATTTCTCGAATCTACAATCAGCACTAAGAGTAAGAAGAATAAATTATTGTTATCATATTTTCTCAAGAATACGATTCCTAAAGAAGAAGATAAACTGCAACCCAAATGCTTGTAAATCAATGCTGCTCTTTATCATAATGATCTTGCTCTCAAAGATTTGGCAGCCAAAGACTACAACGGCTTAAACTTTAAACGTATAGATACATTCGAAAACATTGTTATGTGTAGTGATGAATTATCAACCATGAAGCCAATACCTCAAGTTTTTGATCACGAAAAGTTTTGTCATCAAAAATATATATGTCTAGTATTATTTTAGTGATCCTAGAGTGTTTTCTAATAAAAGAAGAATACTATTTTAATCATGTTTTTTTTTCTGGGTGTTGTTTTGAACTGTGTGGAAGTTCAGAGATGAATGGATTCAATGTCATTGTTTGTGTCTTCGAAAACCCAATTGAAAAATATTTCAATGTTTCAATGAACTTGTACATATAAGTGAACCTAACATAACTTCTTTGAAATAACATCTTTTAATCAATAACCTAGCCAATAAACATAGGCATAACAACAAAGTTTTATTATTTAGTGTTTTATTTATTATTAAGATAATTATCTCTGATGTTTAGGGTTTTTATGGTTTTCTTATATATAGCCGCTCATGCTTGATTTTGTATTCAGATTATTGATTGATTTATAAAAGAGAGGTTTGAAACCCTTTATGTCCTTGTTACGGTTAGAACTTGAAAGTTCTCGACGAATCAAGAAGACAACGATTCTTAGGTAATCTAAGACTAAATAAGAATCTTTGTATTTATCGTAGCTTCAGCTACATCATCCTGTCAGAAGACCCAGCCACAGAAACTTACCTTCTCGCTATAAACGCAGGCTGCTTCGCCTCGGGGAGGTTTGCATTCTCGGTCGTTAGCATCCAAATCACATTTGAAACATTCGGTCTATCGTTTGGAAGTTCTTGCACACATAACAAACCAATTTGAACACATTTGGCTATTTCTTTCTCAAAACACTCATCAAAGAATGTTGGATTCACTAGAGAAGCAGCCTCCCCATCATTCCACAAGTTCTACGCCTGTAAAACACAAATGTAAAGGTAAGTTTCAAAGCTAGTAAAGTTACTAAACACTGAATATTAATACATACTTACATAAGGTAAAAGATTGAGAATATTTTCTTCCTTGTAAGAGTTTCTTCTCCCACTTATGATCTCTTGAAAGATAACCCCTAAGCTGAAAACGTCTGATTTTTCAGAAAAGTAACCTTCCATTGCATACCCAGGTGACATATAGCCGCTGCAATAACAAAACTTTCATTCATATTGGTTTCAAAATGTCTTGTTTGTGTACTTTGTAGGGAATGGATATATACTTACTATGTTCCAACAACTCTTCTTGTTTCTGCTGCATCTTCATTCGCTTCAAAAACTCTTGCAAGTCCAAAATCAGAAATCTTTGGATTTAGATTGTCATCTAACAAAATGTTGCTAGCTTTTAGATCTCTGTGTATGATCTTAGGACTTGAATCTCTGTGAAGGTACAAAAGACCTCTGGAAATTCCTTCCATGATGTTGAACCGAGTCTTCCAATCAAGAATCTTTTGCTTAGATGGGTCTGAGAAAATCTTACTAAATAGTAAAAACAAAGTTGAAAAACATAGTTGACAAAACATAAGTGAAAAGCTTACCAAACAGATATGCATCCAAGCTTTTGTTAGGCATGTATTCATAGACTAACAACCTTTCTTCACCTTCAATGCAACAGCCAAGTACTCTTACTAAATTTCGATGCTGCAACTTCGAAAACACAACCACCTCGTTCATAAGTTCCTCTAGCCCTTGTCTAGATGCCCTTGAGAGCCTCTTTACTGCAATCTCTTGCCCTTCTGGTAACTTCCCCTAAGAGAAATATTACACATATCTATTGTCAGAAAGATTCTTGTTTAATGTTTTACCTTGCAAACAGGACCAAGCCCGCCTTGTCCCAGCTTGTTTCTGTGAGAAAAAAATGATCCGTTGCTTTAGCCAACACTAGAAACTCAAAAAGTGGAAACTCATTAGGCTTGAACGTGTAAGGAGACTCGTTTTTAGTTGTAACTGGTTCCATTCTGTTTAACATTAGCTCTGGCCTTCTACGGCTCTCTGGTGCTGCCAAGGCATATAAGCAAATGAATCAAAACCAATTATGACTCAAAATTTTTTATTATAAATGAGTAAAACAAAACTCTAACCTGAACGTTTTTTGAATTTTTAGCATGCTAAAAGAAGAAAGGCTGCAGCAACAAACGCAACGCCTATCACAATGCTAGATGGCTATGTGTTTCTACAAGATTTAGAAAATATTTTTATGTTTATTTATGTATTAGCAACCACACAAATGCTAGCCGGAATAAATTTTTAATTTTAAAAAATTTGGCACAGTTTGAAGTATAACATTTTGTGATTGTTGTAAACGCCAACAACCGCTACCATCCACAAAAGCTGCGTCTACGGATACGGATGATAGCGAAAATCAATTAGACCCTAAATAGTTTTTTGGTAAACTTAGATATATTTTTTATTTAGTGTTAAAGATATAAGATTGTGCTACCTAAGAGAATCTCCAAAAGAAACTCTATAACTTCAAATATAGAGTTTTTTGCTCAAAAAAAAGAACTAGAAAAAAATTCAAATTTAGAGTTTTAAGGATCACTACTCAAAACTCTAAATTTGAAATTTCATTTTTTTATTTGCATTTTGGTCTTTATAACTAGTTACACATTACATTTATGATTTTTAAGTATCTTCTCATTTATCGTTTTAATCTTTAAAACTTTATATATCATAAATTTTTCAAATTTATTTTTATAAACTCAAATTTTACACATAAAATAAAATAAAAAATAAAATAAGATTTATATTATTTTAAAATTAGAATTAGACAGCAAAAATATCACAAAAGAAAGTTAATAATTTTTTTTTTAAAAGAAGAAATAATTATTACAAAAAATTAAATATTACAACAACACTAATAGTCTAGTAAATTTTCTACAAAACCTCTAAAATATTGTCCAAACAAATTTTGTACAACCGAAGATGGAACATTACATAAATAATTTTATTGAATAATGTGGTATTTTGCTTCTAGTTTAATATTTAATTATGTATTTCTATTTATAATTTTATATTTTAGTGTAAAATTTTATTAATTAATATTATTTGTTATGTTTTTACATATGTGCTAGTTTTTTTTTGTTTTTTTTGTCATCACATATGTCCTAGTTATTTATAATTTTTTTATGGATTTATATTAATTATGATAAATATAAGAACTTTAGCATAAATTATAAATATTTTTTTTGAAGTCAGATTTGAAGTTTTGTTTTTGGAGAAGAACACATTAAAATTTCAAATATAGATTTTTGTAAACTCTAAAATAAAGGCTTTTAGGAGATGCTCTAAACTGAGAATTTTTGTAAGATATCTTCCAACTTTGTTAATGCTATCTTTTATTATGGTATATAATCTACCACAAAATGAAAGTACTGAAGAATTTGACCGTTTGCTTTTAATTCAACTAACATTAATCTTTATATATAAAGTTGGCTTTTTCCCTTCTTATGACATGTGGAAGGGGGGTTTGTTGACATGTGTCCTCATATTTTTTTTTTGTATTTAAATTCTTTTTATTTTAAATAATTACAATTTTCTCCATCAATTTCTAATTGTGTATTATCTAATCATTCTCACACTTATTGGTCTCTAAAATTCAAGAAATAAATAAAATAATATAAATATATTTTAAATATTTAATTTATTCACACCTAAAAATAGCAAGACTTTTCATCATTTTATTATTTTTATTAATTTTTATTATTTCATTTACAAATTATATTTATTTCAATATTAGTATCATAAGATAATCAAATTAAGAATAAGAAACTAGACAACCAACACATACACTAAAAAAGTGGGCCAAAGAAAGAATAATAATCGAAAGGCCAAAGCCACCAAAAAGCAGGAAAATATATGCCTAAAACACCGGAATCACAACCAGTAGCTAAAAAGAAAAAAACACCTCATAGACTAAAAAAGAACATACAATACGACATGCAACTGAAAAACCACAAAACTCTGGATAGAAGGGACCAAAGCTCCAAAAGACTAACTCCGCACACCTATACCAAGGAAAACATGGAAAGAAAAGAAGCAACTTGAGAGAGGGAGAATGGAAGACAACCACCAAAAAATCAGAGACTAAACTTGAGACCAGAAATAACCTTCCAAGCCCACATAGCATACACGAACGAAAACATTATCCAAATCTCGACTGGCAAACATGGTGAAAGGGAGAGCCACCAGAGATGCGATGAAAGAAGAGATGCAAGAATAGAGAGGGAAAGGGAGACGGAGCGAAATCAGAAAACTATGGAGCCGTCCTCGAGCTATATATGAAAGAGAGCATAGAAGTCAGAACACCAAAAACTGGATCTTGAAAACCAAAACGAGCAGAGACTATTGACGGTAAGCCAACGACGAGGAATACAAAATCAAAGACGAATAAACTCTGACCCAACCAAGGAGATGCAGTTCCTAACATCAGCTGAAATCTAAGGAAGAAGAGGAGCAATCAATATTGACTGGAACAGCCTACAATGCCGTGGGAAGCAACCGAACAACTGAAAACTCATAAACCCGTTCTGCAACAAATACCATATAATCTCATAGGTGAAGAAGATAAGAAGAACAAAAGAAAAATGTGAGTCTTTTTCCGGTGATGATGAGAAGCACCGCACACCAGATTTGTAACGAAATACATAGACGGTGATGGCTCAAGTTTAAAATATGGGGAGAGGGCAAAAAACATCTTAAAAATTATAATTTTCAAAAGTATGAAAAAAATATAATACAATTTTGACGATGAAACCGTTAATCTTAGAATCAACAAATGCGTATATGCAAAGTTATTGAAATTCAATATTAGTTTACGTTAAAGGCTCATTTAACTACTAACAAGTACTATATACACAACAACACATTATTCAAAAAAAAACAAACGCAAAATATATTAACTTATCACCTACTACATAACAAACTAAAAACATCAAATAATGATCTTAACAAATAAAAACGATAACATAATTACATTATCCAAAAAAAAAAATCATGTTCTTAGCAATAATAAAACAATATTCCGCGCGAAGCGCGGACACCCCCCTAGTATGGTATATAATCTGCTAGCACACACTGCAAATTTAAAATAAAAATATACTTCTACCATATTAAGTCTATATATATATAGTTCAGCAAATATAAATCTCATATCTTTTCAAATATTCAGAACAAAATATGGCTGCATACATCTTTTTTTTTTTTTTTTTTTTTTTTTTTTTGAAACACAATGGCTGCATACATCAAAAAACACTTTTTGTTGGCTCTTATGGTTTTATTTCTTCTTGTTGTCTCATCATATGCAAGATTTAATATGATGGTTACAAAAAGAGATATCGAATCCATCTGTAACAAAGAAAATATCAATCATTCACTTTGTTTTGAGATTCTAAAGCCAACTCTTGAAATTACAAAATTAGATTTTTCTGGTCTGGCCAATTTTTTGATCAATTATCAGTCTCGAAACACTTCAGATACGCTGAAGCAAATAAAAATGTTCGAAGGCAACACAACGGGTGCGGATTTGAAGGCAGTTCAGTTATTCGAGGAATTGTACGACGATTCTCTTTTTCATAATGATCGTGCTCTCAAAGTTTTGGCAACGAAGGACTACGACAGCTTAAACATTGAAGTCGGATTTACATTGGCCTACATGGATACATGTAATGATGGATTGTCAACAATGAAGCCAACTCCGCAAGTTATAATCACGAAGAATAGTGAGATTAGTAGTATGTCCAGTATCATTTTAGTGATTCTCGAGTGTTTTCTAAGGAAAGTAAAAATAAGATGTTAGTAAACTAAAGGAATTGATAATAACAGAGAAATCTATCTATCTATTATAATAAAACAGAGTTCTCTGTTCTAAAAGCGACTCAGTACCGGTCCTGAGTAGAAGCATGTGCTTCCAGCCCAGTTTAAAGATATGTAATTTTCCGGCCGTGATTTGAGTCAATGCTTTAGTAGCTTAGTTGGTTAGTCATTAGAATTCTTTTATGAAAGGTAAGTGGTTCGATTCACTAAGTAATTATTATTTTATGTGTTTTATTTTTAATATACAGGCCCATAATTATAATTTGCATCCAGCCCAAATTTACTGCTGACCGGCACTCGACATCATCCTGAACAAAAGACAAAAGACAAATAATTACTTGGTAGCCGGTAAACACATTTACACAAAAACCAATTATTTCAGTGTTTTAACTTTGTTTTGGGCTAATGCACAAAGTTAAAATTTCAGACGAGGCTCATCTTCTATTTGGTAGTTCATATCTTTCAAATCTAATCTATCTCCTTTAGGCCCACAATCTTTGACATGCACCACGCTTAATCTTTATCATTGTGAAGGTAACCCTTAAGTCCTTAACACATAAAACACAAACACAAATAATAATGTGTGCCCTTAAAGTCGGTCTGATTTATTCCTATGTGTAACGTCTTTTTCTGCGGTTGAATTCGCTGTACATATATACCCATTTAAACATTCTCACCTGCAGTGTCGAACAGGCTTAGAAGATCATCACCAAATGTCTCCACAGTTATTTAGATATCTTGAAGTAGTTTCACAAGTAAAGATGCCTTGGCTTCTATAGTTTTCTTCTGTTCCAGTTTCAGTACTAGAATCTATTGTTTCACACAAGTTGTTTTAACTCTGGTAATAATAATACAAAATATGTTGTCAGTGAACCTGACATAAATTCTTAAAAATACATCTCCTAATCTTAATCCTAATCACTAAACATAAGCAGAATAATAAAGGTTGTAAACATGGAGATTCTCAAAACATAATATAAACACACAGATTGGGTTTTGTGAGGTTAACGTCCTGTTATAGCAGTGAGACTCGCATCATTGATAGTGACCATTTGACTACTCCGGTCAGAAGATCCAGCCACAGAAACTTCTCTTCTTGCTATAAACGCAGGCTGCTTTGCCTCAGGGAGGTGTGCATTCTCGGTAGTTAGCATCCATATCACGTTTGAAACATTCGGTCTATCGTTTGCAAGTTGTTGCACACATAACAAACCAATCTGAACACATTTGGCTATTTCTTTCTCAAAACACTCATCAAAGACTATTGGATTCGCCAGAGAAGCAGCCTCCCCATCATTCCACAGGTTCCACGCCTGTAAAACACAAATGTTAAGGTAAGTTTCAAAGCTAGCAAAGTTACTAAACACTGAATATTAATTAGTACACACTAACATAAGCTAAAAGGTTGAGATTGTTTTCTTCCTTGTGAGAGTTTCTTCTCCCACTTATGATCTCTAGAAAGATAACCCCCAAGCTGAAAACGTCTGATTTTTCTGAAAAGTAACCTTCCATTGCATATTCCGGTGACATATAGCCGCTGCAATAACAAAACTTTCATTCATATTGGTTTCAAAATGTTTTGTTTGTGTACTTTGTAGGGAATAGATATATACTTACTATGTCCCAACAACTCTTCTTGTTTCTGCTGCATCTTCATTCGCTTCGAAAACTCTTGCAAGTCCAAAATCAGATATCTTTGGATTCAGATTGTCATCTAACAAAATGTTGCTGGCTTTTAGATCTCTGTGTATGATCCTAAGTCTTGAATCTCTGTGAAGGTACAAAAGACCTCTGGAAATTCCTTCCATGATGTTGAACCGTGTCTTCCAATCAAGAATCTTTTGCTTAGTTGGGTCTGAGAAAGCATTACTAAATAGTAAAAACAGAGTTGAAAAACATAGTTGACAAAACATAGGTGAAAAGCTTACCAAACAGATATGCATCCAAGCTTTTGTTAGGCATGTATTCATAGACCAACAGCCTTTCTTCACCTTCAATGCAACAGCCAAGTACTCTTACTAAATTTCTATGCTGCAGCTTCGAAATCACAACAACCTCATTCATAAGTTCCTCTAGCCCTTGTCCAGATGCACGTGAGAGCCTCTTTACTGCAATCTCTTGCCCTTCTGGTAACTTCCCCTAAGAGAAAAAAATTAAAAAAAATATTACACATATCTATTGTCAGAAAGATTCTTATTTAATGTTTTACCTTGTAAACTGGACCAAACCCTCCTTGCCCCAGCTTGTTTCTGTGAGAGAAGTGATCCGTTGCTTTAGCCAACACTTGAAACTCAAAAAGTGGAAACTCATTAGGCTTGAACGTGTAAGGAGACTCATTTTCACTTGTAGCTGGTTCCATTCTGTTAAACATTAGCTCTGGCCTTCTACGGCTCTCTGGTGCTGCCAAAGGCAAATAAGCAAATGATTCAAAACCAATTATGATTTCAAGAAAACTATTATAAATGAGCTAAACAAAAACTCTAACCTGAACGCTTTTTGAATTTTTGGCATGCTAAAAGAAGAAAGGCAGCAGCAACAAACGCAACGCATATCACAATTGCTACATAGTTATGTCTTTCTACAAGATTAGGTGAGAAAAACATAAGTCAATGTAGTCAAATGAGAAAACAAGTTAGACTACAAGAGATTTTTTAAACTCACTTTCAGAATGTGCAATCCTAATATAAAGATCAATGCCACTTGGCAAAAAGGATTGCATATCAACTAAGCTACCACTCCAAACCATGCATCCTATTCCTTGAACATAAGCATAAGCTGTGCAAGAACAGTTCTCTAAACATTGTGTAGCACAATCCTTCTCATTAGCCAGTGACCGTTCCGCGGAGACTGGTACTTTCATCTTCTGCAGTCTCAAGAACCCATCTCCTTTTCCTCTGTTACTACTTACATTGTTCTCCTTCTTGCAACGAAAGGAAACTATCCTCACACATCCATTACTCCAGTTCCCATCGTCCCACTCTGCTTGATTCCTCGGCGCAAACCCTTTAACGCAGTTACAAGGTGGAAGTTCACGAGAACTGCAGCTCGCAAATGGACCACATTTACCGTATGCATCACAAGTTGCAGTGTTCAAACCTCTCGTAGAAGCACGAGAGTACTCTCTCTGATACAAGACTCCATCAGGATCCAAGTGAAACATGAAAGAGTCATTACCATAAGACAAAGAAGCTGTTCCTTGATAATCATTGCTAAGGCTAAACCCATCCACATCCGGTAAACCGATGAAAACCTGACCGTTCCACGGTCCGCTACGCCAGATTGGAGCATTGTTCTTCCATATAAGAAGCTCGGGATACGCGAAAGGAGAAAGACCAGCTGTGTAGTTCCCTGTTGAAGGATCAACATAGCTTCTCCAAGAAGTAAGCTTCAGATTCTCATTCTTGGTCCCAAGAGTCATTCCTGGCAAGAGAGAGTTGTGAGGATGCTTGAAACTCTCCCAGAGAATCTCACCGTTGCTTCTGCTATCTTGTAGCCTAAGATTCCCAGTATTCATTAGCTGAACCAAAGTAGCATTTGGAGCCATTGTTGATGTGATGTTTGTAGACCATAGAAGGCGGTTTCTACCATCCTTAACCACAAGATTTCCATCTTCAGAGATGGAAACAACACCGGAAATGTCGTTAACCGGAGCGTCTTTATTAGCAACCCAAACCACGGTTTGAGCTGGACTCTTGTCGTACCAAATCCCAACATAGCGTAACCCAGCAGTGGAGTTCACAGGAGTGAAGAAACCAAACCTGAAAACACCATTTTTGCTGAGAAGTGTCTCTGAGTCTTTGACTGGAGCCGAGAAAGTGATTGTGTCTTCGCCACCGGAACAGAGCTTCAAGGAGAAGCAAGAGAATGCTGCAAGTAGAAGAAGAGCAAAGCGACAACGCGTGTTCACAAGAACCACCATAACTATTTGATTCCAGTTTTGTTACTTTTTGTTTGCCTCTCTTTTTAGAAGATATATTTCTCTTAAGGAAGATGATAAAGTAGTAGTCGTCTTTGTCACCACAAGAAGACTAAGAGCAACATTATCGGACATAAGTCCTTACAATCTCTTTTTCCTTTTTTTTTTTCGTTTTATGGTTTTTTTTTTTAAAAAAAAAAATCAACCAATCGCGGGCCCCACGACCGCAAACAGAGGACGCAGCAAGGACATTCCCTATTTAACGACTTCTCTCCCTTGTCCCTTCTTGGTTTTGCCAAATCGTGGTCTCCCTTCCCCTAAGGACACCAGCAAGGACATGCAATATTGTTGCTCTAAGACCATGATTAACCCGGGTTCTTAGAGTGAGATTCTTAACGAAAATTAAGAAACTGTTTCTTAACTTTTAACTTAAAAAATTAAAAACCGGTTCTTAAATAAGAAACAGTTTCTTAACTTTCGCTAAGAAACTCGTCCTTAGAATCTCGGGTTAATCATGCTCTTAGAATGACACTTGAGTCCTAAGAGAGAGGGCATTGACTAAGACAGAAGAAGTAAGTCTTCAGATTTTTTGAAGTTATTTGAGTGGTTTAAGATCCACCTACCATCCGCGGTGATAATAACTTTGGATATTAATGATACAACTTGGTTTTTCTTTGTCCTTTGGTACAGGCCATTTGCTAACTATTCCAATATGGCAGCTACATTTTTTTCTCTCTAAAAAAATTACAATCAGTGGTAAATACAAATGAACATGGAAAGATTAACATTAAGATTATTACAGAGACCAATGAGACTGAAGCATGAGACCTACAGTTCTTTCTCTACTGTTTGTGAGATAGACAAGACCTGGACTTAAGCTACACCCATGGCCTATGTTGAATTTGAGATACGATTCCACTTGAAACCGATCATGATTTCTTGAACCAATGCTCATGCCCCAGCCCACTTCATCCTCTGGTTTGTCTGTAATAGAAACTGACCATTTCACTTGCTTCCCTCTTGAGTTTTGAATTTCAACCCATCCCCCCCCCCCCCCCCCCCCATCATTAGAGCGTCTGACTTCAGACACATGATTCATGTCTCTGCTCATCTCCAGAGGCTCCATATCAAAACCCCGCCTTAGGAAACTTACTGGGACTGTAATGGCTCCAGCAGAATAACGGAGGCTGTTGGACGGTGGTGATAAAATCTGATGACAGCCCAGTAGAGATAGTTTTACACCCCTAAGAATGTTGCAGGTCACTTGCCAGAAAGTTCTGAAACAACGGTGTGTTGCGTTCAAACCTTTTTCACCTTCAAGGCTTGTGATGGACTGAGCCAGTGAAGCTGTCATATCTGACTTTCTGGATGTTAATCCTATGGCACTACCGTTATGTTGGTTCAAAAGCGGTGGTCCAAGTTCAGAAACTTCAGTAAGATTCATTCCCTGCAAGACAAAAGGTAGTTTTAATCATTTACACAAACCAAAATCTGCAACAAACAACAATTGGTGGGTAGATAGATTACCTGGTAAGAAGACACAAGAGCCAATCACTAATCTCTGCCTTGTAAAAGACTTTAGCCAAAGACAGCTGGTTCCCTGAAACACCAGCAACGAGCTCAGCCACAAGCTTATCCCTCTCCCTAAGCTTTGTTTCAAACACGAACCTAGAAAGCAACCCAGGTCTCACTCCATCCAAACTCTCCTCGTCAGCGTTGCCCATCATCAACATTGCTCCCAGGACATCAACTTCACCTCTCGACATTAGTGCTAGTATCTTGAAACGGACCTCCTTTAGATGAAATAACTCTCTCCATTTTCTCTTGTCTATCTCTAAGCTTCGTTATATCCGAGAAGGCTTCTCGTTGCAAACGCTTCAAGATATCAAACACAAAACTTCTCCAAAAGCTTAAAGATTACGTTTTTATGAATCAATGTGTATACTTTCTTCGACCCATTACAGAGATTTTCAAAGATACCGGGCTCTGGGGTCGTGAAGGAGGCTCGTGGAAGGCGAAGTGGCTGGAGACTAAGTCCTGGCTCGATTTCGCAAAGAGCTTCACTGTTCGTCACTACCGAGTTAGGGTTTTTGAGGATTTGATTTCAAAAGAATTGAATATTTCGTCGGTTCGATTTGGTTTTAGAGATTTGATCGAAATAAACTAACCAAATTTTCTCAGATTTGGTTCGGTTTGTTTCGGTTTGTTTTTTCTATTACGGAGTTAATAAATGAAACAAACTAGTCCTCCTAGGCATATTATTCGAAACCCGAAAACCAAAACCGAACCAAAAAAATCGAAAATTACAAAAATCCGAATGGTTCCTATATTTCTAAACCCGGAAAACCGAAGCCGAACTGGAACCGAATCGAAAACCGAACGGGTACCCGAATATTTTGAATATATTGAAAAATTAATTATTTTTAATTTTAATATATATAAATTATAATTTATAATAAAAAATATCTTAAAAATCTGAATTACCCGAATAACACGAATAGTTTTTTGGTTTTTTTCCGGGTTTATCTCGGATTTTCGGAATTTTTTGGGTTTTTTGGGCTTTAAACCCGAACCAAACCCAAATTATTTGTAATACGGTTCCATTTCGAATTTTATAAAAAATGGAAACCCGATCCGAACCCGACATTATCCAAACCGAACCGATCCGAAAAATGTATGGTTCCTAAACGGTTCCTAAACATCCCAACCCTAAACATCCCAACCCAAATAAACCGAACCGACCCGAACCGAAAACCCGAATACCCATCATATCCCTATTGTTTTTGTAACACACCTAGCATTCTTATATTTGAGTCGATATCGCCGACAAAATGGAATTCTATTTTCAGTAGTAAATGTTAACATCTACTATATTAAAAGAGAAGTCATGACTTCTTTCATGTGTGATATTTTAAAATGGACCTTCATAGAAAGTCATGACTTCTTTCATGTGTGATATTTTAAAATGGATCCTCATAGAAAGTCATTAAATTAAAACATATCATTTAAAACATAGCATTAACCGTGAAGCATCTATCTATTATACTAAATAATATTCCTTTCCATTAACAACCGAACTGTATTTAAGAAAATCACTAACCATTAGTTAAAACCAACCAAATCAGTTCCCTTTAATAGTGGAAACGATTTACCACCCTTCAGTCCCGGTTTTATTTTTATTCTTTTGTTCTTGGGTTCTTTAGTTATAAAGATTTATGATCATTTATCAGAGAGAGACGTAAGCGTTATTGAGAAAATTTGATTTTTTTCTATTTTTGGTTTGGTTTGGGTAACAAAGTTAGGAACCTCCTAATATCTAAGATAATTTTGGATCTCATTATTTACAGTTCGATTATGTTTCTTTGGTTAATTCGGGTTAAAAGTCAGAAATTACATTTTCAAATAAAATCTTAGAATATTTCGAGTTTATGGAAAAAATTGAATAATTTAGACAATTTTTAAATTTCTAGAAAAAAAAAGAATTCTGGTAATTTGTTTTTAAGGTACTTTGGTTTGTAAATATTAATTTTAAATTATTTGATTATTTTAAAACTAGATATAGTTAATTTTTATAAATACATAACTTTTTATAAAACAAGATTTCAACGTTAATAAAAAAATTGAAATCAAACACCCGCGCAACCGATCTAGTACGAATTAAATTTTATGTATATTCAATTGTCTTTCGAGCAGGAATGGTGTAAACGTCCATTAATAAATAAAGATAACAACGTTGATATTTTGTAATACATCTAAGTCTAACAACGTATGTTTATGTCTACCCACAAAAATATATGCATTTCTCTTTGAAATAAGTTGCACTTGTCACTTGTGCCAGTCACAAAATGGTTTAATAACAGTTCTAGCAATTTGAGAAACTTTGAGATTTCACCACCTTCCATTGTTCTTTTCCCCTTTTTGGCTAAAATCCATTGTTTATTATATACTAACAAAACAAATTTAGTGGGCATTATCGTAGCTAGATCACGTCTGGTTTAAATTCTAAACGTACATTGATCCAGTCATCGACGAAGAAGATAGTATAAGCGTGCAATCATTGATTACCTCATATTTTTTCTTTCAGCTTCATCTGATATTATATTACATTCAGATATTATGTTACATCTGTATATATATGATTGACGTTTTAGTCTTTTATCTGCCAGTCTCATTATTTACCCACATATCACGTAACTGACGTATAAAGCACCACTTAGTTCACGTAACTGTCACGTAGCGAAGATGCGATGGCTGATGGACCCCGACTAATTTCACAATAGTTTCCACTTAACAAGATAGTTAGTGTAAACCAACTCGAGTTGGCCTAGTGGTACTTGAGGGAGCTTCGGCCCCGATACGGTCCCGGGTTCGATTCGCGTTGGCCACGAGGGGATTTACATGGGCTCCTCTCGCCCTCCAGACCACTTCGCGTAACCAGGGGCCCTTAAGTGGACGCTTAAAAATCCTGTAATGGCATGGGCTTAGGCCCGGTGGGCTAGTCGATCACGCAAAAGTGGTCGGATACTGGATTATCAAAAAAAAAAGATAGTTAGTGTAAATATTTACTCATCATTGTTGCATGCATGCATCGTACATGTGTTAATAGATAATCGTCAAGTCCATTGGCTTAATGATCAAAGACTTAAAAGTTTCTTCATCAAGTTTGGAATGCGATTCTCAAGGCATGTAATCTTTTGTAAATTATATGATGAAAAGGTTTATCGGAAATTTTAAGGTAATCATATCTATGTTTTATATGCACTCACAAGTGAAAATTACGGAACAACCCATTTATGGTTAATCAATTTGCCGACCGACATTAGAAAAATATCTGAAGTGAAATGAAAGCAAAACATGTTGACCCACAATATTTAATAAGAACCAAACAAGAAAGAGGAGGATAATAACTGAGAAATCGTCACATGATGGAGTAATAATAAATGGGTTGAATGTTCTAAAAAAAGACGTCGAACTAGATTACAATCTCTAGTTGAGGATCTTATCTTCATCTACTTCTTACTCATGGCTCCTCTTATATAATGACAATTGCATAACGTACTAATTAACTAAACCTCAGAGCAAAAGAAGAACAAGAAACTCTAATGGCGGATAAGGAATATGAGAGGACTTTAGAGGAGACCTCTACGTGGACAGTCGCTGTGGTTTGCTTCGTCTTAATACTCATTTCGCTTTTTATCGAACACTTGATTCACAAAATTGGATCCGTAAGTCCCAATTGATTTCTCCTTCTTCCTCTTTTTTTATTTATACATCTTGAGATGCCTCTGTTTAGTTCTCTTCTTCTGTTTCTTGTTCTGCTTCCTACTCTGTTTCTGCGTTAGTTGTCACCTGTCACTCTGTTTTTGTTACTTCTTCTTCCTTTCCCCGCTCTGTTTCATTCTCTTATGGCTAAATCTGCTCTTTTTTTTTAATGGCAGTGGCTCAAAAAGAAGCACAAGGGGAATCTTTATGAAGCCCTTGAAAAAGTTAAAGCAGGTAGAAATTGAAGAGAGACTACGAGCAATAACTAAAACATTATAATTCAACAAAATTAAAGTGATACTATTCTATGTATGATTATATTAATACAAGTTCTACCTTTACATCTAAGTTACGTATTTTTCTTTTTCTTTTTACCTTTTGTTACATATTTTTCACCATTTTCATTATACTGTATTTGCTCTATAACATTTTAACATAAATGATTCATTGTGTTGGTTAAAATGATACAATTTTGATATAGAAATTCTAAAAGCATTAATATTGATTCTATCTTATATATTAAAACAGAAGTCACAACCTTGATTCATGTGTGATTTTTTAAAAAATGGACCTAATAGACTTATTTTTAGAAAGTCATGTTACATTTAATCTCTAATCCTATCATTCAAATTTTGGACCTACCAGAAATTTTTATTGGACTATCAATAATGAGATTTAAACAATAGATGATCCATTTGGATTTATAGATAATATAAATTAAATAAATATAATTTAATGTCGTAATACTATACCTCCACATGTTAATTATTTAAATATTTGTCGATGTTAAATTTTAAAATTATGAAGATTTTTTTTTAAATAACAAAAATCATTTTATCTAACAATGATTAATCTTTACTACCTTAAACCAATGAGAACAAATTTTAAAATATATAGTTTATTTTAAAAATTAAACAAAAACTAAATGTTTAATTATTTGCTAGATAATATAAATATGTGAAGCGAAAAGTTTAATTTTGTAAAAACTTTTTAAATTGGTGAAATGTTACAATATTTTTGAATATGACAATAAAACAATATTTTACTAATCTTTAGATATATATAGTTACGATTTTAATAATGAAATAATAATCCGAAAATATATATATAGAAGAAGATACAAATACATGTGAAAGTTTGAAACAATTTATTCAATAAAAAAATATACCGTAAACTTATTATGTTTTAAAAATTGATAGACACATATATATATTATAATATATACCAATTTAGAATTGAAAACAAAATGTTTATATAAAAATAAATGAAAACAAAAACCGCACGGTTGCGCGGATCGAGATCTAGTTATGGTTATAAGACTAGTTGAACACCCCCCCCCCCCCCCCCCCAAATATTTAGCTGCCTAACTTATTCTTATTTTAACATAAATTTTATTTTTATTTTATTGTAATCAGAGCTTATGCTGTTGGGATTCATATCACTACTCTTAACAGTCGCACAAACACCAATCTCAAGTTTCTGCATTCCCAAGAGTGTTGCATCATCAATGCGCCCTTGCAGCGCCGCAGAAATAGCTAAAAAGGAATTAGATAAAAAAGAAGCCGATAAACAAAAATCCACCGGAAAACTTCTCCTTGAGTTAGCTGAATCTTACATCCCTAGAAGAAGTTTAGCCACCAAAGGTTACAACGAATGCCCAAAGGTAACGTATAGTCTCACATATGTGTATTAAAACGACCCTATGCAGCTATGCTTGTTAATCATCCTCTCTAATTTTGACTGTGGGTTATCTCAGGGGAAAGTGCCTTTTGTATCTGCTTACGGAATCCACCAGCTGCACATATTCATTTTCGTGCTCGCGGTGGTTCATGTTATTTACTGCATTGTTACTTATGCTTTGGGAAAGACCAAGGTAGCTACTTTGCTTGTGCGTTCTTCAGTGACTTGAAAATCAAGAAATATTGTATTTTATCCTTGTTTATTGAGTATTGCAGATGAGGAAGTGGGAGAAGTGGGAGGAAGAGACAAAGACAATAGAATATCAATACTCCAACGGTATGTGCTATTAAATGAGAGAGATTTAAAGACCGAAATTGTACGTAGGAAGTTTTACGATGAATGCATTCTTGTTAATTATGCAGATCCTGGGAGGTTCAGGTTTGCGAGGGACACAACTTTCGGACGAAGACATCTCAATGCCTGGAGCAAGACGAGTGTTACGCTCTGGACTGTTTGTTTTTTCAGACAGTTCTTTGGATCTGTCACCAAAGTTGATTACTTAACTTTGCGGCATGGTTTCATCACGGTAGGGAATTCATATAACTTATCTTTTGTTTTGTTTTATCTACTGCTAAGTATAACAGTTATTATCAGACGTATAACATGAAGAATGGAAGACCGGAAAGAGCTTAAAGAATGTTGTCTCTATATTGACTTAAATGTGTACACTTTTTTATAATACAACCATCACTAACCACCATATAACAAACTTAGTTATAATACTCCTAATCGTTATCTCTAGAGAAAGTGATATAACTAACTAGGGACAATGTATCACATTGGAAGTTGGAAGAGATTATAAGTAATATAAATTACTCTTTTTGTTCAGGCGCGATTTGCTCCTGGGAGCGGGAGCGAAAAAATGCCATATGATTTTCGCAACTATATTCAGAGATCATTAGAAAAAGACTTTAAAACTGTTGTCGAGATCAGGTTTGGGTCTATCTACTAGATTGCTTCTTATAACCCAACTTGGAAAATTGTCTAAAACTTTGCTAACTTTATGCAGCCCCGTCATCTGGTTTGTAACTGTGCTATTCCTCTTGACCAACTTAGATGGTAACATTCATTGCTTACTTCTCAAATACACAACCTCTACATCACAAAACTGACATCGGTTTTCATTTAAAACAGGACTACATTCTTACCTCTGGTTACCATTCATTCCTCTGATTGTAAGAACAACAAACTATTGAACCAATAAATCGTTTCTCACTTATGGCCTTTCTTTTAAACAAAATGGGTGTAATCTGTAGGTGGTTCTAATAGTTGGAACAAAGCTTCAAGTGATTATAACCAAATTGGGTCTAAGAATCCAAGAGAAAGGCGATGTGGTAAGAGGCGCCCCTCTGGTTAAGCCTGGTGATGATCTCTTCTGGTTTGACAAACCTAGCTTCATGATTTTCCTTATCCATTTGGTTCTTTTCACGGTACGATTCACCACCCGGTTTATCCTTATTTTGGTTTTTCTTTCTCCTTGATAATAAACCTATGACTACTAAAACCCTTCACTTTACAGAATGCATTTCAACTTGCTTTCTTTGCATGGAGTTCGGTAAGAGATCTATTTAACATTTTTTTCAAATTTTTTTTGAGGACATACTGTTTTTTTATATCATGAATTTTTGGTATTTGCAGTATGAATTTGGTATCAGTAATTGTTTCCATAAAGAGCCTCAAGATATTACCATTAGAATTGTAGTTGGGTAAGCTAACATTAACTTGACTATCGGTTGTGGGAATACGCGGGAAATAACGTTATTTAACTGACCGAGTCACAAACATGCAGACTTGTTGTACAGATACTTTGCAGCTATGTGACTCTTCCACTCTATGCTCTTGTCACTCAGGTAATAAGCAACAAAACGTTTAGTGAGATCAATACAAGATTTTTGATATGTTCTTTAGTTTTTCTTTTTTGACATTGTGTTTGATGAAATGTGTGTAGATGGCTACTACTTTTTTGACATTGTGTTGATGAAATGTGTGTAGATGGGTACTACGATGAAGCCAACGGTATTCAACGGAAGAGTATCCAAGATGCTAAAGAAGTGGCATCACAAAGCACAGGAGGAGACACAACACGGAAGACGCTCTGAATCGAACACACCTTACCCTAGCCGTCCAACTACACCAACTCATGGCTCATCTCCCATCCATCTTCTTCACAATTACAACGACCGAAGCATTGAAAGTTTTCCTAATCCTCCTTCTCCTAATCATCATGACCACTACCAGTTTTATGATCCTGAGTCCCAACACAAAGCAGCTGAATCTTCCACACATCATTCTACTGCACATGGAAGTGCATCCATGGAACTTCCTCCTCTACGACCAGCAAACGCTTAAATATATATGTTACATTAAAATTGTTATGTTGTGCAATTGTTATATTACAATAAGCACTTTTACATTACTACATGTATCATGTATGAGACCCTTAACCATCTATAAAGATGGATGATGTATTATCTGTCCACCCTTATAAGGATTTCTCGAATTTAAAGATATGTTTCGATTCTAACGTCCTGAGACATCGGTGGTGGTGACATTGTTGATAGAGGCTTTAAGGTCACTGTTCTCAAAGGACTCAGGTTGCTGGTGAAGGAAGCTCCTTCCTGAGCAAGACAAACACTTGAACAAATCACTGAGATTTCGTAAAGATCTTTACTTTCTCCACCACAGAAGAGATTGGATCCATAGGGATTTTCGGGTTATTGAGTTATGATTTTGGGGATTTGATTTCAAAAAGAATAAATTCGATTTCTTAGGTCGATTCGATTCGGTTTAAAAAATTTGATCGAAGTTAAAACCAATTGGATTTGGTTTAGAGCATCTTTAACCCATGAAACCAATTTGGGATGCTTATTTTTTTTATTTTTTTTTTTGTCTGCTTAAAAAAAAGAATTTAAAAACGAACCAATCGCGGGCCGTCACGTGTCAGTGGGGCCTGCAAACAGTGCAAACAACCCACTTAAATCGGTGCTTATTTGAGCGCTATAAGCAACTGTTTTTTGGGTTTTTTGTGGGGCCTACACTAAGCACTTGCATCAAGCACCTGCCTCTTATGCAGCTTCTTTTTCTGACTAAAGGTTTATGCAGCTTTTTTTTGAAAAACTTTAGAGCAACTCCAATGGTGTTACCCACTATTGGAATCCTTAGCATTTTAATAATAATTTTTTTTTTGAATAGTTAAGGACTCTAAGAGCAACTCCATTGGTGTTACCCACCATTGGAATCCTTAGCATTTTAAAAATAATTTTTTTTTTGAATAGTTAAGGACTCTAATCATAAATGTAGGTCCAATGGTGTTATCCGGTATGGAGTCTTTAGGAATTTTTTTTTTTTTTTTAATTTGAATCTTTGAAATTTAAAATTATTAAATATTAAATTAAAAAATTTTCATTTATTGAATGACTAAATGTAAACATACAATAACTAAACATCTTCATCATTACCAAACTTGTTCCAAATATTTTGAATCAAATCATATTTCAATTGTGCATGTATGTGCGGGTCACGAACACGCCTCCGTATCTCAAGCATAGTACGGAGATTTGAAGGCCTGGGAGAATATGAAATATCCACCTGTGAACTTCTACTCGAGTCTCCTTCTTCAAACTCTGATGTATCATACTGAGTGTATCCATTGCATTCATTTTCTACTATCATATTGTGCAGTATGATACATGTTCGCATAACCATCCATATTTGTCTTTTGTCCCACAAAATAGCCGGGTTTTTCACTATTGCAAATCGAGCTTGCAATACTCCAAAAGCACGCTCCACATCTTTTCTGGTTGATTCTTGAACTTTAGCAAATAACTCTGCTTCAGGCCCTTGAGGGTTTGAGATAGATTGGATAAATGTTGACCATTTTGGATATATGCCATATGTGAGGTAGTACGCCAAATCATACTGGTGTCCGTGACCACGTACTGTACCCTTAGAGCTCGACCTTGTAAAATGTCATCAAAAACAGGAGACCGATCGAGAACGTTAATATCGTTTAAGGTACCTGGAGGACCAAAAAAAGCGTGCCATATCCAAAGATCTTGTGAAGCTACAGCCTCCAAGACAATTGTTGGCTTTCCTGATCCACGTGTGTACTGTCCTTTCCAGGCGGTTGGGCAATTTTTCCACTCCCAATGCATACAGTCGATGCTTCCTATCATCCCAGGAAAGCCGTGCATCTCTCCAATATCGAGTAGTCGTTGAAGATCCTCTGGAGTGGGCCTTCGTAGATACTCATCTCCAAATAACTGTATTATGCCTTCTGTGAAATTGCTTAAACATGAAAGTGTTGTGCTTTCTCCAAGTCGGAGATATTCGTCAACGGCGTCAGCACACAGCCATAAGCAAGCATACGAAGAGCCGCCGTACACTTTTGTAGTGGAGATAGACCTAACCTCCCAGTTGCATCTCTTCTTTGTTGAAAGAATGGAAAATTTTCTGAGAGGCGATCGACAATACGCATGAATACTGCCTTGTTCATGCGGAAACGCCGTCTGAATAAATGAGGCGGAAATGTCGGATTTTCACTAAAGTAGTCATTCCATAGTCGGGTATGGCCTTCTTCGCGGTTTCGTTCGACATATGCACGTTTTCTCTGTTTCTTTGTTTGGTTGTTCACGATGTTGTTGTATGTATCTTCAAAATATTCATCGATAGCCTCATCCAAAGCCGCATTCAATCTTCGATCGACTTCATCTTCCATATTTGGCAATCCTTAAAAAAAAAAAAATTTACGAATCAAGTTATGAATCATGGTTAGACTTAAAAAAAATTACTAATCAGGTTAAGAATCATGGTTAGTCTTAAAAAAAAAATTACTAATCAAGTTATGAATCATGGTTAGTCTTTAAAAAAAAAAAATTACTTAGCAGTTTATGAATCTTGAAATTGAAATTGATTTATGAATTGTGGTTGAGTCTTGAAATTGATTTATGAATCATGATATGTTGATGATGAATAAGTCGGAAAGTTCAAAAGTGATTTCTCAAGTGATGATATGTGATGATCAAGTGATGATCAAGTGATGCTCAAGTGATGATATGTGGCATAACAAGTTCAAGTTCAAGAAACAGAGAGCTAGAAGAAACACGAGTTGCTCTTATAATGCTAGAAGAAACAAGTGTAACACGAGTTTTAAACTGAAAACAACTTCAAGTTCAAGAAACAGAGAGCTTACAATAGTAGAGTTTCACGTTCCAAGTTCACAAACTGAAAACAGAGAGATACAAGTTTTTTCAGGTAATAGAAGAAGAGCAGTAGAGTTACAAAGCCGAGACAACATAGTTATAAAGCCAAGAAAGGGCAACAGACAACCCGTGACTTGGTTCACATGAAAACAGGAGCAGAAACAAACAAAACACACAGCAGCTTTTGTCTTCAGTACTCACATGGGCTTGTACTTCACCTGAAACACGTAAAATGAGATTCGTAAGCATGAGTAAAAAGATAAGTAAACATCACTAAGTTAGCGTTAACAAACCATCACAACATCTCAGACATTAATTTCATTTTCAGAGCTAATTCCATCTCAGTCAGTGGCTCAGTCTTTGCAAACAAACTTGCAAGCAAACTCTGATTTGAGATTTGCCTTTTGGTCTCCATCAATTCTTTAAGTTGTCCTAATTCTTCTTCTTTTCCAATTTTCTTCCTCTTGCCAGCAGCCTTAGCTGCCTTCACTCCTATGGGTCTCTCTTGTGCCTCTGTCACTGACCCTTGAGCATCAGAATCACCTGTTTTGCGCTTGTCTTTTCCACTGTCCTTCCCGAGATAGGTGGAGCACCATTTGATATCATGCCTAAGCTCTCTCCACGCATGTTCAAAGTTGAACTCAAAGCCCTTGTCATTGAAGAAGATATCCAAGGCAGCCTTCATCACGTCGTTGTCATTTTGCCCGCTTCTCTGCTCCCTCAGTGCCATCTCGTAGCTACCAGAAAACTTACACACCAAATCATTGATCCTAGCCCATCGTTGCTTGATTTGCCCAAGTTCTCGTGGGATTGTTCCAACCAGTAGAGGACTGAAGTTGTAGTTCTCTACAATCCTCTTCCAGAACGCAAGGCCTTTCTGTTCATTACTAACTATTGGGTCTTTGGTCGTGTTGAGCCAAGCACTAATGAGGATTATATCCTCCTTTGGTGACCATTTTCTCCTCTCTTTGATAGTAGACTCATCGGAACATTGGCTGGCTACCCCTTGACTGCTAACGCACAGAGGTTCCGATGAGTCAAGGTCAATTACCCCTTGGCTCGCTAAAAGGTAAACAAAACTTGTGGAGTTTGCCATTAGGAAGAAGACTATGTTTTACTGGACTCTAAGCAAAGGGAGGCGACTAAATAGGGGATTATTTACGCAAATATATTTACTTCTAGTAGGAAACTGTCCTCTCATTACAGCTAAAGACACTTAAATGAAGTTTTACCCCAAAATAAGCAATTAGACACAATTTAATGTTGGTTTACGTTTCATTTATAACATATCAGTTCACTTTCGAAATCACAACAGATAGTTAACTAGTTCAAGGACAGAAGTTAATTCACTCAAACTACAAACTTACGTTTGAACTAGAAAGTTTTGCAAACTATCTAGCTAAAGTTAACCGGTAAGTTTAGACACTAACCTCCGAATGGCTGCTCTCAAGTTCATTCAGACGCAAATGCAGCATCTTCACCTGCTCCTGAACATATATCAGACAAACCAATCATTTTGTTACAAAGGTTGCGTTAACAAACCATCAATTACATGTTACAATTAATATTTTCACTCACCTTAAGCCCTGGCAGTCTCTCAGAAGCTTCTCCTGCTCGTTGAATACTTTTTTGAGCCTCTCAACCTCTTGTTGCATACCCATAACCCATGGTTGCATGAAATGCATCCCGTCATTCTGCCAAAACATAATTACCATTGTCAAACTGCAAATTCATTTCGAAGAAGAAGAATTTTAATAACAGAGAACACTAAATACCTCGAACTCACAGCAGATGAAGTATCTTTTCCCAGGGAGGTAGTCATATGTGTCCTCTTCATCAACGACTTCCTTCGTGAGTGCTCCACAGGGGCAGAGTTGAGGAATACCTTGTTGCGCATCTGAAACGGCATGAAGCATGTTGTAGTAATCTTTGTGTGCTTTCATATCTCTTAATTCTTCCTCCATTTCAACACTTGCAAGAACAAAAACTAATCGATTTAAAACCCTATACCCGAGACTTAAATCGATTAAGAACTCAATCCATTCCGTGTAACGATTTATAACTCAATCCCGAACCTTAATAACGACGAAAACAACAAAGAAATGACTCGAGATGAACAAAATAGCAAACCCAGACGAAAACCCTAATTCGATAAAATCCCCAACTCGATTTGAGACCCAAAATCAATTTAAACCCCTCGATAGAACCCTAAAACCAGATGAAATCAACATGCAACAACTCCAAATGCAAAAAAAAAAAGTGAAAGCTCCGATTTACCTTCACCCTTCTCCAGTCGCCGAATCGCCTTTGATATCGCGAGACCTCTTTTTTTTCGTGATGGAGAAAGCAAATGATTTTTTTTTTCCCACGCGAAACACACCCCTCCGCTAGCCTATCACGTGATGCCACACACTTAAGGATTAATCCTTAAACCTCCTTGTCTAAGGACTCTTTCTTAGCTAAAGTAAAAATAAAACGATTATTATACTAACATTTGCCTAAGATTTCGCGCTAAGATAAACACTATATCGACAGTTGCGGATGGTCTGATGACGAAAATAAAAGTTAGTCCGACTCGGACGGACTTTTTTCCTCCGACAAAAAGAATGTAATTTATTTCTGTAGTAAATGTTAATAAACGCATTAAATTTTGTGTACATGCAATTACGATGAACCTTAAATATATGTCTTCCTTTAATTATATAAAGAGTAAAGGGAATGAGATGATTGTTTCGACTTTCGAGCAGGAATTGTCAAAACGTCCATTTAAAACGGAAAAACGTTGTCGTTGATACTATTTTTATTATAAATAACTTTAAAAATTAAGATGAGCAAAAAACTAAGAAGTATTTAAACGTAAATTAATAATAAAACATTATATATAGATATGGTTGACGAAGAATCTTTTCTCCGTCAGTGAGTATCATTATTTAATCACATGTCAAGTAACTGACGTAAGCACCAGTAGTATGTCGCGGAAGCACTACTAGGTCACGTAACTGTCACGTAGCAATCATGCGATGGCTGCTGGAGACCCACAATAATTTCCACTTAACAAGAATAATTAGTGTAACCATTAACCAATCATTGTTGCATGCATGCATGCATCGTCCATGTTATTTTCCAAATACTTTGTCGATACAATAAAGATAACAGTTTTAAATGTAAAAAGTAATCGTTTGAGTTAATTTTGTGGATTCTAAAATTTAACACAGACGAAGCAGCGACAAGTGGAAATTACGGAATAATCATTACATTTATGGTTAATCTATTTGCCAAACAAAATTAGAAAAATATCTGAAGTGAAATGAAAACAAAATATGATTGACCCACTATAACAAATAAGAACCAAGCACGAAATAAGAGGATGATAACTAAGAAGTCGTCACATGAAGGAGTAATCTGTGCGTTGAATGTTCTTTAAAGACGTCGGATTAGATTACAATCTCTCGTTGTGGATATTATCTTCATCTAGTTCGTACTTATTACTCATGGCTCCTCTATATAATGACAACTGCGAAATTGAGTAGCGTACTAAATAAACTAACTTGAGAGCAAAAGAAAGAACACGAAAACTCTAATGGCGGATCCTTTTAAGGAAAAAGAGAAGAGCTTAGAGGAGACCGCTACGTGGGCAGTCGCTGTGGTTTGCTTCGTCTTAATAGTCATTTCGCTTTTTATCGAACGTTTGATTCACAAAATTGGAACCGTAAGTCGTTCTTGTTCTTGTTCTTGTTCATTTTATCATGTTTCGTGTTCTTGTTCTGATTCCTACTCTGTTTTTATTACTTCTTCTTCTTCTCCTGCTCTGCTTCGACAGTTTCGTTCCTCTTCTCGTATGACTAAATCTGCTCTTTTTTTTTTTATGGCAGTGGCTTAAACAGAAGCACAAGGGGAGTCTGTATGAAGCTCTTGAAAAAGTTAAAGCAGGTGAATTATTTTTAAGGGAAACTATGAGCAATAGCTAAAAAATTATATCATGAACTAACCACCAAAAAATAAAGTGGTATTATTCTATGTATAATTATATTAATACAAGTTCTAATTATACCCTTATTTACATTTAAATTACATATTTTCTATTTTTGTAATTACATTTTGTTACATAAATTTTTTCACCCTTTTCATTTCATTTGCTTGATAACATGTTAGTTAAAAGTATTCAATTTTTTTATATAGAAATTCTCTAAGCTTTAGTATTGATTCTATTATGGTTATTAGACTAATTGATCCCCCCCCAAAAACATCTTTCGCTACCTAACTTATTCTTTTCCAATCATACGTTCCAAATAGGGAGAATTGCCAAGTGTGACTCAAAACTTGGAGTCAAACCCAAAACAATACCCCAACTTGGGTCAAAGGAAAAAGTAATCTAAAAGGCTATTGAAATTACAACTATCCCCTTGTGACCAAACAAAAAAACGGAATTTTTTTTACGTTTCTACCCCTCGCAAGTCGTCTGTTTAGACGACTTGAAAATAAGTCGTCCAGACGACTTAACTGAAAGTCGTCTGGACAGTTAGTCTTAAACATAATTTAAAAATTTTGTAAAAAATATTTTGATAAGTGAAAAATGGAAATTATGTAATTAACATATGTCTTAGGAGGTATAAATTAAGATATAACAAATTTCAATTGTTTTCAGCATAGATGAGTGAAAGTAGTGAGTCATGATATTCTTTAGTTTATGTTTCATCAACATATGTTGTAGTATTGTATGTGTTCTTAGGGTTAGATTTTGGAAAGCATTAAAACCGTTTTTGAAAATTTTTAAAATTACTTATGCGTGTTCATTTCTGTGTATAGTAAACATTATTTAAGTATAATTTGATTTTATAACGTGGTTAGTTAGTTAATCTAGTCATTTGAGTTTAGGGGTTCATTTTAGGGTCTAGGACGACTAAATATTAAGTCGTCTGTTGTACATTATCAGCCAGAATAAGTCGTCTAAACCGGACCAAACCTTAAAGTTTACCAATGTACTTTTAAAGCTAACCGGATTATTTACCCAATATATAAGGTGATTTTTTTCTTTTTTTGTTTCATTTTTCGCGAAATTCAGAAACCCTAACAGTTCTCTCTCAAAGGCGATTTCGAATTCCCACGATTTCCGAACAAACCATCGTTCTCAACGTCGGCTATCTATCTCACTTCATTCTCACCGTTGTCGCCACAACTTCTTCTAACCCTAGCGCCGCCGATTCCTCTAAACCCTAGCGCCGCCGATTCCTCTAAACCCTAGCGCCGCCGCTTCCACTATTTCCGAACAAACCGTCGCCCTCGCCACCGTGGTCACCAACGTTCTCACCGCCGCTTCCTCTAAACACTAGCGCCGCCGCTTCTTCTAAACCCTAGCGCCGCCGCTTCTTCTCTGTAAACCTTAGCGCCGTTTCTCTGTAAACCCTAACGCCGGTAAGTCATCAATCTCGAGGAAAAGATGAACATAAAACGTTGTCTCTATCACCGTTTCACGTTTATTTTTTCAGATCTATAACCGCAATGACGAGTACTCCAACTCCTTATGCGACTAATCAGGTCCGCTTTGTACTGGAAGACTTGTAAGTAATTTAAGTCGTCTGGAAAGTCTTCCAACTGGACGACTTAGTAGATGACTTAAATATAAGTCGTCCATTTGGAAGACTTTCCAGACGACTTAATTATAAGTCGTCTACTAAGTCGTCTGGACTTATATTGTTGTCTTTGATTATTTTGCAGACAAAAAGGATGGATATTCCAGAACTCCCCCGTAGGTTATACACATCAGGGGAAGAGCCAGAAGCCCACAATAGCATTTCGTATCATACGGATAACAACAAGTTGCATACTGCTCTTAGGGAAGAAATAAGTCGTCTGGAAGGTTTTCCAACTGGACGACTTACAAATAAGTCGTCTAGAAGGTTTGGACGACTTATTATAAGTCGTCTGGAAGGTTTTCCAACTGGACGACTTACAAATAAGTCGTCTAGAAGGTTTGGACGACTTATTATAAGCCGCCTGGAAGGTTTTCCAACTGGACGACTTACACTGGACTTCTAAAAATAAAATACACTGGACGACTTACACTGGACTTCTAAAAATAAAATACACTGGACGACTTAGTAGAAGGTAGTCTAAAAATAAAATACAATTGAAGGGATAGTAGAAGGTAGTCTAAAAATAAAATACACTTGAAGGGATAGTAGAAGGTAGTCTAAAAATAAAATACACTTGAAGGGATAGTAGAAGGTCGTCTAAATACACTTGAAGGGATAGTAGATAGTAGAAGGTCGTCTAAAAATAAAATACACTTGCTGTGGCTTGATACACAAAGACATACTCTATGGGTTTTGAGTATCTCCAGCAAGTTTCGAACTTGTCTATCACTTGTAACATGAATGGGAAGACTGCCTGGAGCCATCATCATTTCTGCTGGTAATGAGTAGCTAATCTCCACACTCACTGTTCTCATGTCCAGGTTATAATCTTCTTGAGCCATTGCAACAAGTTCAGCATGTGTTGAATCTTCATTCAATAAAAACAATCTTGCTCCTTTGAGATCATCAACCACAAAATCCCAACGGAAATCTCTCAACAACCATTCTCCATACACTGCATGTAACTGAAAAATCATCTGCAAATATTCAAAATAAAACACATTAGTAAACATAGAGAAAATGAAGAAGTTCAATAAACATTGCCGCAGACGACTTAGCATTAAGTCGTCCAGAAGACTTAAAGGTAAGTCGTCTAAAGAGGTCACTTTTGCAATTGAAAATTAAAAGGGACGACTTAATTCTAAGTCGTCCCGCTTTGTTTGTTAAAAAAAAAACTTCAGACGACTTATATATAAGTCGTCTACGAGAAACGGGCTAGTTTTGCATTTGACCGAATCGTGTCAGATCTTTGACTATTTCTGGACGACTTACAATTCAGTCGTCTCTGGGAAAGTTAAAATTTCAATATTTTATGAAAACTTGACGACTTACGTGTAAGTCGTCCTAGGTTAGTTTTGTAATTGAAAAATAAAACTTGAAATTTAACTTTCTCCAGACGACTTAGATGAAAGTCGTCCAGCTAAACGACTTAATTTAAGGTCGTCTGGGATAAGCAAGGTTTGACCAGAAAATTGGGAAAAATTCTGGACGACTTTGCTTTCCCCGGACGACTTTAAATTAAGTCTTCTGGAGGGACGACTTTATATTAAGTCGTCTGGTTAAAGTTAAATTATGAAGTTTTATTTTTCAATTACAAAACTAACCTAGGACGACTTACACGTAAGTCGTCAAGTTTTCATAAAATATTGAAATTTTAACTTTCCCAGAGACGACTGAATTATAAGTCGTCCAGAAATAGTCAAAGATCTGACACGATTCAGTCAAATGCAAAACTAGCCCGTTTCTCGTAGACGACTTATATATAAGTCGTCTGGAGTGTTTTTTTTTAACAAACAAAGCTGGACGGCTTAATTTAAGTCGTCCGTTTGACCAGAAGACTCATCAGTAAGTCTTCTACATACAGATGACTTACTAGTAAGTCTTATACGCGAACAGATCTTGAAAAAAAATTCAAATTCGTACCTTAAACTAGGTGAGATGACTTCGTTTGCACACAGGGTCTTCTCCAACCACCCAGAACCTCAAACGAAAGCAACCGTAAGTCAAAACGAAAGAAATATGGCTCTGTCAACCATAGCCCATATTTTGAATCAAAAGCTTGAGTTTTTTGGATGAATATAGAGAGAAAGTGAAAGAAATGTTGTTTTTAGTTCATAACAATTGAAACAGAGAGAGTGTAAAGAGATTTACGTGCATTAAAGGGCATTAAAAGCTCCAAACAGTTCGTACAAGGTTGTTGCCACTATTCATTGCAGTGGCAATATTGTAAATACTTGAAGAAGATGAGGTTGAGACAGTAAAGAAGCCATTTTCGAAAAAAAAAAAAAAATGTTAATGGCATTTTCGTAGATAAAATGCAGGTGTGGGGTTAAAATCTCAAAAAAAAAGGAGTCAAAAGAAAATGTTAGTTTTCTGTTTGACTCCAAGTTTTGAGTCACTTTTGCAAAAAGCCCTTTTTTTTATTGTAATCAGAGCTTCTGCTGTTGGGATTCATATCATTACTCTTAACAGTCGCACAAACACCAATCTCAAAAATCTGCATTCCCAAGAGTGCTGCATCATCAATGCGGCCTTGCAGCCCCACAGTACTTGAAGAAAGAAATAACAAAACCAAATTAGCATACGATGAAATTAAAAAAAAAAATCTGTGGAAGTGGAAGTGGAAGACTTCTATCTGAGTTAGCTGAATCTTACATCCCTAGAAGAAGTTTAGCCACCAAAGGTTACAACGAATGCCCAAAGGTAACTAATAGTCTCACATATGTATATTAAAACGACCATATGCTTCTTAATCATCCTCTCTAATTTTGACTGATGGGTTGGTTATCTCAGGGGAAGTGCCTTTTGTATCTGCTTACGGAATCCACCAGCTGCACATATTCATTTTTGTGCTCGCGGTGGTTCATGTTATTTACTGCATTGTTACTTATGCTTTAGGAAAGAGCAAGGTAACTACTCTTCGTGTGCATTCTTCTGTGAGAATCATGAAATGTTTATTGATTTTGTTTCTTGAGTATTGCAGATAAGCAAGTGGAAGCAGTGGGAGGACGACACGAAGACAGTAGTATATAAGTTCTCCAACGGTATGTGCTATTAAATGAGAGTATTGATCAGAAATAGTAGGCAGTTGTACGATGAATGCATTCTTGTTATGCAGATCAAGACTGGTTCAGGTTGGCGAAGGACACATCTTTCAGGCGAAGACATCTCAGTTCCTGGAGCAATACGAATGTTACGGTATGGACTGTTTGTTTTTTCAGACAGTTCTTTGGATCTGTCACCGAAGTTGATTACAAAACTCTGCGGCTCGGTTTCATCGCGGTATAACCCTCTTTTGTTTTCTTTTATCTACGGTTTAGTATAGCGTGAAGCGAGATAGCTAAAAGAATGTTTACTCTATATTGACTTAATGTACAGTTTTTATAATACAACCATCACTAACCACCGTAACAAACTCCGTTATAATACTCCTAATGCAAGTCCACTGTGGTTTAGTCGTCATTGGTCAGTTTTAATAAAATTTTATTGTTTTATCTTATTACATAATATTTATGTTTAATTTTTGAGAATCTTAACATGGGTTTCAACCTTTGAAGTTTCCCTAACTAGCCAGAGACAATTTTCCGAAGTTTTTTTTTTTGTGCTAAAGTTTGGTTCCACGTCGAAAGTTGAAAAAATCATAAGTAATATAAAAAATACAAGGGTGTTTTTCAAAACCAACTCATATTTTCAAGTCAAACACAAAACCAACCTTTTTTTTTTGTCCATACTATTCATCAATAAAATTTTCATACTATCCTTACGTTTTTGAATTATTCACAAAATTGCCATTTTTATTTATTTTTTTATTAATTTCGAAATTAACAAAAAACCAAATACACCCTAACCATTTCTTCTTATTTACAAAAATGCCATCATCATCAATTTTTCCAAACACCATGAACCACCATTTTTGAGTTCTAAAACTCTAGAATTCAATTTTCAACCATTTTTTTTCTCATTCTAACCCAAAAAACTTCATTTCCTCTCATCTCCTCTACATTTCCATCTAAAAAACTCTCATAACTATCATTTTCATAATCACAAACTTCATATTTTCAAGTTTTTTCATTAGTGAATCGTTAAAGATGCTTCTTTTTGCTCATATTTGGAGTTTGGACGGTTGAAAAGGTTGGAAACGAGCTTTACACATGAAAAATGTAACTATTTACATGGTTTTCGTTCTTTTTCAGATCTGTGTCGCGACGGTAGACTGTTTTGTATGTCTACGCCTCCGTGGAGACTTACGATGCAGTCTATTTGTCAACGCACGGGTTAGTTTTGCAATTGACCAGACAAATTTTTTTTCTAACGCAGACTTCCCCAGTAGTCTCCGTCTTTACCTTTGACAACAAAAATAAAACTTTCGGTAGACTTACTAAGACGTCTACCTAAAAGAGGTTAGTTTTTCATTTGACCGAACTTTTGACTTTTCAAAATAGACTTCAACGGAAGTCTACAAAATGTAGACTGCCAACAAAGTCTATAAAAGGTCAGTTTTGCATTTGACCAAAACTTTGACTTCGTGGAATAGGTTAGTTTTGTGTTTGACCAAAAAGTTTAAAAAGCAATCAAAAATTTATTAAATTGTAGACTTCATATGCAGTCTTCTTATCTTAAAAAAAAAATGTAAACTGCATATAAAGTCTACTTTTTATTTTGGTCAATTGCAAAACCAACCCGTCGGATTTGAGAGTAGACTCCACAAGAAGTCTACACACCCGTAGACGTTCATTTCAATCTACTGATTTGAAGTCAAACTTGGTCAATTGCAAAACTAACCTCTTTCTAAAAAATTCAAACATGTAGACTGCATATGAAGTCTAGTTCTGAAAGTCAAATCTTGGATGAATTCTGGTCAATTCCAAAAAGTAACTTTTTAAATTGTAGTTTGAAATGAAAGTCTACATGTACAAAATCACAACTTTTATTCAACTATAGAAAGCAACCCGCAAAATGGTCAATTGCAAAAACCAACCCAAAGAGTAGACCTATTTGACAGTCTACGTCTGTAAACTGAAAAGAACATCAACATCTTCAGAGACTGAATATTAAGTTTGCATAGAAAAATCTATACAAATGTGAATTTGTGTATTATTCATTAAATTTTTTCTAGTTTTTTGTTTGACAGTGTGTGTTAGTTAATCCTAATGGGTTTGAGTGATTTTGAAAAGAATTTTTTTTATAATTATGAAGGTATAATTCATTTGATTTGACAATGTTGTTAGCTAATAATTGTAGACGTATTTGTAAGTCTTCGTTTATAGTTTTGCTAGTAAGGCTGAGCTTGTTTCAAAGCTGAAGTCGGTGACTGTGGAATATAAATTTACATTCTCAGCATATAAGACAAGGAAAACTCTGTATGTGGCTAAGTGTCGTGTTCAAGGATGTGGTTGGAAACTTAGAGCAAGTGTGAAGCATGGGCCAAAGACATTTTGGGTGACAAAATATTCGAAAAGGATGAAGAATCGGAAAGGTTGAAGAATGTTCCTTGTGCATGATGGCTGTACACATGGTAAACTTCTTGAAATAACACAAGAAGATTATGATCTGGACAACAAAATTGAGAAGATGGTGCTAACCTATTCCTTACCAAACATCATTTAAAACAAATGACTCCGAATAGGAAAATACTCCTCTTATGCCTGTCACGAATAATCGACAAGTACGGAACTTGATCGAGTTATCTAAGACACACTTTGTACGCCATTGTGTATCAAGCATGCGCCAAATACACTAAAAAGGTTTTGATTGACTATATGTTAGATAATAAGTGTAGACGTTTTTGTAAATCTACAAATGTAGACTGCAGTTGAAGTCTACATCGTAAATTCTATTAAAAGTGTATTTGTGTATTATTCATCATATTTTTTCATGATTTAATTATTTTACAGTGTATGTTACTAAAATTTTAATGGTCTTGGATGAATTTCACAATTTAATGTGTTATAATTATACACTTGATACTTATTGCAAATTGTTCGATTACTGTTATTCTTGAAAATTTTTGGGAAAATTTTGTATAGATTTTCCTCTTCTCACATGTCTGTTAGTTATTATTTTAGCTTATGGTGGTTTTACTTGTTTGGTTGGTTAGATCTTGTGGAAAAATTGATATCTAACAAAAAATTAATAATATCATACAAGTGAAAACAACTAAAAATGAATACAATGTTTATAGATTATGCATTAAAAAATTATCTAAAAATTAATATTTTATTATGAAAGTTATTACAGAGCAATATATTAAAAAGTATTCTTGAGTATGTTTGATTTTTCATAATCTTGATACTTCAAATAAAGTCTTGGAAAAAGTACCTGCAAAATAAGATAGAGTTATGAGAAAAACATAAGATAAAAAATGAAATCATATTTTAGTAGACTTTTTATTAAGTCTACGTAAAGTTATTGTTTAGTAGACTTTAGTTGAAGTCTACACTAATGGAAAATTTTCATATCTAAAAGTGTGCATTTAGAAAATTTGAAAATACTTTGTTCTGGAAAATATTTCAAAAATGGTTTTTTGTCATCCTTGTAACAAAGCAAAAACATAATGTATGAATCTATAAATTTAGTTCATTATAAACACAAAATATCTTATAATGAATATATGGAAAGCTTACATTTTTGGGAAGATGATTTGAAAACATTGGAAGAGAATACCTGCAAAATAAAATAAAATTATGAAAAATAAGATAAAAATTAAAATCATATTTGAGTAAACTTCTAATGAAATATGCTTAAAAGTCAAGGCTAGTAGACTTCATTTGAAGTCTACCAACCGTAAGTTTTAAGTAGATTTCAAATGAAGTCTACTCTATCAAAAAAAATAGATCTGAAAAATAAATACATTAAAAATATGAAATAAGTTTAAATCTAAAAAACTTTTAAAAATATGATTTAATAGACAAAATAGTTATAAATTAAAGACATATTAACATGAATTTTAATATGTAACTTTATTTGAATATAAATACTAGAACACATATTTTAAATCTATAGATGTAAACCTTACATTTCTAGGAGGATAAGAGAAATCCTATGGAAGAAAATACCTGCAAAATAAGATAAAATTATTAAAGAACATAGAAAAAAAATTAAAGTCATATTTTTGTATGCTTAAACTTTGTGGTTTAGTAAACTTCATATGAAGTCTGCAAGTTTTAGTAAACTTCTTTAGAAGTCTACACTGTCTGATAATTTTCAGATCTGAAAAAATCAATATATTTTGAAATGTGAAAATAATTTTAAATCTGAAAATAATTTGCATAATAGAATTTATAAGGTAAACTAGTAGCAAATTAATGTAGAGAGCTTGATCTATAAATTTATTTGAATATAAACATGTAAATACATATTTAAAATCTATTAATCTAAAACTTACATTTTTAGAGGAGATGATGAAATCCATGAGTGATAATACCTACCAAAAAAAGATAATATTGTGAGAAATAAACATAAAAATACACATTTAAAATCTATAGATCTAAAACTTACATTTTTTAAAGGAGAAGATGAAAACCATGAATCATAATATCTAAAATGACAAGATAATATTGTGAGAAAGACTTGAGAAAATTTTAGAGAGAAAGAAGATAATGAGAGAGATTTAGAAACAATTGAGAGAATTTTAGAGAGAAGAGAGAAAGTTTTAGAGAGAAGGGAGAGAGTTTTAAAAACTTGTGCAGTCACTTTAGAGAGAGATTGTATAAATTTTGTTTATATAGGGAGACAAAAATGTAACTAGGTTAAAATTTACGATACTGTAGACTTCATTTGAAGTCTACTAAAATTAAAATTTTGGAATAGATCTTACTATAACATAGTAGACCTTTTTGGAAGTCTACTATAATAATTTAATTATTGTTGTTTATTCTTTATTATTTTAATAATTTTAATATATGATTTATTAAATTTATTTCTTTTTTTTTAATAGTTATAGTATATGATTTCACTTTTTTATTCGTAAGGAACTTAACTTAGTTTAAATATAATGATTTTTTGTAAAACAAATTGAAAAATATAGACTGAAAAAGACGTCTTCAGATAAATAGACTTTATTGTAGGTCTACGAAACACTAAACCACAAATCTCAAACCCTAAATGTTTTGCTTGATAATCAAAACGTCTCATTTATACAAAATATAAACTACTAAACATTAATATGTAGATTTAAGTTAATAAAACAAAATCTAAAATCTAACCCTATGAAATCAACTACTGAAAAACATAACATGTTAGAACCTTTTGTTTCTAAACTATGAACATAGTCTAACACATGATAACCAAATTAGTATATATTCTTCAAAATTGTTCGATTATATGAAATTTTAATTTATTTACTTCATATTATCCATTATATTGATGATTAGTTAAAAATATCACAATAATTATTTTTATACATTTTCAAAATTAAATTATTAGATCAAATTAGAGTGTAGACTACAAAACAAGTCTATAAAGTAGACTTCGTAGGAAGTCTATATATATGTAGACTTCTTTTATTACGTATAGACTTCCAAAGGAAAGAAACGTAAAATACATTTCTGTTTTTTGTTTGGTCATAAAGGTTAAATAGTACTTTCACTACTCCTTTAGGTTGGTTTTGCATTTGACTGAAAGTGGGGTACACTTTTACATTTGACTTGAATATTTGAGTTGGTTTTAGCAAATGTCCCAAAATACAATTTGTTTATTATAGATAATGTCTTACATCAAAAGTTGAAAGAAATCATAAGTAGTATAACTTACTTTTTGTTGTTGTTGTTTAGGCGCATTTTGCTCCTGGGAGTGGGAGCGAAAAGACGCCATATGATGTCTTCAACTATATTCGGAGAACATTAGAAAAAGACTTCAAAACTGTTGTCGAGATTAGGTTTGGATCCATCTACTTGGTTAATTTTTGTGATATCCACCTTGGAAAATATTTTCTTTCTAAATTGCTAAATTTGTGCAGTCCGGTTATCTGGTTTGTAACCGTGCTATTCCTCTTGACCAACTCCGATGGTAACACTCATTGGTTATTACCTCTCAAACACACAATATCTCTGCACCACAAAACTGACATCGGTTATCATTTCAAACAGGAATACATTCTTACCTATGATTACCATTCATACCTTTGATTGTAAGTATAACAAACCGCTAAACCTTTTCTTAAATTCTGTCCACTTGTCGCATTTATTTTAAACAGAATGAATGTAATCTACAGGTGGTACTAATAGTTGGAACAAAGCTTCAAGTCATTATAACCAAATTGGGTCTAAGAATTCAAGAGAAGAGTGATGTGGTGAGAGGCGCCCCTGTGGTTCAGCCTGGTGATGATCTCTTCTGGTTTGACAACCCCAACGTCATGCTTTTCCTTATCCATTTGGTTCTTTTCATTGTACAACGACTCAATATCCCGGTTAATCCTCTTTCGGTTTTTCTTTCTCCTTGGTAATAAACCTATGATTACTAAAAACCCTTCACTTTGCAGAATGCATTTCAACTTGCTTTCTTTGCATGGAGTTCTGTAAGAGACTCATTTCACTTTTCCTTCCAATTTTTTATAGGCCATACTGTTTCTTATATCATTAATCTTTTGGCATCTGCAGTATGAATTCGGTTTCAGTAATTGTTTCCATAAAGAACCTCAAGATATTGCCATTAGAATTACTAGGATGTGGACCCCCCCGCGAGATCGCGGGAGGAAAATAAATGTTAAGTTTTCAATATTATTTTAAAATGATTATACATCAAATGTTTAAAATAAATTAAAATTATTTTTTATTGATATAACTTAAAAAACTAAAGATAAAAAACAATATTCTAAATACCGTATTATAAAAAATATTGAAAATACTAATTCTAAAGTGACGCAACGCTTCAAAAGTATTAGGTTTAATAATCAATATTACTTTTAAATATTATTTTAGAAATGATTATATATTAAATGTTTTAAAATGATAATATATAAATTTTTGTTAATATATATATATATATATATATATATATATATAATATATAGTTAAAAATTAAAAAGATTGAAGATGAAAAATGAGATTATACGAATTTGATTTTAGATAAAATATATTAACTAATGTCAAAGTGGCAATTGGTGTGATTTCTTTGGTCAAACAATTGTTGTATATAAATGATTTATTAAAGTGATGCCATTGGTGTATATATAAATATACTAAAATACTAATGTCAAAGTGATGCCTTTTTTTAAAGATATTAATATACTAATGTCAAAGTGACGCCATTAGTGTATATTATGTATTTAATATATAAAAAATATTACTTTTATTGCATTTGACATTCTATGTCCACCTGCTGGTAAAACATTGCAGCACGTGCATGTCTAATAAAGTTTTACAACAATATTAATATTCTCAAAACTTTTATAGTATTTTATATAACTGACTTTTATTTTTTGGCAATATTTTTATAATTGATTAAAATTCAAAGATTAAATAACCCGAAGCGTGAATTTGTTGGTTAATGAGTAATAAACATTTTCTGAGTATTTTCACCATTGTAAATCATTGAGTTATACAAATCCTCTTGGAACCAAAAACCCATTGCCCCACGTGAAACCATTAGCCTTTGTTTCATTCCAGTCATCTCATTTCACCCAAAACGTTTGTTTATGTTTAATGCTAATACAGACTTCACCATCGCTCTCTCCTATCTACTCTTCATCTATTGGCTTTTTTTTGGTTGAGGAAGAACAACCGTTGTTGTCGTCACCGGACACAACTACCGGAAGAAGCAGCCGTGCCATCAAAATCCAACGAAATGGATCCAAATGATGGAGACGTGGAGGAGACAACACGGAGATCAAAATGAGACCTGCAATCTGATTTATTTTACAATGGAAATTGCATATAAAAAAATAATAAATCTGAGACTGGAGTTACTCTACCTTTTAAAATGAGACTTGCAATCTGATTTTAGAATCCTAACGTCCTGGCGACAACAACAAAGGTCGCTTGCGATAGTTTATGCAATAGTGGTTTTGTATTAACTGATCTTAAACAAATGGAATGAAAGGCTCTGAAGAAAAAACAAATGAATCAGATATTTCTTTCATACAACACGGAAATTAAATGTATAAATCGCAAGTTACGTCGTTAATTATTCAGTCGAAATATCTCTCAAATCCCTGATTTCCACTCACTGTCTGACCCCTATATTTAGTGACTTTATAATGAGTGTCGTCTTGTGTATTTTCTTATACAAATACTAATGATTTTCTGTAATACAAACTTCCCCATGCGAAACTCGTGATACGTTAACGATATTTATTTAAAAGTAGTAAGGCTTTGATCTCTACTTCTTAAAAACCATCAAAACCTAGTGGTAACTCTCACCGTAAACAGATCAACTATTCAATAATGACTGTGACTTAAAAGGAAGGAGAAGATGACATACCTTGACAGAGATCAAAAACAAATACAGAAAATGAAATAGAAGATGAATAACCAAGTATATTTTTAATAGATTTTTGCTGTAAAAAGTTCAATATATAGATCATGAAAAGGTACATCAAGGACAACTCTAGAAGGTGTGTGTTTTTTCAGATGAAAAGTCTTCAGAAAAAGTTGCGATACGACTTAAGAAATACACCAAAATAATTTTGGACCATTAGATAATTAAACAAACAATTACGGCCGTCGGATTGTATCTCTTCAGATTTTTTTGAAAAATTATTTTAATTAGGAAAATTTATGTTGCTAAGGGATGCATTGTTTTAAATAATAATGAAAACGTATGTTTGTTAAGGGATGTGTTGCTTCGATATATAAAAAATACTTAAAATTAGGAAAAATTATGTTTGTGAAAGGACACATTAATTAAATAAATAAAGAAAGTTTTGTCAAATATAATTTTTTGGCTGACAATAGTGAATTCAACGAAAGTGTTTTATGTCTTTTAGATGATAAAAACAAATAATTCTGACTATTGGGTTGAATGTTTAAATAAATTATGAAAATGTATGTTGGTTAAAGGATGTGTTGTTTAGATGAAAATGTATGATTTGGGTTTTTTAAAAAGATGTGTTGTTTCAAATAGATGACGGTTGAAAGAAGAGTTGCCATTGTGTCTCTTAAAAAGATGTGTTGTTTAAAATAGATGTCTGTTGATAGAAGAGTTGCCAAAAAAATTGATGACATCATCATCTATAGAAAGAGTGTTTTATATCCATAAGATCATAAAATATGAAAAATGTTGACCATTGGATCAAACTTTTTTTTTCCTATAAAAAATTGATGACGTCAGCTGTTAACACAAAATTGGTTTGCTATTATATATAGATAGTTGGGTAAGCTAAACATTAGCTTGACAATTGGTTGTGTGAATACTCGGGGAAAAAACTTTATTTAACTGACCAGGTCACAAATTTGCAGACTTGTTGTACAGATACTTTGCAGCTATATGACTTCCACTCTATGCTCTTGTCATTCAGGTAATAAAAAACATAATTTTCAGTGAGATCAATACATGATGATCTTAGTTTTTTTTATGACATTGTATTTGATGAAATGTGTGTAGATGAGTACTAGGATGAAGCCAACGGTATTCAACAAAAGAGTATCCAAGATGCTAAATAAGTGGCATCACAAAGCACAGAAAGAGACACAACATGGAAGACACTCTGAATCAAACACACCAACTCATGACTCATCTCCGATCCATCTCCTTCACAATTCCAACAACCAAAGCGGTGAAAGTTTTCCTAATCCTCGTCGTCCTAGCCACTCTGAGCATCATGACCACCGCCAGTTTTATGATCCTGAGTCTCAACAACAAGCAGCTGAATCTTCCACACATCTTTCTACTTCACATGAAAGTGCATCCATTGAACTTCCTACTATACGACCAGCAAACGCTTAAGAGATGTGGGTTCTTGCGCTACATATCCTGATTTCGTACAATTGTTATATATAAGCACTTTTAAATTACTACATGTTTGAGACCCTAACCATCTATAAAGATGGATGATGTATTCTCTGGCCATTCAAACAAGGGTTTCTCTAATAAACATACGTTTTGTTTCTGAGCGTTATAACGTCCTGAAACATCAGTGATGGTGACATTAATTGTTGATAGAGGTTAAATGGTCACTGTTCTCAGAAGACTCAGCTTCCGAAGCAACGTTACTTGATAGAAAAGCAGGCTGTTTCGCTTCTGAAGACACGTCTCTGACCATCCGTAACTAAGAGGTTTCCATCTCCGTCACAGAGATAACTCCAGAGGAGTCGTTGATGGGTTGGTCTTTATTAGCAACCCATATTACAGTTTGTACAGGAATGTTGTTGTACCATATACCTGCGTACTGACTTGTGGAATTAACAGGGGTGAAGAAACCAAACCTGAACATGCGAGGGCTGGAGAAAATCGTCACTGAGGTTTCTGGAGAAGAAAGCTCTTTCCTGAGCAAGACAGACACTTAACAACAAGAAAGCAAGAGCAAGAACAAAAAGACGTGCTCTCTTTGGATATAGCTTTTCTTTTCTCACTATCTTTACCAACACGGAAGCAAATAAAACTATTGAACCGATATTTTCTAGTATTGAATGTAGCATTTAATAAAATTCTACATACTAAGCATGATTAACCTAGAGACTCTAAATGGGTCTCTTATTTTTTTTTAATAATAAATGTGGTTTAAGAGACTCCGCTAAGAGACGGCAACATTTAGGTGCTCTAATGCAAGTATCTTAATTAAAGGTTTTTAAAAAAATTATTAAACAATTTTTTTTTAACATAAAAGTTATTTATTGAATAAAACATCATAAAATATAACATGTTAAACATTGAATTTTAAATAAAAACATAAAAACAAAGATTAGTAAAATAAACGAGAATAATTTGAAAGAAGCATCCGAGCTCAGTTGTTATCTTCATCACGTCCATATTTGCGCTATATATGTTCAACCAAATCATCTTTCAGTTGTTAATGCATTTGATATCATTTAAGATACGTGGAGGTCCAAAAAACGCATGCCATATCCAGAGATCATATGAAGCAACCGCCTCTAAAACGATCGTTGGTTTACCCGAACCCCGAGAATATTGCCATTTCCAAACGGTGGGACAAGATATTATGAGTTTGTAACCCTAAACCCGCGACACAACAAGAACAAGAACAGAACCTGATTATGTGTTTATAAAGAACAAGACTTGGGACTTTAAAGAGAGAACAAGAATAGTTTATAAAGAAATACTTGATTATGTGTTTTTAAAGAAAGACCAACAATACAAAGAGTTTATATACGAACTTTAACTACAACTCCGTGACACACCAATACAATTTGAATATGGACAATAAGAGAAGAATACAACCATGACACAAGACTACAAAACATGACACTTTACAATATTCTCGTGAGTACAGAACAACAACTAATGACAGACGACAAAAAATACAACCGTGACACAAGAGTCTTCCACTCTCACTGTGAACCCGTGACTTGCCTTCTTATGTACCTGAAAATAATGATACAGACGACAAGAAATGTGAACAATATAATATCAGAAGAGAAGCATGGTGTTTATCAACAACCTCGCACAGGATATTCCTTGCATCGCCTTCAAAAACTACTATCATTGCGCCATGAACCTAGACAACAAACCAAACATTATTGTAGTATCTAACAAAAGAAAAAAGATAAAATTGTTAAGAACAAGAAGGCGAAAACTTGTGGATTGTCTCAAAGGTTGATGCTTTTGAATGATAAAAGAGATTCACACGAACTAAAGCTCATCTAATCTAATACATAAGGACTGAATACACATAAAAGTCCAAATCTTTTTCTATTCAAGCTTTGATCTATATAACAAAGCAGAATAATGGAACAAGGTAGTCAATATATATCCATACTGACTTGCTCAGACATAGTGCTTTGGCTTTCTCGACAACCTTAACAGCGGTATGCTTCAAATCAGCATCAACATAAGGCACAACCTCTGCAGTTCCTGAACCAAAAACCCACAAATCATATCCATAAAAACAGAACTCTAGAAGAAGAAGACGTGTGAATGAAATCAAAGAGCTTACCGGGGCCAGCGAGACCAACGGCGGAGATAAAGCACAATCAACTTTACCTTTCGATTGTTGCTGCAGCTGCTTCGATTCTACTCAGATGCATGCGGTATGAGGGAGCCACAGAGAGAGAGAGACATATACAGCCTATTCGATTCGCCTTTCGATTCACAAAACTACCTCTTCGATTCGCCGACAATTTTTTACCGCTTCGATTCCCTTCTCAAACCAACACAATCACACGGTCCTGCCTTTCGAATCACAAAAAAAACCCTCTTCGATTGGCCTCCGACGCAGGCGAAATTAGGAAACGGGAGATGGAGAGAGAGACAGAGCAGAAAGGAGAGAAAAGAAGAACACGGTGATCAATTTCTTTTTTCCCTTCTCAAAAGAACAAGACTCAATCCAATGCAACCACGTGTCCTATAAGGGACGTTTCTTCTGAGCCCAAAATAGGAGATGTTTCTTAATTTAATTTCCCTTTTTGATTTTCTTTTAATCAAGATTTGCGTTAAGAAACCACCTAAAATACAGAGTTAATCCTGCTCTAATAGTTACTTCAGGCGGTGCTATAAACTAACTAAAGAGAGAGAAGTTAGAGAGATGAAAAGCTCTCGGGCACACTTTTAGAGATTAGTCATTACCCTCGTTGACTTTGTGTACCCGCTAGTTCTTTACCATTTCTTACTGCTTTCAAGCAAAAGTCATTATCCTTCCCAGCTCTGACACGACGCCTTGTTAGAATTGTTTCCTCTTTGAGCGAATATCCTCTGGTCATTAACCTCAAAAGGAACTAGTTTTCGACCACCATGGCCGGCGCCTTCACCGGCGAGGTTTCTGCGGCCAGCAGAAGAGCCTCTACCACCGTCCAACTTCCCCCACCACTGAAGAAATCCACTAAAGGGGAAATAATCGCCTGAAGACCAAGCTCTTAGAGTCGACTGGTACTCCTCTAAGCGGCTCCCGGCGGCTCAGCCTTTACGCTCTACTCCACGTACGACGCCGAACACTTCTCCCTACGACTCAGTCTTCTCTCGTAACCTGGAACGTGTCAACAAGGAAACACACAACACTTAGGACTATCTACACCGCACACCTCTTTTTAGGCTCTGTAATCTTCTCAAAATGAGACGTTTCACATCAGAGGAAAAAGGCAAGGGTAAAATCTCGGACCAACCAACGCGCCCAAGAGTTCGGATAAGAGCTTCAGACCTAGACACCAGTAGGCTCATCAGCGAGAATGCGCTCACTCTTATTGGGCGCATCACCAACCGGAAAGAACAGAGCATGGCGGCAGTGCTTCCTTACCTGACAAGGAAGTGGAACCTAGTTGGAAGAACGCATGGCTCCGACCTTGGAAATGACTGCTTTCAATTCTGGTTCCAAGATGAAAACGACATTCGCACAGTGCTAGCAAACAGACCATATCAGTATGGCCAATGGATGATTATTCTCCAACAATGGGAGCCCATTATCTCACCAACATTCCCCTCCCAAATCCCCTTCTGGATAAACCTCAGAGGGATTCCACTTTACTTCTGGGATGATAGAACCATAAGAGATATTGGGCAAGAGCTAGGAGAACTTGACGACTATAACATCACCAAAACAACAGCAAAGGTCAGAGTGATGATGGATGGCCTAAAACCTCTACCTCAAGATACGATTCTTGAGTTCTCTGCGGGTGAAGAATGTATAATTGCTCTGAAATATGAGAAACTTGAGAACTTCTGCACCTACTGCCTGAGACTGTCTCATATAGATCGAGATTGTCCTGATAAGCCCCCGGTGGCTCGCCTTGATGTCCAAAAACCAGAGAGATCTTACCACTCAAGGGAAGGACCCCAAAGGACACAACACTCTCCTAGGATTCATCATTCTCACCGCCAACACACGGAGAGGATCCCCTCCCCTACACGCCACACAAGAGAACAGACGGCTTTCCAGCAACGAGTTGATCGTCACGGGAATCCTTTTGGGGAATGAACGGCTTCTTACTATTCTAGAGCTCCACCACTCAGGAATAAAATCATCCCACCTACACAGAGACATGAGCCTAGACAGGAAACACATCGGAGCATACCACACAGATACAGTAAGGCTACAACATCCCCCCAGCCCTCTGCTCGTGGAGGGGAACAACCACGAAGAACACTGAATCAGAATGTGAGAAACTCCCCTGAACAAGTCTGGCGAGAGAAAACACAACATGTCACTCACAGGAGAACTGAGGAACCAGCAGGAGAGCAAACTCGACCACCCCTAGAACGTAATCTAGAGAGGGTAGACTTTCCCCCACCACAGTCTACATTACTACCACCACCTAGATCGACTGAAGAAGTTATGGAGGAGTTGCGAGAAGTCACACTCCAATACACCAATTGTGCTGACCCTGTCGAGAGTGCAGCGCGTAGACAGCGAGTGTTGGAGGGGGAGGTACATGGCTTAATGGAAAAGATAGCGGCATCTATTATTGAAGCGGAACAACTTGCTCTACAAGGGCGACTAGAAGGGAGTTTTGCACCAGGCCCTACGGCAGATAGGGAGTTAGAAACGAGTGCAACCGCTATCCCACTTGGCACAGCTCAACCTCCGAAACAGAGCAGGAAAAGAGGAAGACCTCCAGCGGCTAGGGAAATGCAAATCAGCCCGAAGGTCTTCAAAGGATCCAACTCGAGGAAGCGTAATCTAACAGCAGCGACAGCTTCACCGGCGAACCAAGCTAGTAGATCATCAAGGAGGAGTGGTACGGCAGGGACCAACATATCTCAAACTCCACCACAGATACAATTAATTCCGGCGAGCGAACGACAGCAGAGGGATTTTCATCGGCTGTCGCCTCCTCTTCCTTAGCGACTCTAAGTTGGAACTGTTGTGGTTTGGGAAATCCCATAACAGTCCAACGACTAAAAGAGATCCGAAGGAAGATCTCACCTGACATAATTTTTCTATCTGAAACGAAAAATGCAGATTCTTCTGTACTCAAAGAACTGGACCTCCTGGAGAATGATAAACGCTTTTTACTACCACCCAGTCGACCAGGAAGTGGAGGTCTAGCCTTGTTCTGGAGGCCAGAGATCGATATACAAATCCTCTCGTCGATCCAAAACTACATTGATACGCTGATCTCTTTCAAGGGTTTGACCTTTCACACGACCTTTATCTATGGAGAACCAGAGATCACTCACCGTCAAGCTTTCTGGAACCACATCTCGGACATCTCGGGCAATAGAGATACTCCTTGGTTGATCACAGGCGATTTTAATGAGATCCTTGACAATACCGAGAAAAGCGGGGGACCAGTTCGAATAGAAGGCTATTTCTCCACATTCCGCAGCTTCTGCTCCATCGCGGACCTATTTGATCTGAATCACTCCGGAAACTTCCTCTCCTGGAGGGGAAAAATACACAACCATCTAATACACTGCAGGCTTGACAGATCGATGGTAAACAGCGCTTGGTCATACCTTTTTCCATCGGGAAAATGTCACTACTTGGACTTTGAAGGATCGGATCACAGACCCATCATAACCTGTATCGATCCGACTAAGAAAAAAGGGGGAAGACTATTCCGGTATGACCGAAGACTCAGCATCAACCCAGTGGTTAAACGCCTAATCTTGGACACTTGAAACTCAGCCACAAACCTACCAGTTTGGCTACGACTGTCCAGGTGTAGACATGCCATCTCGGCTTGGAGTAAAGAACAGTTGGCAAACAACAAGCTACGTATTGAGAGTCTAAAGGCAGAAGTTGAAGCAGCTATGGCAGATACGGTAGGAGAGGACACTCTCATCGCACGACTCAACTTAGAGCTTCTTAGAGCCTATCAGGATGAAGAATACTTCTGGAGGCAAAGGAGCATACTCATGTGGCTTGCAGCAGGGGACATGAACTCGGGTTTTTTCCACGCAGTATACAAAGGGAAACGGGCCAGGAACCGAATTGCCGTGATTAAAAATGCTGAGGGTACTACACTGCTTGAGGAAGCACTTACAGCACAGGAGATAACCACGTTCTACCAAACACTCTTCACCACAAACTTTGGAGCGAACCTCCAACACGAGCCAAAGTCTGTAGTCGATCAAGCACTCACACCGTGTATCTCAGCAGAGACGAATGAGAGACTGATCCAAATACGATCACCGGAGGAGGTTAGGGTGGCTATGTTCTCAATCCACCCCGATAAAGCACCCGGACTCGACGGCTTCTCGGCTTGTCTCTTCCAGTCAAATTGGTCCACAGTGGGTGCTATCATCACAAAGGAAACACATGAGTTCTTCCGATCTGGATTGCTACCGGACCACATCAACGAGACACACGTAAGGCTCATCCCAAAGATACATAGCCCGAAGTTGGTATCAGACTATAGACCCATTGCCCTTTGTAATGTGGTCTATAAACTGATATCGAAAATAATCACCTTGCGACTGAAACCGATACTACACGGCATCATCTCGGAAACACAATCAGCGTTTGTACCGGGAAGGGAAATATCCGACAACGTGCTGATCATACATGAGACCTTACACTACCTCAAAACATCTAATACCAAGAAGAAATGCTCCATGGCGGTGAAAATGGATATGAGTAATGCATATGATCTGTTAGAATGGGACTTCATTCAACTTGTCATGGAGAGAATGGGATTTCATAGGACCTGGATAGCGAGAGTCATGTTGTCTATAAGGAAGGTTTCCTACTCGTACCTGTTGAATGACTCAATTCACGAATCAGTCATCCCGACTCGGGGGATTCGGCAGGGGGATCCGCTCTCCCCCTATCTCTTCATACTGTGTAGTGAGGTCCTATCTGGGTTGTGTAGGAGAGTGCAACAAGCAGGCCTGTTATCGGGGATCAGAATAGCAAGGGGATCTCCTCGGGTCAACCACCTCCTTTTTGCGGACGACACTATGTTCTTCATGGGATCCGATGAGTTAAGCTGTGATACATTAAACTCGATCCTACATAAATATGAAGCAGCGTCTGGAGAAACCATCAACACCGACAAATCGTCCATCACCTTCTCTGCGAAAACAGCCCAGGAGACTCGATCCCGAGTCAAATCTCACCTTGGTATAGCAAGAGAAGGAGGGGTGGGAAAATATCTCGGTTTTGCCCGAACATTGGGGGAGGAGAAAGAAGGATCTCTTCACATCGATCGTGGATAGGATGAGACAACAGGCTGGTAACTGGTCAACTAGGTTTCTATCAAGTGCTGGTAAAATGACTGTTGAAGTCAGTTCTCTCAGCATCACCGACACATGCCATGTCCTGTTTTGATTTACCCGTGAGCCTTTGTAAGAGGATACAGTCGGTGCTAACACGGTTTTGGTGGGATGGTAACGATAACAAGAAGAAGATGTGCTGGACCTCTTGGTCTAAGTTATCAAAACCGAAGAAACTAGGAGGACTAGGCTTCCGGGACATCCAGCTCTTCAACAGGGCGCTGCTGGCCAAACAATCATGGCAAGTTCTTACGAAGCCGGACTGCTTGCTCTCTCGGGTTTTGAGAGGTAAATACTGCCATAACACCTCCTTTCTCACGGTCGAAGCCACCTCTTCATGCTCTCACGGATGGCACGGTCTACTTCACGGTCGCGATCTCCTTGCACCAAATGTTGGCAAAGCCATAGGAGATGGCAATGCAACAAGAGTATGGAAGGATGCTTGGATAATGACTGACACATTGGTGAAACCGATAGGACCAGCTAACGAAGACGACATGGCTCTCTACGTCTCGGATCTCATACTGCGGGGCTCAAGTGAATGGGACAAACAGAAGATTTACCGCCTTCTCCCAATGTATGCGGAGAATATCCTTTGTATGCGACTAAGCCGACTGGGAGCGGAAGATAAACTGGTCTGGCCACTAAACGCATCAGGCACATACTCAACGAAGTCAGGTTACTTTGAAGCAGTCAAGCAACAAGATCAAGAGGAGGCACTGCAACACCAAGCGACGAATGCACACAGAAACCATCTCCAAAACTTCAACTGGATCAAGAACATATGGGGGGTGAAGACGGCGCCGAAAATCCAAGTGTTTATATGGAAGATAGTACAAGACGCCTTACCGCTAAGTATGGCTCGACAACGACGAGGCATCTTGACTCATCCGGTTACATGTGCGCGGTGTGGGGCTCCAGAATAAGCTGACCACCTTTTCCTCCACTGTAGTTTTACCAGAAGAGTGTGGAGCAACCTACCCACCATGTTGGCTTTAGATCTTCAGCCAACTAGAACTTTTGAACAAGCTCTAGGGACCTCTTCAGCACTGACTTGTCTACCACCTACGGGAGTATCAGTTAACATCTTCACGTGGGTCTGCTGGTGTATTTGGACAGCAAGGAACCTTCTTGTGTTTGAAAACAGAACACTAAACCCAAGTGATGTCATCTGTAATGCATTGCGTTTTAGCAAGGGAATGGCAGGAAGCTCAGACACACACAACAAAAGGCCAACACAGAAGGAACAACCTAAACGATAACAATGGGACTGGGGCTATCTCTCTGTTTACGGATGCAGCTTGGAGATCTCAAGATAGGACTGCAGGGTGTGGCTGGATCAGCTATGACCCATGGACTGGAGAAACGAGAGAAGGCATTTCTACGGAACTCTTTGTCGCCTCACCCCTAATGGCCGAAGCACTGGCGGTACGGGAAGCACTCCTACAAGCTAGGGCCCTTCATCTATCCAATATATGTCTCAAATCAGATAACCAGGTGCTTATCAAAGCACTCATCTCGAAACAACATCCGGTGGAGCTCTACGGAATCAACTTGGATATCAAGAATATATCATCATCTTTCTTGTCTATTTCTTTTGCTTATGTCCCTCGAGAATCAAACTCTGCTGCAGACGCTCTAGCGAAATCTGCCTTGTATCACGCAAACTCTATGCTTCGCTTTTAATCTTATGAATGGAATGTTTTGGTTGTTCAAAAAAAAAAAAAAGAATGTAGCTTTAAGGTTTTGAGTTAAATGACGCTGTGATGGTGTGTAATAAGCATTAATGTCTCGGGATATAAGTCCAAAATGTTGTTATGGAGAAAGGGTCAAGTGAAGTGGCACTATTCTAATTCTAAGGTTTCTAATGAGAAAAAGGATCAATGCGGATCAAGCTGTAGAAATATAGATCTAGCGGTCCATTTTGAATAATAAAAGTGAATAAAAAATTGTCTAAAATATTATAAAGTTTAGATAATTTATATTAAAATTTTATATTACTATTTATTTTATAACTAAATGTTTGAACAATTTAAGATAATATATATTATTGTTTCACAATTCTTAGAAAAAACTCAAAATTTAAATGATAAAACGAATAAAATATAGCATTGTGTAAATTCTTTTAATGATACGCATATATATAATCTCTTTGAATTAATTAAGAATCATTATATATATTATTTAAAATATTCAAAATCTATTAGTAATACATTATTTTATGAATACATTATTTTGTTGGTACGATAAGATAATGCAAAATGCATCTATTGACGGCGGTCTTCGTAAGTTTGACTGACCATATGACCCGTCGTTTACGACTTTTTTCACCTGTGAGAGTCATTTCATCTTCTTTTAGTAATCAACTAAACGCCACTGTCTGTCAAGTGTCACTCAATGAGATAATAACTGAGAGATCGTCACATGAAGGAGTGATCAGTGCGTTGAATGTTCTAAAAAGACGTTGCGGATCTTATCTTCATCTACTTCTTCCTTATTACTCATGGCTCCTCTATATATAGTGACAACTACGAAATGGCATAGTGTACTAAGTATAACTAAACTTGAGAACAAAAGAAGAAGACGAACCTCTTTGTGCTCTTAAAAATAAACTAATGGCGGATCCGGTAAAAGATAAGATAGTATATGAGAAGAATTTAGAGGAGACCGCTACGTGGGCAGTCGCTGTAGTTTGCTTCGTCTTAATAGTCATTTCGCTTTTTATCGAACGTCTGATTCACAAAATGGGAACCGTAAGACGATCTTGTTCTTGCTCATTTATCACGTTTCGGGTTCTTGTTCTGCTTCCTACTCTGTTTCTGCGTTAGTTGTCACTCTGTTTTTATTACTTCTTCTTTTTCCTGCTCTGTTTGATCATTCTTCTCTTATGACAAAATCTGCTCTTTGTTTTTTTTTTCAATGGCAGTGGCTCAAAAAGAAGCACAAGGGGACTCTTTATGAAGCTCTTGAAAAGGTTAAAGCAGGTAACAATTTTAACTTTTAAGAGAAACTATGAGCGATAATTAAAAAAATTATCATTCATGAACTAACCTACTAACAAATAAACTGATATTATTCTATATATAATTATATTAATACAAGTTATACCTTTATTTACACCTAAATTACATTTTCCAATTTTTTGTTTTAACCTTTTGTTACATAACTTTTTCTTCCTTTTCATTTCATTTGCTTTATAACATTTAAACAAAGTGATTCATTGTGATGGTTAAAAATATACAATTTTATTATATAGAATTGCTCTAAGCTTTAACCTAAATTTATATTTTTTTAATTGTAATCAGAGCTTATGCTGTTGGGATTCATATCACTACTTTTAACAGTCGCACAAACACCAATCTCAAATATCTGCATTCCCAAGTATGTTGCATCGTCAATGCGCCCTTGCAGCCCCGACGTACTAAGAGCTAGAGAGAAAAAGAAAGAATACAATGAAACAAAATCACACTACAAAAACAGCGGTACGACGGACATTCCGACGGAAAATGAAATCCTCGGAATATCCCGAGGAAACACAAAATTTGGTTTCCTCAGAATTTCCTCGGAATATACCAAGGGAATTCCGAAGAAATACTAATCCGTCGGAATATTCTTATGGAATACCGAGGAAAAACGTATTCCTCGGAAAAAACCGATGAACTCCGAGGATATATTTTAGCCGTTAGAGAGCCGTTGGGGGATTTTTAAAATTCCGAGGAAATTCCGACGAACTAGCCGTTGGCGTCGGAATTCCATCGGAATTTCCTCGAGCTGTCGGTAGGATTTCAACTATAAATACAAGCCCCCTCTTCCTCTTCATTCACTCCATATCTTCATCTTCCCTCTTACTCTCTTTACACACGAATTTGATTCATAAAAAACATGTCTTCTTCAAATTATTTTCGTTCTTGGATCGATCGACCTCATTTGGATCCGAACACGAGATTGCTTACGGAAGAATACCAACGAGGTATAATCGAATTCATGGGGTTAGTTCACCGACAACCGGAAGCAAAAAAAGGTATGTTAAGATGTCCTTGCTCTAATTGTAAAAATAGAAAGGTTATTAAAGAGTGGGATGTTTGGACTCATCTATATTTGAGTGGGTTTACACGAAGTTACAAAATTTGGTATCATCATGGGGAAACTGATTATGAACATGGTAGTACTAGCGAACCTCAGCCAGCGGTTAGATTAGAAGAACCAATTAGAACGGATGTAGATTATGGTGTAGGTACTGAGCAGATGGTAAATGATCATTTTAGAGGGGAAGATTTACCCAATGCACAAGCTAGGAGATTTTATGATATGTTGGATGCTGGAAAGCAACCATTGTACGAAGGTTGCAGAGATGGTCATTCAGTTTTATCATCTGCTACAAGATTGATGGGCATTAAAACAGATTATAATTTGGCTGAAGACTGTGTGGATGCGATTGCTGATTTTGTAAAAGGTATTCTACCCGAGGATAATGTAGCTCCTGGTTCATACTACGAGATTCAGAAACTCGTAGCTGGTCTTGGTTTATCGTATCAGGTAATAGATGTATGCAGCGACAACTGCATGATTTATTGGAGGGCGGATGAACAGCGGGTTACATGCAAATTTTGTGGAAAGCCTCGTTATAAAGATACAAGTGGAAGAGTTCCAGTGCCATATAAAAGGATGTGGTATTTGCCTTTGACGGAAAGGTTGCAGAAGTTGTATCTGTCTGAACGCACAACGCAACCAATGAGATGGCATGCGGAGCACTCAACAGATGGTGAGATCAGACATCCTTCAGATGCAAAAGCGTGGAAGCATTTCCAATCAAAGTATCCCGACTTTGCGTATGAGAGAATAAATGTCTACCTTGGATTATGTACTGATGGTTTCAGCCCGTTTGGCAAGAGTGGAAGACAGTATTCTCTATGGCCCGTCATTCTTACACCATACAACCTACCTCCAAACTTGTGCTTGCGACGAGAGTTTTTGTTTCTCTCAATTCTCGTTCCCGGACCAGAGCATCCTAAGAGATCACTTGATGTGTTTCTTCAGCCACTAATATATGAGTTGCAACAACTATGGGCTCAAAGTGCTGAAACATACGATGTTTTGTGTAAAGAAAACTTTCAAATGCGGGCAGTACTAATGTGGACAATAAGTGATTTTCCAGCATATGATATGTTATCTGGATGGACAACGCATGGAAGGCTATCATGTCCATATTGTCAAGATAACACTGATGCTTTCCAACTAAAACACGGAAGGAAAACATGTTGGTTTGACTGTCACAGGAGATTCCTACCACCTGATCATCCATATCGTAGGAGTAGGAATTTGTTTACGAAGACCAAGAGGGTGTTTGACAGTCCACCTCCGGAAATTTGTGGGAAAGATTTAAAGATACAACTAAGAGATTTTGGTGCAGAAAGGACGCCAGACGTCGGTGGACATGAGCGTTTTCCGGTAGATGCTGTTGGAGACCTACATAACTGGCACAAAAAAAGTATTTTATGGGATCTGCCATACTGGGAGGATCATCTGCTAAGGCATAATTTAGATGTCATGCATATTGAGAAGAACTTTTTTGACAATCTCATGAACACGATCCTTAATGTTCAAGGTAAAACAAAGGATAATTTGAAGTCAAGACTGGATTTAGTCGATATATGTGCTCGTTCAGAACTTCATGTTGATGAGAATGGTAGGGCTCCTTTTCCCATATACCGACTTGATGCAGAGGAAAAAGATGCGTTCTTTGATTGGATTTCAAACGATGTGGAATTTCCAGACGGTTACGCATCAAATTTGCGTAACTGTATCGACAGAAAGGAATGAAAGTTTACTGGCTTGAAAAGCCACGATTGCCATGTAATGATGCAGCGCCTCCTTCCGTTTGCCTTCAGGGAACTATTACCACGAAATGTTCATGAAGCAATTGCAGGGATAAGTGGTTTCTTCCGCTATTTATGCATGAGATCAGTGACTCTTGAAGGTATTGAAAATTTGAAGACTAACATAGCCGTGATTCAGTGCAACCTTGAGAAGATATTTCTTCCCTCATTTTTTGATGTTATGGAGCATCTTGTTATTCACCTGGCAAGAGAATTGAAACTTGGTGGTCCTGTGCAGTATAGATGGATGTATCTGTATGAGCGGTATATATTCCATTTGAAGAAGATGGTGAAAAATTTAAGTAGGGTGGAAGGTTCTATAGTCGCACAGATGATCAATGAAGAAACTTCAAACTTTGCCGAGTACTACTTTCCAGCAGAAGTTCAGACCAAAAACAGAAGACCTGCTCGGCATGATGATAGAGGCGAACGGGCAACATATCATGTTACGGTTCCAGACATTTTCACAGACGTTGGACGACTTAGCGGAAAACCAAAGGACCGTCGGCTTACTGAGCAGGAGCGCAGTAATTTGCAAACATATTTGCTCACCAACTGCGAAGATGTTCTTCAATATGAGGGGTAAATAAATTAGCTTACAAATTTTTATTTTAACATGTTGAAATTTAAATCTTAATTAATTACATTATTGTCATCATATGTACAGGATTTTCATGGCAGAAAAGCGGTTCGAATATAGATACGCCACAGAGGACGAGCTAGAAGAAATGAAGCAGAGAGAATTTTCTGGATAGATGTTTACTTATGTGAGTGCTTTAAACAAATTAAAATATCATTTATCACATATTTATACTAATTCACATTTATTGATATAACATATATATGTGCTATTAATATAGGTGTCTGCTGGTTTGGCCAGAGGTGAAACATTTGACGATTGGATACGTGAGATGGTCGTTGGACCAAAATTTGTTGTGAAGTCATATCCGAGATTTTATACTCGAGGATATGCATTCACAACTCAGAAGAGGAGACGTTCGAGTACGACTTATGATGCTGGCGTTTGTTCTGCATCAGGAGATGATGTATACTACGGACACATATGTGAGATTTTGGAAATCAAGTATTTGGGCATGGTTGAATTGCGCTGTACTGTTTTCTATTGTGATTGGCACGACAACACTCTAGATCGAGGTGTGAGAACAGATGCATTTGGTGTTACATCAGTAAATTCGAGGCGAAAGCTGCAATATTATTATCCTTTCATTCTTGCTTCTCAGGCCGATCAGGTAATCAAATGTTAATTATTTAGAATGATTCATCATCATGTGTATTAATTTATAATTTTACTAATAATTTTTTAAATGTTACAGGTTTGTTATATCAAGTACCCCCGGGTAAGGAACAGAGATGATCCATGGGTTACTGTTACAAGACTCAACCCGAGAGGCCGAGTTCAGAGAAGTTCTGAGCTGGAAGACCCACTACAACCAAGCACATCCGGCAACTTAAGTGCAGCAGAAGATTTAGCTGGAGTTGGCCTTGTAGTCGATTTAACCGACTTCGGAGAGGAAGTCGTCGTTCACGTAGAGGATGAACCAGTGATTGGAGAGTTTCACCAAGATCCAGATTCAGATTCATCTGGTGATGATGACTCGGAAACAGACTAGCATCGACTTTTTTTTTTTTAATAGATATTCCGACGGAATTCCGAGGAAGATAACGGTTTCCTCGGAATTACCTCGGAATATTCCAAGGAAATTCCGAGGAAATAGGGTTTTTAAACCGAAAATAACGTTTTGCGGTTTGAATAACACTTATATAACCCTTATTAAGTATCTTAGACTGATTATGAAGTCAAAAATTTGTTCCTTACCCTATAATAAACACTTTTCCGATTGTATGAACGAAATCCCCACAACATAAGAGAAAAACTTATACACTTTAATGAACGGTAAAGGGAATACTTTCAATTCGTTTTGTAATTTGTTATTTCATGGTTTATGATCATCTATACAAAGAATCCTCAATGGTATGCATTACAATTGTATAAGAAATGAAATACGGCAAAAAAATTGATGTTTTGAAACCCCAAACACTAGTTCCCCGGTATTTCCTCGGAATATTCCGACGGAATTCCGAGGAAGATAATGGTTTCCTCGGAATTCCCTCGGAATATTCCGAGGAAATTCCGAGGAAATAGGGTTTTTAAACCGAAAACAACGTTTTGCGGTTTGAATAACACTTATATAACCCTTATTAAGTGTCTTGGACTGATTATGAAGTCAAAAATTTGTTCCTTACCCTATAATAAACACTTTTCCGATTGTATGAACGAAATCCCCACAACATAAGAGAAACACTTATACACTTTAATGAATGGTAAAGGGAATACTTTCAATTCGTTTTGAAATTTGTTATTTCATGGTTTATGATCATCTATACAAAGAATCCTCAATGGTATGCATTACAATTGTATAAGAAATGAAATACGGCAAAAAAAATTGTTGTTTTGAAACCTCAAATACTAGTTCCTCGGTATTTCCTCGGAATATTCTGACGGAATTCCGAGGAAGATAATGGTTTCCTCGGAATTCCCTCGGAATATTCTGAGGAAATTCCGAGGAAATATGGTTTTTAAACCGAAAACAACGTTTTGCGGTTTGAATAACACTTATATAACCCTTATTAAGTGTCTTAGACTGATTATGAAGTCAAAAATTTGTTCCTTACCCTATAATAAACACTTTTCCGATTGTATGAACGAAATCCCCACAACATAAGAGAAACACTTATACACTTTAATGAACGGTAAAGGGAATACTTTCAATTCGTTTTGAAATTTGTTATTTCATGGTTTATGATCATCTATACAAAGAATCTTCAATGGTATGCATTACAATTGTATAAGAAATGAAATACGGTAAAAACAAATTGATGTTTTGAAATCCCAAACACTAGTTCCTCGGTATTTCCTCGGAATATTCCGACGGAATTCCGAGGAAGATCGGAATATTCCGAGGAAGATAATGGTTTCCTCGGAATTCCCTCGGAATAATCCGAGGAAATTCCGAGGAAATATGGTTTTTAAACCGAAAACAACGTTTTGCGGTTTGAATAACACTTATATAACCCTTATTAAGTGTCTTAAACTGATTATGAAGTCAAAAATTTGTTTCTTACCCTATAATAAATACTTTTCCGATTGTATGAACGAAATCCCCACAACATAAGAGAAACACTTATACACTTTAATGAACGGTAAAGGGAATACTTTCAATTCGTTTTGAAATTTGTTATTTCATGGTTTATGATCATCTATACAAAGAATCCTCAATGGTATGCATTACAGTTGCATAAGAAATGAAATACGGCAAAAAAAATTGATGTTTTGAAACCCCAAACACTAGTTCCTCGGTATTTCCTCGGAATATTCCGACGGAATTCCGACGGATATTTTAGTATCCGTAGGAATTTCCTCGAAATATTTTCATTTAACCGGGCAAATATTTCGCGAAAATTGAAATTAGAATTCCGACGGAATTCCGACGGATAGTATCCGTCGGACCCTAGGTTTTATAACCACGAGCCGCTTCTTCTTCCCCATTTCTCTCTTCTTCCTCTGCGCGGCTCCTCTCTCCTCTCCGGCGATTTCCTCCTGAATTTCGACGATATCTCCGGCGATCTCCCCCTTCTCTTACACAAATCATGTAAGGACCCTACCCCACTCTCTTAGGTTCTATTTGTTAGGTTTTTGTGTAGATTTGATAGATTTTTGTTAGGGTGATTGGTTAAGATTGTGATTTGGTTGTATAATAGGTTTAGAATTGTGATTTGGTTGAATAATTTGTTTTGTTGAATTGATTTAGAATTTTTTATAATTTTTTTATTTTTTTATTTATAAAATCGATTTTTGTATATAAATTCGATTTTTGTGTATAAATTCGATTTTTGTATTTTACAAAACGATTTTTGTATATAAATTCGATTTTTTGGATTTTACAAAACGTTTTTTGTATATAAATTCGATTTTTTGGATTTTACAAAACATTTTTAATATCTATAAAACTTTTTTTGTGATTAAAAACTATTATTTGGGATTTAAAAAAAATATATATATATATATATATTTTACAAATTTATATATTTATTAAATATATTTTTTTAATTTACAGGTCTCATGATGATCAGACCCGGCCTCGACAGCGTCGTGGTCGTGGTGGTACGGGGAGCCAGTCTCGGGATTCCAGCCATTTTCAGGATTCCCCTTCGCCCCACAGCTCCTACCATACATCTCCCTCTGCTGCACCCGCTCCTGCTCCTCTCGCTCCCGCTGCTGTACCCGCCCCTGCTCCTCCGGGTCCTCCGGGAGTGATGAGTGTTGCGGAGTTGGTTCGACAGCCCAGTCGTGACCATCTTCCCTATCTCACTCCGTATCCACATGGACGGGGTCAAACATGGTAATTAAACATATTTTTTTTTTCTTTAAAATTTGATTCATTATTAACCGTTTGTTCTTTTTATTAGGTTCAACCGATCCGGGAACGGGATCAGCGCATGGATCAACCGTATGATGTACTCGGCCCTCGACAGGGGACATCCGACTTTCACTCACTTCCCTACCGACAAGCAGCATCTGTGGTTTCGTCAGTTTGCGGTAAGTATTCTAATTTTTAATCTTTAATATAAATTTTCTACTAATTGTGTTTTTTTTTCAGCAAGAGTTCAACTGGAATTCCGATGCGACGCTCTTTATCTATCACCACTTCGTCCATAAAGTTATGGACAACTATGGGAAGCAGATCCACGAGTGGAAGAAGAAGTGGGAAATCAACAAGGTTTGTTTTTAATTTATTAAACAATTTTTTAAATTTATTAAACGATTTTTTAATTTATTTAACTATTTTTTTTTTATTAAAAGGTCCCAAAGTCGATAAACAACACGGTCTGGACGGAGTTGTGTGCGCATTGGGATAAGGAAGAGACGAGAGAAACTTCTTCCACCAAGTCCACCAACCGCAGGAGCGACCGTAAAGGGAAGGGCGTCTTCAAGCATAACTTGGGTGCTCAATCTATTGCCTCTCTGGGAGTTCGCATGGTAAGTTCAGTCGTTTTTTCTTCAATTATTTAAATTTTGAAATTTTATTTTTTTTTGTGCATTTCTTTTAATTTCTAATGTTTCTTTAATTTATGTTTTTCTCAAGGCGGAAGAAAATGATGGCGAGCCGGTTGATGATCTCGCCCTAATGAAGAGGGCGTATACCAACAAGAAGACCGGCCAGATTGATGACGGTCTTGTGAGGGAAGTGGTCACCCTGGTCCAAACTCAGGTGCAGGACGAAGTGTCTCAGCTTCAAACCGAGGATGACGCTTCGACGGCTTCGTCCAACTTGTCCCGGTTTCGAATCAACGAAATCGTTGAATCCGTAAGTTCTTTTTTTTTTTAAGTTTAATTCATTTATTTCTTGATTTAAATTTGGCTATTTTCTATTTCAGTCGGTTCCAAAGAAGAAGAGACGTTTGGTCGGTTTGGGTCGTCGCATCCGGTCGGTTCCTCCTTCTTCTGCACCACCGCCCTTTGTTGATCCAGAAGTACTTACGGCTCAGTTGAAGGATAATGATGATCGCATATCTTTGTTGGAGACCCAGATGGCGGCTCAACAGGCGGGCTATGAGGCACAGAGGAGGCTGAACCATCAAATGATGGAGATGATGCAGTGGATGTACCCGAACGAGGTGTTCCCGGACGTGCCAGACCCGTAGTTTTTTTTTTTCTAAAAACTCGGAATGTTTTATTTTTATTCGTGAAACTTTGAATATTTTCGAATTTAAATTTTAATTTTAATTTAAATTTTAATGATTTCAATTTTAATTTTATTTTTATATTTTCGAATTTAAATTTTTAAATTTTTATTTTTTAAAAAACAATTAATTTTTTTTAAATTCCGAGGAACGGTGTCCCTCGGAATATACCGAGGGACATGTTCCTCGGAATATAACGAGGGACCCCGTTCCTCGGAATATAACGAGGGACCCCGTTCCTCGGAATATACCGAGGGACATGTTCCTCGGAATATTCCGAGGGACCCCGTTCCTCGGAATTTTCCGATGAAAATTCCGAGGAACATTTCGTCGGAACTTCCGAGGATTGGACCATCGGAAAATCCATCGAAATATCCCGAGGAAGCTCTCCCTCGGTGGTTCATGTTATTTACTGCAATATTGTTACTTATGCTTTGGGAAAGAGCAAGGTAACTACTTATTTTTTTAATGTAAAATTTGTTCAGTCAGATACTTTGCACATCAAGTGATTCTAGATGTAATATTGTTTGAAACTTATAAAAAATCAGAGTAAAACACTTAGTAAAAAACGTATGTCGAGAATCAAACATCCATCATGTTCTTAAAAACGTAATACATCTTCCAATATTGTATTGATTTTGTTTAACTTGCATATTGCAGATGAGGAAGTAGGCCTGAGATGGATCGGGTATCCGGGCAATTTTAAGGTATCCGGATCCTTATCCGGCCGATCCATAATTTTATTATCTTTATCCGGATCCGGGGTTCTCGGATATCCGGGTGTCGGATATCCTTCTAAAAATTGTAATATCCGGCGGATATCCGGATCCGGATTTGGATCCTTAAAATAAATAAAAAATAATATTAATATAAATAAAATATTAAAAATAATTTAAAAATAAAAAAATATATAATGGTTTTAATTATTTTTACGTATAATATTATAAAATTTACATAAAATTTACATATACTATTATAAAAATGAAAATATATTAAATAAAGTTAGTTTTTATACATAGATATTACTATTTTTGAAATAGTTATTAATGAAACTTACGGATTCGGATATCCGGACTAAAAAATCAAGATATCCGGATCCGGATCCGGTTTTGACGGATCCAACATTTTACTATCCGGATCCGGATTCGGCCTCTCTAGATATCCGGATTTTCGGATCGGATCCGGATCGAATCTCGAATCGAATCCGGATCTCGGATAAAAGTCTCAGGCCTACGTGGAAGCACTGGGAGAATGAGACCCAGACGATAGAATATCAGCATTTAAACGGTGTGTACTCTATAAAATGAGAGTATTCGATCAGAAATAGTAGGAATTTTTACTATAAATGCATTCTTGTCATGCAGATCAAGGGAGGTTTAGGTTTGCGAAGCAAACATCTTTCGGGCGAAGACATCTCAGTTCCTGGAGCAATACGAATGTTACGCTATGGATTGTGTGTTTTTTCAGACAGTTCTTTGGATCTGTCACCGAAGTTGATTACAAAACACTGCGGCACGGTTTCATCACGGTAGTGAATCTTATAACCTATTTTGTTTTGTTTTATCTACTGTTTAGTATAAAATGAAATATGAAATCAGAGAGAGCTAAATGAATGTCTTCTCTATATTGACTTAATGCGTACACTTTTAATAATACAACTGTCACTGACCAACATAACAAAGTCAGTTATAATACTTCAAATTGTTATATCTGCAGAAAATGATCTAACATTAGGAACAATGTAGTTGGAAGGGATTATAAATGAGAAAATTGACAAAATAATCCACAACATTCAAAAATAAGCCAAAAAAATCTCCAATTCACAAACACGTCATTTTAACCTTCAACTTCTAGTCAAACACGAATAAATCTTATACTTTCGTTGACCAAACCATTTCAGTTTCGTCAAAAGTCAATTGTTTAGTGCCGTTAGTTTATATTTAACGGTTGACTTTTAATAAAGCCAAAATGGCTTGGTCAACAAAAATATGAGATTTTTTTATTCCAATTTTAAAGTTGAAGATTAAAATTGCTTATTTAAAAATATCTTAATTAATAATTGTTGTTTTTCTTTCTTTTTTTTGACATGAAAATTGTAGTTTTTCATATTGATTAGAATGACTAACCTAATCAAATATGTTCAAATAAGCTTAGATATAATATTTTTAAAAAGAATTAAAACTAAAAAAAATTAACAAAAAATCTTAATTAAAAATACAATTATAATGTAAATTCAGATATAACAAAAAATAATTAAGTGCTTATGTTAAAAAAAATTAAGAATTAAAACATAAAAGTTGAAGGTAAAACCCTAAACACGTTGTTGTTAGAAGTATGATCATATATACGCCGGCGGCTGATGTATAGAAACAGTTGCTGGAGTCAGCCGAAGATACCTTTCACGCATTCGCCTTCAGCCTTTTTCACTTGCCTCATCTTCTAATTATAATTGTATTTTTAATTAAGTTTTTTTTTTAAACAATTTTTAGTTTTTAATTCATTTTTAAAAATATTATATCTAAGCTTATTTGAACATATTTTATTAAGCTAGTGATTAGAATCGATATGAAAAACAAAATATTTTGTTGTAAAAAAAATAACAATTTTTAATTAAGATATTTTTAAGTAAGCAATTTTAATCTTCAACTTTTAAATTGGAAAAAAAATCTCATATTTGTGTTGACCAAGCCATTTTGGCCTCATTAAAAACAAACCGTTAAATATAACTAACGTCACTAAATAGTTGACTATTGACGAGAATGAAATGACTTGGTCAATGAAAGTACGAGATTTATTCGTGTTTAACTAGAAGTTGAAGGTTAAAATGGTGTGTTTTTTAATTAGAGTTTTTTTTGGCTTGTTTTCGAAAGTTGATGGTTATTTTTTCAATTTTGCCGATTATAAATAGTGCCCTATATATTAATCCTGGAGCATTACAACTTATTTTCGTAGCCACGTATCATCACAAGACTGATTCTTAGAATTGTTATAAAAATAAGTTGGTCCATATAAACATATACTATGGTTTTTATTCAACTAACTATCAAATTAATTAGTAGTGTACAAAAGAATATTTTTTTATTTCCTTAAATAAAAGCGACGGAATTACCTAATATGGTTAACATATATATGATAATTAATGATTATGAATCATACATATTTGATAACAATTTTTCTACCTCTCTCTTTTTTGTTTAAGTTTATACTATTAAAAGAAATTAAATAATCACATTAATCATATAATAAAAAATTAGATGTTTTCTTATATGTTATATTTTGAATTTTTAAAAACGACTATAAATGGTAAAAGTCTCAAATTGAAAATTTTGTGATCAATGGTTTAACTTTTTTTTGTTCAGGAAAGATACAAATAATCATATATCGTAGGGGTGAGTGTTCGGATACACGTTCGAGTTCGTATCGGGTATTTCAGTATAAAGGTATAGAACCCACTCGGGTATTTCTACATTTCGAGTCGAGTTTGGGTATTTTATGTTTGGGTTCAGATATTTTGGGTTGGGTTCGAATATTTAAATTTTGAAGAAAAATAAATAAATTATTCATTGTTTAAGTTTTTTGTATTTAAAATATATTTTAACTTAACTGGTTTTCTAATTTTTAAAATATTAAACTATTAATAGGTTAGAAAGACACTAATTTAATTGTTGTTTTGAAATTTTAGATTCAACTTTGTTAATGCAAGAAATAAGAGCTTGATATGTATTTTAAGTGAGTAGCAAATGATTTTGTCCATAATTATATGTATATTATCTAATTTTGAGCAATAAACATCATTAATATAAATATTTTAAATAAAATGAGAGAAGTAAACTAGAAATATAAATATTCATTCGGGTTCGGATATTACCCGTTCGGATACAGATATTACCCGAACTGGTGAAATAAGTAATTTGTTTTGTTGTTCTTGAATTAGATGATTTTTAGACCAAACTGGTGAATATATACTAGACAGACATTTATATTTCGAGTTTGCATTTATATTTTATAACAGCTTGATATATTAGATCTGAACACTAACCTGTTAATATAGTTTGCAGGTGATTTTTTTTCCAAATTTTGATTCTTAGATATGTATCTGGAGTGAAACTAATTTTTACAGATGTCTATTTTTAAAAACTGACACTTATGTAATTCACTGAATTCATAGAAGAAGTTAAAAAAAAAGAAACTTAACTAATATCAATGAAACAAAGACGGGAACGAAAGCACAATTTTATAGAGGTAGAAAATGAAATCACTTATGGAGAGTCAATAGCAAACAAATCGAGAGCAAAAAAACATAATCCCATTTCGTCATTATACAATCGATGTTGCCTATTTAGTTTTGGTGATTTGTGTCTGCCACAAAACTTAATTTCTTTTTGTGCATACGAAGTCTAAAAAATAAACAAAATGAGATGTAATACGTTAACTATTCAACAACGATGATATATTTAAGAGACCAACATTTGTATTCTTCATTTTATAATCGATAAAAATTATAATGTCGCAAAATGTTAAAATCATTTAATAAATAAACATTATTATAAAAACTCATTCCGCGTATGCGCGCATGTTAACATCTAGTATCTTACTATTTGTTTAGGCGCATTTTTGTCCTGGGAGTGGGAGCGAAGAAATGCCATATGATTTCTTCAACTATATTCAGAGATCATTAGAAACAGACTTCAAAACTGTTGTCGAAATCAGGTTTGGATCTATCTAATTGATTACTTTTTATCATCCAACTTGAAAAATTTGTCTAAATCTTTGCTAATTAAATTTATGCAGTCCGGTTATCTGGTTTTTAACCGTGCTATTCCTGTTGACCAAGTCAAATGGTAACACTCATTGCTTACCTCTCAAACACACAATATCTCTACACCACAAAACTGACATCGGTTTTTACTTGAAACAGGACTTCATTCTTCCCTCTGGTTACCATTCATTCCTCTGATTGTAAGTAAGTGGAAATAGGGGAAGGAGTCAGATTTATCCTGATGGTAGCAAAAATAACAATACAGTTTATAATGCTATGGCAGGAGGGATAATAAGCAAAATTTTATGGAAAAAGGGGGATACGAAATAACCATAGTGGATGCATCGAATGAACGTCAAGTAATTGATATTATCTCTCAAGGCCTATAACTTCTTGTTTCAGAGGGTGAATCCATTAAACTCGATCAACCATTAACAAGCAATCCTAATGTGGGTGGATTTGGTCAGGGGGATGCGGAAATAGTATTTCAAGATCCATTACGTGTCCAAGGCCTTTTGTTCTTCTTAGGATCTGTTGTTTTGGCACAAATCGTTTTGGTTCTTAAAAAGAAACAGTTTGAGAAGGTTCAATTATCCGAAATGAATTTTTAGATCTGTCTATTTCCCTTTATCAAATTCGTAAAAAAAGAAAGAACCAAAAAAATTATCAAAAGCCTTTTTGCCTCTCTTTAGACTTTCGATTTCGACCAGGTGTCAGGAATTACTTGTCTGATAGTCCTAATCCTATTATGTATATTAAGAAGAATTCACTTGACCCCTTTTTCTTTATTTTTCAATACAAATTTGTATTGAAAAATGGGATGGGGTGTGATGTAACTCTGTCGTTAATGACCAATTGAAATTGATAGAATGTATCAATAATCAAGAGTTTTTTTGTAATGTAATTAGAATGAAAATTTTTGACTAGATACTAAAATAAGATAAGGAAAGCAAGCGCAGAAAACATGGAACTATAAATTGGCGAAATAACAAATTTTAGGGACTATAGGGAGTATTACTTGTCTTGCGAGTCTTCGACACAAGAAAATGATGTCTAAAATTCTTTTTCTTGTGTCGATCTTGTCATTCTTAATTGTATTCGTTAAAAAATCATATTCTTAGTTTACATATATATTACTGTTTTAATATATCTATATTAATATATATCGTATATATAATTATTAATTAATATTATAATAATTAATAGTTAATTTTTGTAGTTTTATATATTTTAATTTCAAGTTTGATGAAATACTAAATAAATAAAAAATAAGAAAAAACTTATATTAGTTTAGACAAAATTTTAATGATAGATCTAATGATAAAAAATATTGTGTCAGTCGGGAAAGCAGAAAAATAAAATTAAGTGATTCCCCCCCCCCCCCCCCCCCCCTCTTTTTTTCAATCTTTGAAAGGTTAATAATAAATACTATATGTTCGTAACCTACTAATCTAATTAAGTTCATTTTTAAAAAGCACGATAAAAATTGTTCTGATTATTAGCAGTTCAACGGGACCCCCTCGAATCAGACAAAGAAGGAAGAGTTGGGCCCCGTTGAGTTCTTATGTTCTCACGTCTATAACTCAGTTCATCCAATTTCTACAGGGATGAACCTAATCCTGAATATGAACGATAAAAAAAAAATACCTATTAAACCGATCACAAGAATACCAGCTACAGTACCTATTACCCAAAGAGGAATCCTTCCAGTAGTATCAGCCATTTATCCCGCTTCCCTCCACATTTCATCGAGTGGTCATGCTAGAAACATAAACAGTCAGAGATAATTATGATATATAATCCATCTTTTATTTTGATAGTTTTTTCGATTACATGGATTATATCTGTTTGCACAAATACCTCGACGAGTGCCGCTCGTTAATACATAGAGTCCAATCAGCATATCTTGAGTCGGTACAGAAATGAGATCTCCAATAGCTGGAGATAAGAGATTCATATGAGAAAACATAAGTAAATGAGCCTCTGCTTGAGCTTCTAAAGATAAAGGCACATAAACAGCCATTTGATCCCCATCAAAGTCTACATTGAACCCCTTACAAACTAATGGATGTAAACAAATAGTGCGTCCTTCCACTAAAATGAGTTGGAATGACTGTATGCCTAATCTATGTAGAGTAGGTGCTCTATTCAGTAATACGGGATGCCCCTGCATAACTTCTTGAAGGATTTCCCAGACAATCGGCTTTTTTCACGAATTTGACTCTTAGCAACTCCTATGTTCGAAGCCAGATGTTGTCTAATTAGACCACGAATTACAAATGTCTAGAAGAGCTCTATTGCTATTTCGCGAGGCAATCCACAGCGATTTAATGAAAGTGAGGGTCCAACGACAATCACCGAACGCCCCGAATAATCGAGCCGTTTGCCAAGCAGAGTCTCGCGAAATCTTCCCTCTTTTCCTTCAATTACATCTGAAAATGACTTGTAAACCTTATTATGACCATCCCTCATGGGTTGTCCACGAATTCCATTATCAAGAAGTGTATCCACGGCTTCTTGTACCAATTTTTCTTGACACATTACTAATTCCCCTGGTGTAGAACACAACAAACTGAAAAACGGTTCTTAGATTTTGTCCACTTGCAGCCTTTCTTTTAAACAGAAAGAATGTAATCTTGCAGGTGGTTCTAATAGTCGGAACAAAGCTTCAAGTCATTATAACCAAATTGGGTCTAAGAATCCTAGAGAAAGATAATGTTGTGAGAGGTTGCCCTATGGTTCAGCCTGGTGATGATCTCTTCTGGTTTGACAACCCTAGCATCATGCTTTTCTTTATCCATTTGGTTCTTTTCACGGTACCGATTCAATACTCTTTCTCCTAAAGGTATTAATAATAAGATATTGATAATAAACCTATGAGACCACCCACAATGGGGGGTGTTGAAAGTGCTCCAATGAAGGTGTTGAAATTTTGTGTCTATCTACGTGGATTCAACAAGTGTTGTAAAGTTTCAACTGTTGAAACAAAAAATGTGCGGCCTAGCGCTGTCACATGTCGCTTCATGATTGGGCAGAAAACTTCTCATTGGTTTTGTAGATTTTTATTTTATTATTATTTTCACCCAATAATTCGAAAATATTTATATATATAAAACTTTTTTAAAAAAATATCAAAATTATATCAAAATTCAAAGATTTTTTTATTTATAAATAGAGACTACTCTCATTTCATCTGGATACAAAATAAAAAATCATTTTTCATTATAATCAACTATTTTTGTGTTTTAAATATGTTTTTGTTAAATAGATCCTAATAATAATTCTTATATGTTATTTTAGTTTTCAAATTAATTACAATCAAATTATTAATATGTAATTATTATGTTGTAAGAGATAAATATATAAATTAAAAATAGTGGGGTAGGATGTTGAAATTTTTAAAACAAACCATTGTAGAGGGTTAAGATGAAGTGGGTATTGAATAAATGAGATGGAAGAGATAGAAGATAATGTTGAATGTTAAAAATGAAAAAGTAGGGTGTTGATAATGAAATGGGTGTTGAAACCATTGTACATGGTCTGAGTACTAGTAACTCTTCCAGTTTTGCGTTTTTGACGGGAAAAGTGTATTTTCGCGTTTTTGGCGGAAATTTTTTTTTGCGGTTTCGTCGGGAAAATACGTTTTACCAATTTTGGAGGGAAAATACGTTTTACCAGTTTTGGAGGGAAATGAGTTTTTCGGTTTTGGCGGGAAAATACGTTTTTCCAGTTTTGGCGGAACAATACGTTTTTCCACTTTTGGCGGGAAAATGTGTTTTCCAGTTTCGGCGAGAAAATAAGTTTTTCCTGGTTTTGGCGGCGGAAAAATACGTTTTTCCGGTTTTGGCGGGAAAATACGTTTTCCCGTTTTGGCGGGAAAATGCGTTTTCCCCGTTTTGGCGGGAAAATGCGTTTTCCCCGTTTTGGCGGGAAAATGCGTTTTTCCGGTTTTGGCGGGAAAATATGTTTTTCCGTTTTGGCGGAAAAATGTGTGTTTTCCGTTTTTGCGGGAAAATGCGTTTTTTCCGGTTTTGACGGGAAAATGTGTTTTCCGGTTTTGGCGGGAAAATAAGTTTTTGGGGGTTTTGGCGGGAATATACGTTTTTTAGGTTTTGGAGGGAAAATGCATTTTTCGGTTTTGGCGGGAAAATGCGTGTTTCCGGTTTTGGCCGAAAAGTGTGGTTTTACTGGTTTGGCCGAAAAGTGTGTTTTTATGCAAATGTGTGTTTTACGTTTTTTGAGAAAAAACGCATTTTGCGGTTTTGGCGGGAAAGTTTGTTTTTTAGTTTTTGCGGAAAAATGTATTTTTCGGTTCTGGCGGAAAAATGTATTTGCAAAAAAAGTAGAATTTACGGTTTAAAAATAATATTTTGACCTTAAAAGGAAGTTTTTGTCATTTATCATTTTGGACCGAACTAGATGCATCTGCATCCAGATGCACCATCAAGACTCACCTTCATTTGGGTGATAATTTGAGATGAGTTTTTAAAATTCACCTGGGTGATCCATCTGGATGTAGCATTAAAATGCACAAAACGAACATCGATTTGCATCTTCGCCAAGATGGATCACCTGGTTGAGCAAACGAACAGCACCTCACTTGACTTTTGGTCATAATAATACGCGGGAAAAAACCATTATTTAACTGACGAAAATCACAAACTTGTAGACTTGTTCTACAGATACTTTGCAGCTACGTGACTCTTCCACTCTATGCTCTTGTCATTCAGGTCATAAAACATAATTTTCAGTGAGATAAATACATGATGATCTTAGTTTTTTTTTTTTTCTGACATAGTGTTTGATGAAATGTGTGTAGATGGGTACTAGGATGAAGCCAACCGTATTCAACCAAAGAGTATCCAAGATGCTAAAGAAGTGGCATCACACAGCACAGGAGGAGACATATCACGGAAGACACTCTGAATCAAACACACTTCACCATGGCTCATCTCCGATCCATCTCCTTCACAATTCCAACAACCGAAGCGGTGAAAGTTTTCCTAACCCTCCTCCTTCTAGCCACTCGGATCATCATGACCACCGCCAGTTTTATGATCGTGAGTCTCAACACCAAGCACCTGAATCTTCTACACATCATTCTACTTCACATGAAAGTGCATCCATTGAACTTCCTCCTATACGACAAGCAAACGCTTAAGAGATGTGGGATTCTTGATTTACATATTTTAATGTCGTACAATTGTTATATTACAATAAGAACTTTTACATTACTAGAGTTTTGAGACCTTAACCATCTACAAAGATGGATGATGTTGTTTAATAAACATATGTTTTGTTTCTGAGGATTCTAACGTCCTGTGACATCAGTGATGGTGACATTGTTGATAGAAGCTTTAGGTTCACTGTTCTCAGAGGACCCTGCTTCTTCTGAAGCAGCAACGTTCCTTGTTATAAACGCAGGCTGTTTCGGTTCTGGAATGTCTACAATCTCGCTGCTGAGCATTGAACACATTGTAGCAACACTTGGCCTATCGTTAGCAGATTCTTGCACACACAAAAGCGCAATATGAATGCATTTCCTTATTTCTTTCTCAAAAACTTGCTCAAAGATCACAGGATCCACCAGTTCAGTAATCTCCCCTTCGTTCCAGATTGACCATGCCTATTAAAAACAGAGAAGCTCAGAATAGTCTCAAGAGAGTTATAACACTTAGTATAGTTATGAAAGACTTACATAAGCCAAAAGAGTTGAATTTGAGTTTCTTCTTCCACTAACAATCTCTAAGAGTATCACTCCTAAGCTGAAAACATCAGACTTCTCTGAAAACAGTCCTCCCATTGCATATTCTGGTGACATATAGCCGCTGCATGATGCATATACCGGTTTAGTACTGTTTTTGTAGAGAAGGTGTAACATATCACATATGGTTAGAAACTTAGAAGGAAGTAACTTACTATGTACCAACGACCCTTCTTGTGTTTGCTTCATCTTTATTCCCTGGGAAAATCCTAGCCAAACCGAAATCAGATATCTTGGGAACCAGATTCTCATCTAACAAGATGTTGCTAGCTTTTAAATCTCTGTGAATGATTCTCAGCCTAGAATCTCTGTGAAGGTACAGAAGACCTCTACATATCCCATTGATTATGTTAAACCGTGTCTCCCAAGCAAGAAGTTTGGCCTTAACCGGGTCTGAACAGCACAGTAACTTCTATTAACATTGGAACAGAGTTTTGAAACACACACACAAGATAATGTAACACTTACTGAATAGATAATAGTCTAAGCTTTTCTTGGGCATGAACTCATAGATTAGCATCCTTTCATCTCCTGCAATGCAGCAACCAAGTAACTTCACTAGGTTCCGGTGTTGCAACTTAGATATCACAACCACTTCATTAACAAGCTCCTCAAGCCCTTGTCCAGATGCTCTTGACAGTCTCTTCACTGCAACCTCTTGCCCTTCTTGCAACTTCCCCTGCAACGAAAACAATGTTAAGAGTTATTGGAGCCGGCATAAACTCTTGTTGCCATAAGTCATAATACTTACTTTGTAGACAGGACCAAAGCCGCCTTGTCCGAGCTTATTTCTAAGAGAGAAGTTATTAGTTGCTGCAGCCAATACTTGAAACTCAAACAATGGTAGCTCTTTCAACTTTGCTTTATCACCACCAGCTAAGGCTTCTACTCTGTTGAAAATCTGCTCAGCGTCTCTTCCTTTCTTTCTCGCTGAGAACCAATCCAAGATGTTATTAAAACCAAAATGTCCAATGACTTAGAAGAACAAAACATAGTACCTCTTCTCTTCATGACAAGCCGCCGTGCCATGAGACCACAAGCTGCCACAACAAGTATACCTCCAGCCAGTGATGAACCAATAATAACCGGTCGTCTGTCCGGAGTTTCTAGTAGAGAGTTGGCAAGAAGTAACAAAATTAGTAAAACTGCAATGTTAAGAGTCCGACTGGTAACATGAAGAACAAATAATAACTGCGGTGCGGTTCTATCCGTTACCATTCAAAGCCTTAAGTAAGAATAGGAGTAAAGGAATAGTAATAACTTAACTGATTTCTGAATGTGCAAGACGGATATAAAGATCCATTCCACCAGCAGGCAACTCCTGTGAATCAACTAAGCTACCATTCCAAATCATGCAACCATAACCTAACCCATGAGCACAAGCTATACAAGAACATGTCCGCAAACAAGTCCTTAAACACTCTGGCTCACTAGCTTCTGATCTTATTGCAAAGTCAGGCAGCTTCATTCTCCTCAGCCTTGTAAACCCATCAGCACTCCCGTTATTGTTCTGTCTCTCACACTGCAAAGGTGTCCTTCTTGTGCATCCACCAGTCCAGTTCCCATTGTTCCACTCTACGAGGCTCCTTGGCCTAAACCCTTTAAAGCAAGAACACGGCGGGTTCTTCCGTGGGTTGCACGTAGTGAATGGACCGCATCTTCTGTAGATATCACACTCGCTTGCCGGAACTTGTAACCCCACCGTCCAGTTTCTCCTAGCTTCATTCCAGTCCCTCCTGATCACAGATCCTCTATAGTCCATGTACAAGTATCTCAACGTGGAGTCATTAGCATATGACATGGTGACTGATCCGTTAGTATCATCATTAACCGTGAATCTGAAAAGAAAGATGACTCCTGGCTCCACATCTGGTAAACCATTAAACATCTGCCCGTTCCAGGGACCACTGCGCCACACCGTGGCGTTATTATCATCCATGTTCATGATGAAAAGCTCTGGATACGCAGCGAGAACGAGTGCAGCGGTGTAGCTCCCTGGAGAAGGATCTGAAGGGCTTTTCCATGAAGTTATCGTGATGTTCTCTCCTGAGGCTCTTGCGTTTGTTCCGACCACCATGTTTGGTAACCAAGAATCAGTTGGGTGCCTGAAACTCTCCCAAAGAGTTGTTTCGCTGTTGTCATCTTTTAGCACGAGGTTCCCTGTATCCAAAAGCTCAGCGACGGTAGAGTTGGAACGGGCTTGAGTAGTGACGTTAGTTGACCATAGAACACGCTTCTGACCATCCGTAACTACAAGGTTTCCTTCTTTTGATACGGAGATAACTCCAGAGGAGTCGTTGATGGGGGTATCTTTATTAGCAACCCATATCACAGTTTGTATAGGAATGTTGTTGTACCATATACCCGCGTACCGGCTTGTGGAGTTAACAGGGGTGAAGAAACCGAACCTGAACGTGCGAAGACTGGAGACGATGGTCTCAGAGTCACTGAGGTTGCCGGAGAAGAAAGATCTTTCCTGAGCAAGACAGACACTTGACAAGAAGCAAGAGAGTGTAAGAGCAAGAACAAAAGGACCCATGCTCTCATGAAGTCCCATAGCTTCTTTCCTAAACCGGAACCAAACAAAACAGAGCTAAATATGGAAAGATTCTAGTATTGAATGTAGCATTTAAGAAGCATAAGGTTTTGAGTTAAATGACGCATTGATGGTGTGATGAGCACTAAATATCTCAGGAGATAAGTCCAAATATTGTTATGGTGAAGGGGTCAAGTCAAGTGGGCATTATTCTAATTCTAAAGATAATGCAAGAAGCATCACTATACAGTTTACTATTTTTTTTCTGTTAACGACGGTCTTCGTACGTTTGACTGGCCATATTGGCCCATCGTTTACGACTTTTTTCACCTGTGAGAGTCATTTCAATCTTCTTAAAGTAAACAACTAAACGCCACTGCCTGTTAAGTGTCAATCAGTGAGACGATAATGCCTGCTTTGTTGTTGATAATTCTCTATTTAATTACTTATCGTCTCACTGATTGACAATGTCCGCTCTGTTTGTATATATTAATTTTAATATATTCTAGTTAAATTTTAAAAGGTCAAAAGTTTAATAATTAAAGAAACATTAGACCACAATTATCGCAGATGATAATTGGAGTTTCTAAGCTCATGGAGCCCACATAAATGGCAAAATTTTGGTTTAGTTACGGGTTTAATCATGCTCTTAGAACCTATAATTTATATGAATTTTTAAAAGGTTGGTGGTGCAAGATCAATGTTTCAATTTCATGGCTAACTCCAATTCTATAGGTTGTATGCAATTTGGAATTTTTTTTATTCGGTCTCTACTGATAAGGGTTATTGAAATTTGGTTTAGTTACGGGTTTAATGAATGGTTCGATTCGTTCCGGTTCTTCCAGCAACCTTCGTGTGTCTTAACTGACTTCGTCGGAGAACAAAAGTTCCCAAGATTTTTCTTAATAGTAAGGAAACGATTCAAAAATAAAACATAGCAAATTTAACAAAACATGTAGCAAAGTTTTAAACAACAACACGCTCTCAAGGTTTTGTCTTAACATAAACGATCAACCACACGAGATGGCATTTAGGATAATTTAAAATACGAAGGGATCTAAATAGAGATGTTATTATCATGCTGCATTGCATCAAACGCTAACAGCCACACACTTCACCAGTTCAGACACCCCATCGTCAACGACAACATCACACGACTCCATCTTACCCCAAATCTCTCCTCCTTGGCGTCTTTCCAAAGCGATCTCCGCACAGCAAATGATCTTACTGCCCTCATGTTTTTTAGGAAAGAAGAGAGCCAGCTTCTTCTCGCCGTAGCTCACCGCATCACACCACTTCGACTGAGAAGTCTCAGCCGCCAAAAACTCTTCCAAACCGTTGACAACACTCCAACACCTCTGCTTTCGATCAAAAGCCCTCAAAACCGCCTTCCCGGAACAATCGTGGTAGTACAAGACATCATCAACCACACACGCACCCTCCCAGTCCTCAGAGTTCATCATCTCGTCCATCACTTCCCATTTCTTTCCCACTGGTCCATAAACAAAAGAGTTGCGGTTGATGCAGCCTTTCAAGTAAACCTTACCCTCCATCACCACAGAGTCAGACCAAAAGGGGCCTAGACCTACAGCCATGTCTTCCTTAACCAACTTAGCCCCCCAGGATTGTGTTTCTGTATCGAACACTGTCACTGCCTTCCTCCACCCTTTCCACCACCCACCACTCTCCTCAATCACATGACAAAACGAATCACCGAGTACATAAACCTTCTTCCCGACCGCGTTAACCACTTTAAAGGACATGCGCTGAGGGATGTCGGGGATGGGCTGCACCGTGTGAGATGTGCAGTCAATGCTGAGCGCGTCGATATCGTTAAACACATACACCTTCGAACCAACAGGGACATAGCTTCCACGGGAAGACATGGTGGGAAGTGACTGGACAAGGACCAAGCGGTTAGTGCAGTTGAGTTTCCTGTGAAGGATGTAGAGATTGAAATCACCGGTGTTGCTGTTGCGGAGGACGGCGAAGAGACGGTGTTGGGTGATGCCTAGCTGAGATCGCCTCTTGTAGAGCTTAGACGAGGCGATGAGTTTCCGGAAACTCTTGGAGACGAGGGAGAGAGTCGGGTAGTGGCTTCTGGGTACGCGAGCTACGATGTCAAGGGTAACGTCGTTTGGAAGTGACGGAATCAGAGGAGACACTGACAGCTCCGAGAATCGCTCCATTAGTTCAGACATCTGACACAGCTTTGGTTGAGTGAATCAGGAAATTAACCTGAATAAAAAAAAAAAGGAAATATGTTATTGGTTAGCCTAAAAGACTAAAGATTACTCGCTGATTCCAAGTTCAGACATCATTTCAAGTTCGGACATTTCAAGTTCAGTTCAGACATTTCAAGTTCAAACATTCCAAGTTCAGACATGTTCAGACATTTTAAGTTCAGACATTCCATGTTCAGACAACATTTCAAGTTCAGTTCAGACATTTCAAGTTTAGACATTTCAAGTTCAGACAACATTCCAAGTTCAGACAACATTTCAGGTTCAAACATTTCAAGTTCTTTCAAGTTCAGACATTTCAAGTTCAGACATTCCAAGTTCAAACATCATTTCAAGCTCAAACATTTCAAGTTCTTTCAAGTTTCAAGTTCAGACATTTCAAGCTCAGATTCCAAGTTCAGACATTTTAAGTTCAGACATTTCAAGTTCAGACTTTTCAAGTTCAAACATTTCAAGTTCAAACTTTCACGTTCAAACATTTCAAGCTCAGACATTTCAAGTTCACACATTCCAACTTCAGATATTACAGGTTCAGACATCTCCTCGTATATCCTCTCAAGCAAGAATCACAAAGAGTAAATAGCTAAGAAGCTAGGAAGCTGACTCCAAGTCCAGACAGAGAAGTACCGAAAGATTAGGATTCACTCATAAACAACAACATACATACATAAAAAAGTTTCAATCTTTACCAGACTATTGGTCAAGAGATGTACGCAGGAGGTACAATCGGACCATTTTACCACGCATATTTCAACAAATAACCCCCAAAAATATTACACTCAGATTTCAACAAATAAAGATAAAATCGTAAAGAAACCAATCGAACATGAGAAATGGAGAGTGAAAGTAAGAATACTTCAGATTTTGAGGACAAACCTGCAAATGGCGAGAGCAACCAACTTAGGGTTTCCGTACGACAACACTCTGAAGACCACAAGAGACGACGAGTTGCATGAGAGAAGAAGAAGCAGAGAGTGTGGGATAAAATCTCTTAAAAAGGAGTTAAAAAGTTAAACCAGTGTCGTTTTACTTTGGGCCTAAAATAAAATAAGTCTTATTACGAGGTCCAGTGGCTAATATTTAAATTTCACTACTTCTTAGAAACCATACCCAAAAAACCGGTTCGGTTCGGTTTAGTTACGTTAAAATACACATACGATTCAGATCTTAGCTAAATAAACCAAATCGCAGTTCAGTTTGTGCTTCGTACGTTTGAACGAACTGTATTGCAATAGCTTTGGAATACTCTGTTTGAACCGAGACTGTCGATAAACTAGTAAAGAGAAAGGACGAGTTCTCGTCGGTAGTTCAAGACAAAGACGTGTTTTATTAGATCAATGTCGAAACAGTGTTACAAAAGGGGGGAGAGAACAAAGGAATTAATCCGGCGAAAGCTGGTTCGTCGGACCGTACAAGTCGGCGAGAAGTAAGATAAGAAACCCTAAATCTAGCCGAAAGTGAGTGTAATAGTTTACGGATCCCCTCCTTGTTGCCTTTTTTCCTCCTTTTATAGACACATGCTCGTTAACCTAATGTGCTTTGTCCTGACGGGCCTCCTCGAGTGGTTGGGCCGACGTGTCGGGCCGCTGACTCGAGTCATCGAGCCGACGACTTTCGGTTGGTCGTCTGGCCGATCAAAAGCAGTCTAAAGCTGAGTCGATCACCGGCTCGCAAGTCGACGAGCCGACTTTCTTTGTTGTGATCATATGTCTGGATAATTGTTTTGTGGGCCTTTTGGGAGGGCTAGGCTCATATCCAACAGTAAGTCCCCCCAGTTCGCTGGTGAATAGCGTAGCCGACTCAGCGAATTTGTAAGTAGGGTTTGCAAGACAATTGTTCCAGGTTTATGATCTTACTCGATTCCTCGACTGTATGAGCAGCTCGTTTATTCTCACTCCATGATTTGACCGATTCGATTTGGACCGGCGGTTTCTTTCGGTTTTGATTTCGACTGTTGGTCTCGATTCGAACCGGTCTTGGTTTTCCTCGAGAAGTTGAAACGTCGCGAGTCGTGGTGAGCTTCACGCGCCCAAATGGGCCGGTCTAAGTCCATCTAGGCCTAATGATGACGCCTCGGGGTGCGATGCGCTCCTTGCCTTATAAATACCCCCCCCCCCCCCCGCATCTCATTTTCTCCACTCTTCATCCGGTTCAGGTACTTTCTCTCTCTTGCTTTCTGCTTCTCTCTCTAACTTTGTAGTCTTAGTCCTTTGAAAATGTCGTCGGGCGGTAATGGTAGGCTTTCCAGGGCACAGAAAGGGAAGACTGTGGCGAGAGCGACCGAATCGAGTCCAGCTCGTGTCGTCGAGTCGAACTCTCTCTATGACTTCGAGACGATTCATCGTGAAGCCATGAAGTATACGGAGAATATGGATATGCCTCAGCGAGTCCTCGTTGCTGAGTCGGCACGTCAACTCCGCGAGGAGAGAGAGGCTGCTTCGTTGATTGCGAGAGACAGTCAGGGTGGGGCAATTGAAGGAGAGGCTTCTCTCCCTGACTCCGTTCCATGTTGTTATCACCCCGAAGGGATTTTCGAGGATCTCCCGGCTTTGGCGCCGAAACAGATGCGTTCTCCTGTCGTGGAAGGACAAATGTGGGAGAACGTCGAGGAGACTCGTTCGACTCCTAGCAGCGTGAAAGCTTTGCTGAGAGAGTGCGGAGGAGTCGGAGTGACTTTCCTAATCCCGACGAGGTCTTAGAGGCCGTGGTCCCCTTCGTTGGGGTTTCAGTGTGTCTACGAGTCATACATTCAGAGCGAGACCAAGCTCTGGTTTCCGATTCCTCGACTCATCACATCTTATGCGAGACGTCGTGACGCAGCGATGAGCCAGTTCTTGAATGGCGCGTTCCGTATTTCGGTAGCGTTGATGGTGACGGCGGCGGAGATCGATATCTCAATGAGCGTGCGGACTCTTGAAGAGCTGACCTACGTTAAGTCTATGGGGGACGGATTGTTCTCGATTCAGATGATGCCCAACTATAATGTGATTGTTGACCACCCCAGCAGGACGGCCAATTGGCAGCGCTTCTATTTTTATGTCAAATCTGATGGTTTCTCCTTCGAGGAGCCGCCCGGCGATTCCTTTCGATTTTTATGGAATCATAAGCTCGGTAGAGCGCTGTTGTTAGCTTATCGACTATTTCTTTCTTTTATTTTCTGACTAACGAGTCCTCGTTTCATTGCAGTCGATCACCCAGATTCGGCCTCCTATCTAGAAGAGTTCATTGCTAACGCTCGTGCCGTCGTGTCGCGTGTTCAAGTAAGTTGGAAAGACATCACCGTCGAGAGGATTCGAGGAGCCATCGATAGGATTTCAAAGAGTAAGTTTTCTTTTCGTGATTGCATATTTTTCCTGGCTCGCGTCTGTTCACTCGAGGCCTTTATCCGGATCTGACTCGTCGACCTCTTGCAGGGGACTGGAGATCCGATTTACCACCTTTGATTACCGGCAACAAGCGGCGCTTTTCGATATTCAATCGTGCCGAGCAAAAGGTGATTAACGCAGCTAGAGAGATGAAGGAACTTCCGGACTTGATCGCACTAATCAAGAAGAAGCTGAGCGGCGGGAAAAAGACATCTTCTGCGACTCCTGTTGGGGTCAAAATCGATCAAGACGGAATCAATGTCTGAAAGTCCGTAAAAATTGGCATGAACGTTTTTACGAAAAATAAATCTTTGGAAAAGATTTATTCTTACGAAGAGCCATGCAGAAGAAACACGAGACATCAGAGAAAAGCCCGAAAAAAGTCGCACGGTTCGACCGAGGTCGAGCCAAGCTCGGTCGTTACGTAGCGACCAAGCTCCGTCTCGCTCGGTCGCTAAGTTACGTCCGAGCATCCATCTTGCTACGTAGCGACCGAGCTCGACCCTCTAGGATAAGGACGCTGCTGACCGCGGTGGAGGATACTGCGATATAAAGAGAGAGTGTATCACCGGCTTCTAGTTTCGATAACACGGGAGGAGTCGTAAGATACTGTTTGAGTTGTTTGAACGCCTCCTCGCACTTCTCGTCCCAAACAAAACGTTTGTTTCTGTGCAGTAGCTCGTAAAAAGGGAGGCATTTATCTGTGGACCTGGAGATGAAGCGGTTCAGCGCCGCGATCCTCCCCGTGACTCGCTGGACCTCTCTGCTATTCTTTGGACTAGGGAGGTCTAGTATGGCGGTGATCTGCTTAGTTTTTGCCTCGATTCCTCGCTGGGTGACGATGTATCCCAAAAATTCGCCTGAGGTGACGCCGAAGGTGCATTTGGCCGGATTGAGTTTCATTTTGTATTCGTGCAGTGTTTTAAAGCACTCTTTTAGATTGTGCAAATGGTCCGTCGCGTGGAGTGACTTTACTAGCATGTCGTCGATGTAGACCTCCATCGTCTTCCCCAGTCTGTCGGCGAACATTTGATTGACGAGTCTTTGGTAAGTCGCGCCGGCGTTCTTAAGACCAAACGGCATCACTTTGTAGCAGTACGTCCCTCTATCAGTGATGAACGATGTCTTCACCCGATCATCCGGATGCATCATGATCTGATTGTAGCGTGAGAATGCATCCATGAAGGTCAGGAGCTCGTTTCCAGCAGTCGATTCGACTAGTCTGTCGATATGCGGAAGCGGGTAACTATCTTTGGGGCAAACCTTGTTTAGATCGGTAAAGTCAACGCAGATGCGCCACTTCCCATTCTTCTTCTTGACGACGACCGGGTTAGCCAACCATTCGGGGTATCGCACTTCAGTGATTGAACCAGCTGCGAGGAGTCGCTCGACTTCTTCGTTGACAGCTTTGCTTCGGTCGTGGCCGAGCTTGCGTCTCTTCTGGCGGACAGGCTTGATGGTTGGATCGACGTTAAACTCGTGGGACGTGATGGCGGGATCTATTCCTTTCATATCCGATGTCGTCCAAGCGAATGTTGATACGCTCTTCCTCAGGAAGTTGACGATTGCCTGTTGCATCTCTTCGGAGAAGAAGGCGCCGACTCGGACTACTTTGCTTTAGTCGGAGTCGTCTATCGCGACTTCTAGGATCTTGTCTCTTTGAGGTTAGATTTGCTTTGCTACTGCGTTGATGCGGGGAGTCGATTGTTGCATCTTCATCGTTGCAAATAGTAGATCAAGAGCAGCCTGCTGGTCTCCGCGAAGTGTCTGAACCTGGCCGTTCAGTCCTGGAAACTTCACGCACTGATGGTACGTCAAGGATACTGCCTTGACTGAATGTAACCAGGGGGTCCCGAGGATCATGTTATAAGGAGACTTTGTTCGGATGACGGAGAACTTGATTGTGCGTGTCACACCGCATGCATACACTAGGAGTTTGATTGTCCCGATCATCATCTCGGAAGCTCCGTTGAATCCTGTGAGGGAGCGGGATGACGGTTTAATGTCACGCAAGTCGACTCCCATCTTATCGAGCGTATCTCGAAAGATCAGATCGACCAAACTGCCAGTAACGATCAGAACTTTAGCGACGTCACACTTCACGATTCTTAATTCGACGAGTAGGGGGTCGTTATGAGGTAGGTGGACGCCGATGGCATCGTCAGGTGAGAAAGTGATAGAGGAATCATTCTCAAGTTTCGATGGCCATTTCTTCGAGGTTATTGCCTGCCGTCGATGGTCCTTTACTGACCGGACCGAATCGCCGCAAGAAGGTGAGCCACCCATAATTACGTTTAAGAAATTCGGCTCGACGATCCATTTGTTTCTTAGTTGAGTTCTCAAATCGCTATGTGAGTCCTCAATAATGGGTTCGTGTTTGTCGTCATTTTTGGACTTCGCTTCCTCGAGCTTTCGTCGTAAGTCTGAACGTTTAGGTCGACTGAGCTTGATCCTGAGATCTTCTGATTTTGAGTTGAGCTGATCGCGAAGATCGATGACTTGGGGCCTGAGATGGGATCGAGCACTGGATTCCACGACCTTTCTGGCCCTGGAATCTTCAATGATTGAGCGAAGATTGTTGTTAAAGTCATGGATGCGATTGGTTGTCTGCGACTTTTGCCTGAGCTTGTTCCTCAAGTCGTTTGATCCTTCTGGTCCGACGTTCTCATTTGGTCGCTTGCTGGAGTACTCGTGCGAGTCGTGGACCTGTTTGTCCTCTTCTTCATTTGAGGAGGGACTTGGTCATGCGAGGATGACTTGGACACGTCGACGATTACGAGGTTGCTCTTCTTTGACTTGTGCTTCGCCCTCGTCTTCATCTCGCTCTTCTGGCTTGTCATCCTTTGTGCGCTTTGGCCGAGTTCCAGACTTATCTTGATTCTTCTGAGCTTTATTTTCTTTGTTTTTGCTCCAGCTCTTGGTGTTGTTTGACCTGGGCTTAGGAAGCTTGACGTTGGTTGTTCCGTTTTCGTAGGATGAGAAGACGGCATCGACCAGATGTCTTCAGTTCCTCGTGTCGTGCGCCTTGGACTTATGGTAGCTGCACCATAGGTTTGGCTCGGCTGGGACAGGATTCGAAGTTGAAAGGTGCTGAAGAGCATTGCGGCCTCTCGTCGTTCTCCCAGACGTTCCAACCTTTCTCGCGTACGACGACAGTCGATCCCGAGGACGGATTTTTGTCTTCGACCACATAGACGAAGCTCTTTGGCTGGTTAGGCTTGTTGCCTGAGGCGTGTTGTCGAGGTTCTTGGCGTGCCTCAGGAGCTTTTGGAGCAGTCGCCGATTTAGCGGCCGTGTTCAGTTTCTTGAGTATCGCTGCTGTATCTTCTTCCATTCGGATGAAGTTGTTCGACCTCGCGATTGCGTGCTGGAGCGAAGTGGTGGGGTTTCTGTAGAGATCTTCGTAAAACAGGGACTTGAAGTAGAGGGTATTCATCAGCGCGTCGATGGCGACGCTGTCTGGAATTTGCACCTTCGAGGTGACCGTTTTGAACTTTTCCATGAAGTCACAGAGGCTTTGGTTCGCCCCTTGAGATAGATTCCAAAGGTCAGATAAGGTCGTTCCTTGTCTCGTAAACATAATGTACTGCTTGAGGAATGCGGTCGTCAGGTCGTGAAAGTTATGGAGAGGTGACAATAGCCAGCGTCTCTTTCCTCTTCGGAGAAGTTAGTTCGACCCATCGCGATATTGAAAGCAGTGATGTGGTCGGTTGGGTCTGCCTTTCTGGCGTATGTCAGAAGGTGGATTTTTTCGGCTGGTCGGTACCGAACGTCGGTGACTCGCCGGGAAAAAGGGGTTTTTAGGGTTTCGGCCAGGACGTGTTCGATCAGCGGCACTGCCGTAGGCCCTTCGAGCATTCGGTCTTTCATGTCCAGGAATGACTGCTTGAGCTCAGCGAGTTCCCGGACGGTGACGAGGTCTACGCCACCAGGTGTTTGAACCTGGGCGGCGTTTGTGTTCGTCGTGTTTTTGGCGCTGGCTGTTCGGTAAGTGTCGAACAACTGTTTTCGGACCGTCGAGGCCGGATCTCCTGAGTTTCCGGCCAAAGGAGCGGCGATGCCGGCGAGTTGTTCGTTCGTCGCCTTCTGTACGGCGTCTTGCTGTGCCATCCTCTCGAGTATGGTATCTGCGAAGGCCGCTGCTGTCGGGGCGCCTCCAGTCCTAGGTGACTCGTCATCGGACGGCGAGTCAGGTCGAGCCATGATCTTTGCTGACGCTACTCCGTCTGCCCCACGGTGGGCGCCAACTGTTTGAACCGAGACTGTCAATAAACTAGTAAAGAGAAAGGACGAGTTCTGTAGGTGGGTCAAGACAAAGACGTGTTTTATTAAACCAATGAGTCGAAACAGTGTTACAAAAGGGGGAGAGAACAAAGGAATTAATCCGGCGAAAGCTGGTTCGTCGGACCGTACAAGTCGGCGAGAAGTAAGATAAGAAACCCTAAATCTAGCCGAAAGTGAGTGTAATAGTTTGCGGATCCCCTCCTTGTTGTCTTTTTCCTCCTTTTATAGACACATGCTCGTAAACCTAATGTGCTCTGTCCTGACGGGCCTCCTCGAGTGGTTGGACCGAGGTGTCGGGCCGCTGACTCGAGTCATCGAGCCGATGACTTTCGGTTGGTCGTCTCGCCGATCAAAAGCAGTCTAAAGCCGAGTCGATCACCTGCTCGCAAGTCGACGAGCCGACTTTCTTTGTTGTGATCATATGTCTGGATAATTGTCTTGTGGGCCTTTTGGGAGGGCTAGGCCATACCCAACAGACTCTTTTACTTTTTGGACAAGGAACACGTAAATTTTTTGTTGAAATGCAGATTTAGCTTCGTATGAGGTCTAAAACTTGCCAGAGAAAAACACTAGCCATTCGTGAAAATAGGTACACGCAGAAAGTCTCTTTAATTGGCTGTTACTATTTTATTATTCACCACAAAAATTGAAAATCTTGGTGTACTTAGTCAAACATTATTGTAACAACCCGGTTTTGGGTAAACCCGTGGGATTTAATTTTAGTTATAATTTCCCTAACCTTTCTCGATTTTGACCAATATTCTGCAACTATATATTGTGTAAATATCTCCTACCTAAAACCTAAAGACGTGCGCCGCCAATGGAGATGTTATGCTCAGCGAACCCATACCCTTGTCAATCTCATCATCACCAGCCACCGTCCGTGCCCCATGAACAATCCAGCACCGAGAGCCACCGTTGTGATATCACCACCTTTGTTCATTGTCCCGGAGCCACCATGTCACGTTTGAGTTATGGGCTGATCGTCAAAGATCAATCGTCATTGTTTTATGGTTGGCACGATATTATGATCTGAGAAGCATAAGACGTGAGGAAGAAACGAGCTAAGAGTGAGCCACCATCTCATCACCGTCAACCACTGATTCGCGCCGCCATGAGCCGAAAGTCACCGTAGGTGCATTCCATGTCATCGGAGATCCATGTCGCCGTAGTCCAAGTCGCCGTCAGCACCGCTCGTCAACTCCATTGTGATCCCGATTCATGATCATGTGATGTACGTAAGACCATGTGACGTTCACGTTACGTAAAGTTCTCAACACGTGCTCATTGGTCAAGCTAAACCAAGGTTAGGGTTGTATACCTATATACTTGATTCTTACGTCAAGTTTCTATAAATTTATACACCATAATCTAATCATAATCACCTTTTTCCTTTGTGTAATAATGTTTTATGTTCCAATTGGTCCGGAGGTGCCACTTTCTCAAGCCAAGACGAAAGGCATTATTATACTAAGACGTTTCCTTGTTTCACAAGTCAACCTGTTTTGCTTCTTGGTTGATTTCTTTATCTCCAATCTTGACTAAGGTGAGGGTTTTTCTTGAGCTTCTCTTACACAGCTTAGGACCTCGAAAAAGTATAATTTATTTCTAATGTATTCCGTCTATGTGAAATCGAAGCTGTCATTGTTTGCTTAGTTTTAGGTTCTTTGCTTAACCGGAACTAAGGTGTTAGATGGTTCAACAATGTTTGTTCATTAATAATTGATAATATATATAGTATATTGATGTGATTTGGATGATAGCCGACCATGGGTGTATCGGCTGGAGACAGTACATTGGGTGTGGTGGATGCTGCGGCACAGCGTAGTCGACCTGTTGTGCCAAGGCTTGGAGGTCGATAAATCGTCTACGGGCGTGTGTTACCGAGCACATATTCGCTGGTGTTTTTGGCCTGTTAGTGGGCAGCGAGTGTGCACCTCGCTAGGACCATTGTTTGATCTCTGGATATTTTAGGTACCGTGTTTGCAACGTGTTAGGATTAAATTATATTTATCCGGAGTGCTATGTTTGGATCCATGGACTTCGGGTTTAGTATCTCATACCTCACTGAGTGACTTCCCTGTTACTCACCCCTCTCTCTTCTCCATCTCAGGTGAGACTGACGAGTTTATGATATTTGGACGGATTGGTGCTACTGAGCTTTTTATTCGGATTTTTATTTGGGCTTTGGGTGAGTGTAATTGGATATATGGGCTTTTATTATACGAGATATTGTTGGTGGCCTGCTGTTCTCCGGATCGGAGGTGAAGATTGTCACAATTATATGCTATTGATCCACTTGTAGTTAAATAACTGGTTACCGTCGTTTATCATTGAAATATAAGTGATCAGATGATCATGTCTGAGTCTAACTCCGTACACTCAACGGCAAATTATTATATATATAAAAAAGAAGTACCGTAGCAGTCAAGTAACATACATCATTTCAGGGCTCTGTTTCATTTTAGGACGCTGTTTCTAGTTGAAATTGTGAATAAAACTTTTTGTATCAGTTGAAACATTCAAAGTATTGTACTTTATTTCATTACATGACACTTGTCTTTTTATGCACCACCAAGAATTAAAAAATTTGAAAAAAAAATAAAGTCAACCTAATTTGGTATAGCAGCCAAACGCGTATGGCTGCTTTGGTCAATTTAGGATGGTTGAATCAATGCAAGTAGTTTGAAAATCAAACCATCTATTAGGTTTCATTCATATTCATATCTGAAGGAAGATCTCTTGCAAACACATAGACAAGAAAGATGAGTACTCTCTTTTGATCAAAAAAAGAAAGAAAGATGAGTACTCTTTACTTTCCTTACTTGCTTTTGTTAACTATGTTCTCAACTTATAGCTTTGCAAATATAACCACATCTAATCCTTTGTCGATAAGACAAACTCTTAGCTCTCCTGATGGATCCTTTGAGCTAGGATTCTTCAGTCCAAACAACAGCTCTCAAAACCATCAATACCTTGGAATCTGGTTCAAGAGAATCACTCCTCGAGTCTACTTTTGGGTAGCCAACAGAGAAACCCCAGTAACGAGCCTCACTGCTAATCTCACAATCAGCAGTAACGGAACTCTCATCTTGCTCGATGAGAAACAAGAACTTCTCTGGTCATCTGGAGAAGAAACTCTCCTCACATCAAACCAATGCCATGCTGAGCTTTTAAACTCTGGAAACCTTGTGGTCGTAGACAACGTTACAGGAACATATCTATGGCAAAGCTTTGACCATCTTACAGACACCATGCTTCCTCTCTCTTCTCTCATGTATGATCTCCCTAACAACACGAGACGCGTGTTGACTTCTTGGACAAGCAACACAGACCCCTCTCCCGGCGAGTTTCTAGCCGAGCTTACTCCTGAGGTTCCACCGCAAGGACTTGTGTGGAAAGGCTCGTCGCCTTACTGGAGAAGCGGGCCTTGGGCGGAGACTAGGTTCTCAGGGATACCAGAGATGGATGGAACTTATGTGAATCCATTGACAATGGTCCAAGACGTGGTCAACCGGACAGGAGTTTTGACTTTCTGTGCGTTGAGAAACTTTGATGTGTCGTACATAAAGCTAACACCAGATGGGTCGCTGGATATTCACCGGAGCAACGGTGGAACCAATGGGTGGATCAAGCATTTTGAAGGTCCTAGAAGCTCATGTGATCTGTACGGTGCATGTGGGCCTAATGGTTTGTGTATGAGGTCCATTAGTAGTACTACTCCAACATGTGCATGCTTGAAAGGGTTTGTGCCAAAGTCAGATGATGAGTGGAACAGTGGGAACTGGACTCGTGGGTGTGTGAGGAGAACGGAGTTATCATCATGTCAGGGAAAAGATACATCAGATGGGTTTTACCGTGTTGCTAATATGAAGCCTCCGGATTCTTATGAGTTGGTAAGCTTTGGTGATGCTGAAGAGTGCCGTCAAGGATGTTTGAGGAACTGTTCTTGCTTGGCCTTTGCTTATATTAAGGGAATTGGATGCTTAGTGTGGAACAAGGAGCTATTGGATATGGTTCAGTTTGCTGAAGAAGGAGAGTTTCTTTTCATCCGTCTTGCACGTTCTGAGTTAGGTAAGTCTTAAAGACATCACAAATCACATTCTTGTTTTTGTTTTTGTTTTATATTGTCTTAGCAATATGGTTTACAGTTTATTTTCTTGGTGATTCTCTCAGCTGGAAGCAAGAGAATCAAGATACTCGTTGTTATTGCTATCAGCATATGCATGTTTATAATCTTGGGGCTTGCAGCTTTTTGGTGTTGGAGATACAGACTGAAACAAAATGGTGAGACTCAATCTCTTTTGTTTTCCCTTCACTTGGTCATAGTTCATTTTGTTGTCAGAATCTAAATGATTGAAGCTCTTAAGTACTAATACATGGATGGATACTTATAACTCATAGGTGAAGCGCGTGTAGCCATGGAGACTTCAGAAGATTCTTGGAAGAGTAGTTTGAAGTTAGAAAATGTCTCAGGTTTAAATTTCTTTGAGATGCATACCATACAAACTGCAACTGATAATTTCAGCATCTCAAATAAACTTGGTCAAGGTGGATTTGGAACAGTTTATAAGGTAAAAATATAATCTCTACTTCTCTTTTCTATTTACTGTTTTCTTGTTCCCTTGATGAGACTCTCTCTGTGATTACAGGGGAAGCTACAAGATGGGAAAGAAATAGCTATAAAACGTCTCTCTAGCAACTCTGGAGAAGGCACAGAGGAGTTCATGAACGAATTAAAACTCATCTCAAAATTACAGCACAGAAACTTGGTTAGGCTTTTAGGATATTGCATTGAAGGAGAAGAGAAGCTATTGGTTTATGAGTTCATGGTGAACAAAAGCCTTGATACTTTTCTTTTTGGTGAGCTCCTACTTCTTCACCTACCTCTTCATTTCTCATTGTTCTTTTGTGACTTACATGCTGATCGGTTTCTCTTTATCTATAGATTTGAAGAAGAAGCTGGAGATTGATTGGACTAAGCGGTTCAATATCATTCAAGGTATTGCTCGTGGACTTGTTTATCTCCACCGTGACTCATTCCTCAGAGTTGTACACCGTGATCTTAAGGCCAGCAACATTCTCTTGGACGAGAAGATGAATCCAAAGATATCAGATTTTGGATTGGCAAGGATGTTTCAAGGAACTCAGAATCAAGACAGCACTGGCAGAGTGTTTGGAACTTTGTAAGAATCACATCTCTTCTCTCGGTTATGTTGAAATCAAAGGTTTTTATTCTAAAGTCATTATGTATTTGAACAGGGGATACATGTCTCCTGAGTATGCATGGACAGGGACATTCTCTGAGAAGTCTGACATTTACAGCTTTGGAGTTTTGATGCTGGAGATTATCACTGGAAAAGAGATATCAAGCTTTAGTTATGGAAAAGAAGGCAAGAACCTTCTTGCACACGTAAGAAACAGTTAAAATCTCATTACAATCAAGTTGAGACAAATCTTGGTTTCTTGATGGTTTATAGTTTTTTTTCATTGTAACAGGCATGGGAATCTTGGAGCGAAACTGGAGGAGCAGGTCTACTGGATCAAGACATTGCTGATTCTGACTCAGATTCAGTTGAAGCAGTGATGAGATGTGTTCAGATAAGTTTGCTATGTGTTCAGCATCAAGCAATGGACAGACCAAACATCAAACAAGTTGTGACAATGCTGACGTCTACAATGGATCTTCCAAAGCCTAAACAACCAATGTTTGTTTTGGATACGAGTGACGAGGATTCTCTGTCTCTCAAGTCTAATGATGCCAAGGATTTGTTCTCTGATGATGAAAATAAACCGGTTCAGGAGTAACCGGAATCCCCTAATTAAGTATTGAACCGATTCTTGTATATATGGTTCAGTGTGGATCCAGAATGTAATTGAAATTGTTTTTTTCACAAGGGAAATAACATCATACTATATTTAAAGTACCAGGAATATCATAGTGTAAACTAACACTACAAGAAAACAGCGGTATTCTGACGGACATTCCGACGGAAAATGAAATCCTTGGAATATCCCGAGGAAATTCCGAGGAAATTCCGAGGAAACACAAAATTTGGTTTCCTCGGAATTTCCTCGGAATATACCGACGGAATTCCAAGGAAATATTAATCCGTCGGAATATTCTTATGGAATACCGAGGAAAAATGTATTCCTCGGAAAAAACCGATGAATTCCGAGGATATATTATAGCCGTTAGAGAGCCGTTGGAGGATTTTAAAAATTCCGAGGAAATTCCGACGAACTAGCCGTTGGCGTCGGAATTCCGTCGGAATTTCCTCGGGCTGTCGGTAGGATTTCAACTATAAATACAAGCACCCCTCTTCCTCTTCATTCACTCCATATCTTCATCCTCCCTCTTACTCTCTTTACACACGAATTAGATTCATAAAAAACATGTCTTCTTCAAATTATTTTCGTTCTTGGATCGATCGACCTCATTTGGATCCGAACACGAGATTACTTACGGAAGAATACCAACGAGGTATAACCGAATTCATGGGGTTAGTTCACCGACAACCGGAAGCAAAAACATGTATGTTAAGATGTCCTTGCTCTAATTGTAAAAATAGAAAGGTTATTAAAGAGTGGGATGTTTGGACTAATCTATATTTGAGTGGGTTTACAAGAAGTTACAAAATTTGGTATCATCATGGGGAAACTGATTATGAACATGGTAGTACTAGCGAATTTTGTGGAAAGCCTCGTTATAAAGATACGAGTGGAAGAGTTCCAGTGCCATATAAAAGGATGTGGTATTTGCCTTTGACGGAAAGGTTGCAGAGGTTGTATCTGTCTGAACGCACAGCGCAACCAATGAGATGGCATGCGGAGCACTCAACAGATGGTGAGATCAGACATCCTTCAGATGCAAAAGCGTGGAAGCATTTCCAATCAAAGTATCCCGACTTTGCTTATGAGAGAAGAAATGTCTACCTTGGATTATGTACTGATGGTTTCAGCCCGTTTGGCAAGAGTGGAAGACAGTATTCTCTATGGCCCGTCATTCTTACACCATACAACCTACCCCCAAACTTGTGCTTGCGACGAAAGTTTTTGTTTCTCTCGATTCTCGTTCCCGGACCAGAGCATCCTAAGAGATCACTTGATGTGTTTCTTCAGCCACTAATATATGAGTTGCAACAACTATGGGCTCAAGGTGCTGAAACATACGATGTTTCGTGTAAAGAAAACTTTCAAATGCGGGCAGTACTAATGTGGACAATAAGTGATTTTCCAGCATATGGTATGTTATCTGGATGGACAACGCATGGAAGGCTATCATGTCCATATTGTCAAGATAACATTGATGCTTTCCAACTAAAACACGAAAGGAAAACGTGTTGGTTTGACTGTCACAGGAGATTCCTACCACCTGATCATCCATATCGTAGGAGTAGGAATTTGTTTACGAAGAACAAGAGGGTGTTTGACAGTCCACCTCCGGAAATTTGTGGGAAAGATTTGAAGATACAACTAAGAGATTTTGGTGCAGAAAGGACGCCAGACGTCGGTGGACATGAGCGTTTTCCGGTAGATGCTGTTGGAGACCTACATAACTGGCACAAAAAAAATATTTTCTGGGATCTGCCATACTGGGAGGATCATCTGCTAAGGCATAATTTAGGTGTCATGCATATTGAGAAGAACTTTTTTGACAATCTCATGAACACGATCCTTAATGTTCAAGATAAAACAAAGGATAATTTGAAGTCAAGACTGGATTTAGTCGATATATGTGCTCGTTCAGAACTTCATGTTGATGAGAATGGTAGGGCTCCTTTTCCCATATACCGACTTGATGTAGAGGGAAAAGATGCGTTCTTTGATTGGATTTCAAACGATGTGGAATTTCCAGACGGTTACGCATCAAATTTGCGTAACTGTATCGACAGAAAGGAAGGAAAGTTTACTGGCTTGAAAAGCCACGATTGCCATGTAATGATGCAGCGCCTCCTTCCGTTTGCCTTCAAGGAACTATTACCACGAAATGTTCATGAAGCAATTGCAGGGATAAGTGGTTTCTTCCGCGATTTATGCACGAGATCAGTGACTCTTGAAGGTATTGAAAATTTGAAGACTAACATAGCCGTGATTCAGTGCAACCTTGAGAAGATATTTCCTCCCTCATTTTTTGATGTTATGGAGCATCTTGTTATTAACCTGGCAAGAGAATTGGAACTTGGTGGTCCTGTGCAGTATAGATGGATGTATCTGTATGAGCGGTATATGTTCCATTTGAAGAAGATGGTGAAAAATTTAAGTAGGGTGGAAGGTTCTATAGTCGCACAGATGATCAATGAAAAAACTTTAAACTTTGCCGAGTACTACTTTCCAGCAGAAGTTCAGACCAAAAACAGAAGACCTACTCGGCATGATGATAGAGGCGAACGGGCAACATATCATGTTACGGTTCCAGACATTTTCACAGACATTGGACGACTTAGCGGAAAACCAAAGGACCGTCGACTTACTGAGCAGGAGCGCAGTAATTTGCAAACATATTTGCTCACCAACTTGCGAAGATGTTCTTCAATATGAGAGGTAAATAAATTAGCTTACAAATTTTTGTTTTAACAAGTTGAAATTTAAATCTTAATTAATTACATTATTGTCATCATATGTACAAGATTTTCATGGGAGAAAAGCGGTTCGAATATAGATACGCCACAGAGGACGAGCTAGAAGAAATGAAGCAGAGAGAATTTTCTAGATGGATGTTTACTTATGTGAGTGCTTTAAACAAATTAAAATATCATTTATCACATATTTATACTAATTCACATTTATTGATATAACATATATATGTGCTATTAATATAGGTGTTTGCTGGTTTGGCCAGAGGTAAAACATTTGACGATTGGATACGCGAGATGGTCGATTTCCCCCTGAATTCCAACGATATCTCCGGCGATCTCCCCCTTTTCTTACACAAATCATGTAAGGACCCTATCTCACTCTCTTAGGTTCTATTTGTTAGGTTTTTGTGTAGATTTGATAGATTTTCGTTAGGGTGATTGGTTAGGATTGTGATTTGGTTGTATAATAGGTTTAGAATTGTGATTTGGTTGAATAATTTGTTTTGTTGAATTGATTTAGAATTTTTTATAATTTTTTTATTTTTTTGTATTTATAAAATCGATTTTTGTATATAAATTCGATTTTTGTGTATAAATTCGATTTTTGTATTTTACAAAACGATTTTTGTATATAAATTCGATTTTTTGGATTTTACAAAACGTTTTTTTGTATATAAATTCGATTTTTTGGACTTTACAAAACATTTTTAATATCTATAAAACTTTTTTTGGGATTAAAAACTATTATTTGGGATTTAAAAAAAAAATATATATATATATATATATTTTATAAATTTCTATATTTATTAAATATTTTTAATATTATTAAAACTATTTTTTGTAATTATTAAACTATTTTTTATTTATTAAAACTATTTTTTTTTATTAGTTCTATTTTTATATATTTATTAAACATTTTTAATATCTATAAAACTTTTTTTGTGATTAAAAAATATTATTTGGGATTTTTGTTTTTAAAAAAAAAATATATATATATTTATATTGTATAAATTTCTATATTTATTAAACATTTTTAATATCTATAAAACTTTTTTGTGATTAAAAACTATTATTTAGGATTTTGTTTTAAAAAAAAAATTAATTTATATATTTCTATATTTATTAAATATATTTTTTTTAATTTACATGTCTCATGATGATCAGACCCGGCCTCGACAGCGTCGTGGTCGTGGTGGTACGGGGAGCCAGTCTCGGGATTCCAGCCATTTTCAGGATTCCTACCATACATCTCCCTCTGCTGCACCCGCTCCTGCTCCTCTCGCTGCCGCTGCTGCACCCGCTCCTGCTCCTCCGGGTCCTCCGGGAGTGATGAGCGTTGCGGAGTTGGTTCGACAGCCCGGTCGTGACCATCTTCCCTATCTCACTCCGTATCCACATGGACGGGGTCAAACATGGTAATTAAACATATTTTTTTTCTTTAAAATTTGATTCATTATTAACCGTTTGTTTTTTTTATTAGGTTCAACCGATCTGGGAACGGGATCAGCGCATGGATCAACCGTACGATGTACTCGGCCCTCGACAGGGGACATCCGACTTTCACTCACTTCCCTACCGACAAACAGCATCTGTGGTTTCGTCAGTTTGCGGTAAGTATTCTAATTTTTTACTTATATTTTTAATCTTTAATATAAATTTTCTACTAATTGTGTTTTATTTTCAGCAAGAGTTCAACTGGAATTCCGATGAGACGCTCTTTATCTATCACCACTTCGTCCATAAAGTTATGGACAACTATGGGAAGCAGATCCACGAGTGGAAGAAGAAGTGGGAAATCAACAAGGTTTGGTTTTAATTTATTAAACAATTTTTTAAAGGGCAATTGTCCAAAAGAACACCTTTCAAGTTTATGTCACAAAAATGACACCAGGAAATGAAAGTCACAAAAATGACATTCATTAAAGGGCAAAATGTCACTACTACCCTTGTGTTATAAGAATAAAAAAAACAAACAATTCATTTCCTTCACTCGCGACTCTTCGAACCGTGTCGTGTTCGGCTCGGGAATCTTCAAACCCTCACCGGCACTGTCGTCTCCGGCTCGCGAATCATCGTCTCCGGCTCGCGAATCATCGTCTCCGGCTCGGGAATCATCGTCTCCGGCTCGGGAATCATCTTCTCCGGCTCGCTAATCATCTTCTCCGGATCGCTAGTCATCTTATTCGGCTCGCTAATCATCTTCTCCGGCTCGCTAATCATCTTCTCCGGCTATCTAATCATCAGCGTCACACTCTCTACTCTCAAAATCGGACACAAATCACTATGTAACTTTTTAAAATTAGGGTTTTTGAATTAAAATTTGTGAAGCTTGCGTTTTGATTTTGATTTGTTTGTTACTCTTTCTTATTAACCAGCGAAGCAAATGAAAGACTTTTGAATTGTGGGAACACAAAGTTGTTGGAGCATAATTCATCTCTTTGAGGTATGTTGCAGATTTAACCTTCTGTGTGTTTGTACAAATTTATAAAATAAAAGTTTGTTGTCTCTTGCTGCATCTATTGAATGTTTTTAGAAGATTTCCAGAAAGCATTTGTTGCTGCATCTATTGAATGTTGAATATTGAAACTCGTATGGTAACACATTTTGAAACTTTTTTGCTTGGAGTCTTGTTTTGATTAGGAATGTTGATATTTTTGATAGGGTCTTGAATTTGCTTATGAGTCTTTTGTTGCTTGTGAAACTGTCTAGTGTTTATAATAATTTCAGGAAACATTTGTTTTTGATAGGGTCTTGAATTTGCTTATGAGTCTTTTGTTGCTTGTGAAACTGTCTAGTGTTTATAATAATTTCAGGAAGCATTTGTTGTGTTATTTCAGGAAAGCCTTCCAGAAAAGTTTGAAATTTTTTTTCCTTGTTTACGCAGGATAGAAACAAGATGGGAGATTCAGTGCCTCTAAAACTAGCACTGCCAGAGCTGAAGTATCCTATTGGTTCACAGCCAAAGCAAAAGTCAGTAATCAACCAATATTCCGGCTCAGAGTATATCTCCATTGTTGACAGCATCCTAAAACCAGATGAGATGATAAGAGTCCGAGGATCATTTCTGGGACCTATAATGAAGCTCAGTGAGAGAGGATTGAAGTTATCAGCAAAGATGGTCTACGCCATTCTCACTAGAAGCATCGTTTCTGTCAAGGAGAATGAAGCCTGGTTCCATTTCGGTGCGCAGCCAATGAGGTTCTCTATAAGAGAATTTCATATGATGACAGGCTTGAAATGTAGTGGTGCATTAGAAGGACCACGAAGGGAAACCGATAGATTTAATTGGGAATTGCTAAAGGGGCGTAGTCATAAGTTAAGTGACGTGGTGGAACAGCTCAGAAACACAAGAGAAGATGCTTCTGAGGAGAGAGTATGCCTCGCAATGCTCATCCTGGTAGAGAGCATATTATTGCGGAAGAGCAAAGGAGGGAGTTTTCCTTTGGAATATGCGAAAAATGCACAGGATATGACATATCCATGGGGGAAAGAGGCTTACATTGTGCTCCTGAAGTCAATTCAAAACGCTGTCGCGAATCATTTGGAGAATAAATCCAAATTTGAGTTGCAAGGTTATCCTCTAGTATTCCTTCTTTGGATACTAGAGTCGATTCCTTTGCTAAGGAATAAGTTCAGTAAGTGTGTACCAACAGTTGAGGTTCCTGGGCCGACTTACTTGTGTGAAAAATACACTGAGGTAGAGAATCCATCACTTGATAGGGTTTTACAGGTTGAAGCTGATACAAAGGTAAGCTTTTCCAAGTATATGTTTCTCAGTTTATTTGGCTTCTTCTTTTTAATATGTTTCTCATTGGTCTTTTTTAAAATACTCTCAGCTGAAGGTCCATTGCATACTACCTTCTATTCCTCATGATCCAGAAGATGATATCTCCATTGAAGACAAATATAGTGACGAGCTGGAAACACTGAAAGATGTAACAAAGAAAGGGTACAAGCTTACAGCCGATGACTGGGAAAATAGGTGTGTAGACACATTTGAAACATTGGATGCTCTTATTCAAATGATGGCAAATAAGGAGACTGGCCAAGCTTCTACTCCGATTGATGAGGATTCAGTAAATGAAAAAGTGAACAGGATCATTGAGGTAATGGAGGAGAATCTGAAGAGCATGAAGGATCGAATGTCATTACTGGAAGAAGAAAACATGCATCTTAGAGCCCGTGTGTCAGAGTTGGAAGGAAACAACAATGTTTTTCCCACTAACGTGACACAACAGGTAAATTCTCAAAACATCTTCTTTTACATTTGCATTTTCAAGTATTTTTTGGAAGATCTTGTACATATTCTTGAATGCCTTCCTAATATTTGACAAACAGCGATCCAGTGGGACACCTTTATCTCCAATGTCTCACACGCAACCATCGAGTGAGACGCCTTTATCTCCAATGTCTCAACAGCCTAATTTGACACATGAGGTATGTAACAAATAAATATTGTTGAGTTTTGAAGTAATATTTGAAAGCTTTTGTACTTCTTGAATGCATTCCTGATTTTTGCAGGAGACAATGATTGAATCAGCTGCATCTCCAAAGTCTCAACAAAATGAGGTATATGCTCAAAATTTTTAAGAAAATATTTGGAAATTCTTGTACAAAATCCTGAATGCCTTCCTGATTTTTGCAGGATTACACGCAACCATCGAGTGAGACGCCTTTATCTCCAATGTCTCAACAGCCTAATTTGACACATGAGGTATGTAACCAATAAATATTGTTGAGTTTTGAAGTAATATTTGGAAACTTTTGTACATATTCTTGAATGCATTCTTGATTTTTGCAGGAGACAATGAATGAATCAGATGATGACACTCCTGCCCTTGATACTCAAGTATTCTCTCCTAATCTGACAAAAGAGGTATATGCTCAATGATATTGTTTTCACAGTTGGAGTTTACAAATTAGTTTTGGGTGATTTTTTTTACATATAAAGGCTTTTCTGATTTTTGACAGAAAGAAACAAGTGAGTCACCTGCTGAGAGGCCATCCAATCCTAATCAGGATGGAAAACCAGATGATGAGGTAATATTTATTCTAGAAATTATAGTTGAATGTATTCATGATGGCCTTTCCTGATATTTTTTTGCAGATTGTGAGAGAGAAATTAACAAGGGAGTCACCTGCTGCTCAGAGTCAAGTTTCGCAGAAAAAAACAGTGGAAATGAATGAGACACCTTCTTCTCCAATAGCTCCAAAGAGTATTGAAACTCCCGTTTATACTCCAAGTCAGACTCAGGAGGTACATGGTCAAAAACAAAATCTTGGATTTTTAAGTTAATGTTTGGAAGCTTTAGAACGTACTCTGGATTGCCTTCGTGATAATTTTTACAGATTGAGAGAGAGCCATCGGATGACACGCCTACCCTTGATAGTCAAGTTTTCACTCCTAATCTGACAAAAGAGGTATATGCTCAATGACAGTTGGAGTTTACAATTAGTTTTGGGTGATTTACATATATAGACCTTTCTAATTTTTGGCAGAGGGAAACACAAACCTCTACTGATGAGACGCCACCCAAAACTAATCAAGAAGAAGGAAAAACAAATGATGAGGTAATATTTACTCTAGAAATTATAATTGAATGTATTCATGATGGCCTTTCCTGATATTTTTTGCAGATTGTGATTGAGTCACCTGCTGCTCAGACTCAAGTTTTGCAAAAAGAAACACTGGAAATGAATGAGACACCTTCTTCTCCAATATCTCCAAAGAGTATTGAGGCTCAAGTTTTTACTCCAATTCAGAAACAGCAGGTAAATGCTCAAAAAATCTTGGAGATTTCAAGTAATGTTTGGAAGCTTTTGTACGTGTTTTTGATCCCCTTCCTGACTTTTTGTTTTTTTTGCAGACGGTAACAGAGGGAACGTATGAGGCTACACAGCCATTGACTGAGATCATTTCAGCAAACAATAAAAAGGTAAGCATAGAAATGTCTTTCATAAGTACAACTTGAATTTTAAATTGTAGAAACTTCTTCATAACTACCTCTTTTATTTTATTGTTATTACAGAAGGATACACATGCTGTGCATCACACACCTTCCTCTCCATTGTCTTCACTAATTGCACTAGTTATTGAAGAAAATAAGAATGTTTTGGTAAGAAAAAATATTTAAAATGTTTATGTAATATTTTTCTATTCAACTAACTCTTACCATTTACTTTTGTCTTATAGAGTGAGACAGAAACTGCGACCCAATATTTTTCTCTAAGTGAGGGAGAGGAGACACAATCAAACAGAAAGAATTAAGCAGAAGAAAATCTCAAGGATACTACAAAACATACAACTGAGCTAGTTTCCACAGATGTTTCGAAGACACAACCTCTTACACAGCCTCTTACTCAGCAAACACAGCACCTTCAGACAAGTGAGGGAGAGCAATCCGATGAGACACCATCAGAGCAGAATCAAGCAGAAGAAAATCTCAAGGATACTACAGAACCTACTACTGAGCTAGTTTCCACAGAGCCTACTACTGAACCTACTACTGAGCATGTTTCGAAGATACCGCCTATTATTCAGAAAACAGAGCATCTTCAGACAAGTGCTATAGATTTTTCATAAACAAACGAGGTATGCATCGAGTATATTTGATCTTTAATTATTATTCTAACAATTTGAAACCGCTGATGTTACTGAATCTTCATTTTTCATAGGTTGAAGTAAGCAGGCTTCTAGCTCACTTTCAAATAGGCGCAGAGGTTGAGATTTTGTCTACTGATGACGAAATATGGTATCCAGGAAAGGTTGTTGATCTTAAACTGTGTGAAGGACTAGAGGAGCTGACAGTTGAGTACACGACACTCTTCGCAGACCAACATAGACTTCAGAAACTTCAGGATACTATCACGGCTGACAAAATACGTCCTGCAACACCAACTAGTGACCAAAAATCCTTTGAGATGATGGATAAGGTAGAAGTCTTTTACAACAATGGCTGGAGCAGCGGACAAATTAGCATGGTACTTGGTGATAACACATACTCGGTGTGTCTCTATACTTCTATGGAAACTATTCTATTCAAACATTCAGATTTGCGAATTCATAGAGAATGGAAAGATGGAGTCTGGAAGATGGCAGATAAGGTAAATCATAACTTGAATTATACTTCACGTGAATTGTTTGATATACATACATTTTAGTTTCAGGAATGGTTTCCAGAAATTCCGATTGCAACAAATTTGATAATATTTTGCTTGGTGTCTATTGTTTGATTAAAGGTGAAGCCTGATAAGAAAAGGAAAGCTGCTGCCTCATCACAAAATTCAGGAATGGATAATGTTTTCCTAAGAAGGAGCGAGAGGGTGCCTAAACGATCTAGAGACACAAAAACTCCATTCAAGTCTGACAGAAATCCGGCTTTAACTGTAATACCTGAGATTATACCTGCAGTTGATCCGTTTTCAACTCCTGCGGAACATAAGCTTTCAAGGCTTCAAAATTGGATGACATTAAAGCCCGGCATGCATGAAACGTAAGCATGTTTCTGTCCTTGTCTATATATTCTTATATTTATGTATAAAAGGTTTAGTAATTCCTTTGAATCTTTAATCGACTGCAGGTCCCTATCAATCAATGATAATAAGATAAGGAAATCTTTCTTTCAAAGCATGGAAAATGCAAAAAAGGACCTTAAGAAAGAGGTAATTTCTTTACATATGTTCTTGCCTTGAGCTTTTTTTTAAAAAAAAATTCAGGAAGGATTTGTTTAGTTTCAGGAATTAGATAGTAACAAAATAGATAATGTTTGCATTTTTTTTTGCAGCACATTGATGGAGCCTTTGCAATGCTAAATTGCAGAAGAAATGAGAATGCTGCTTGGTTCCACAACTACAAGATTCCAAAGGCGTGCTTCCTACCTATGGAGTTCTTGCATTGCTTGCTCTCTCATGATTTGGCTTACAAGAAAGAAAAGGTCAAAGGTAAAAAGATTTTCAACGATTTATTTAAAGATATTGTAAGAGGGAAGGTATATCCAGAGAAGACATGGGGAGAAGATGTTGATGTTGTGTATGGGATTACTCTTGGAAAAAAAAGCAATGTCTGGATTGGGATGGAAATTCATTTGAAGAAGAAAAGAATCACAGTATATGATTGTTTTCAAAAGGAAAGCAACAGCATTGATATTCCTCAAGTGAAAAAGTTGGCAGGTATGTATAAACAATTTGTATTTGATGTATTCAACTGTTTCTTGGTTTGAAATATTCAACTGATTCTATCTTGATATTGATTTTTAAATATGACAGTGTTGATTTCTGATCTGCTGGTGGAATCTTCTGGTGATGAGGTAGATAAAGTGAAGATGATTCCATTTGAGGTTGAGCAGGCACAAGGTTTACCCAAGACAAAACATCCTTTCAACTGTGGGATATTTCTTGTCAAGATTCTGGAGTGCCAGTCATTGAAGATAGGAGACATGACAAAGATTAATGATGACAATGCATTGGAGCTAAGGAGAACCTTGTCTTGTGAGATCTTCAACCAATTTGTGGATGAGAGCTTTGGGAAATGAGAATGATGCATCAAAACATTTTTTGTTTTAGTTAAGACTCGGTTTTAGTTATGACTGTTTATTTTGTTATGTTGTTGGCGTCTGGTTACATAAGAAAGATTGGAAGGATATCAAGTATTTTTTTGGGTATCATATATCTTGGAAGGTTAAATAATGTTTCTGGATGGGTTTCCAGAAAAAATTGTAAGCTTAAAATTGTGATGTTTACAGACAAAAAAAAAAAAAAAAATTAGATCCAAAAAGGATCGAACCCAGAGGGAGAGAGTTTGCGTATTTGGATAGTGTGGGATTTTAGCCACTAGGCAAAGAAGAATCATCTGTTAATGGATTACATTTAATTGTATTTAACTCCAAACTGTAACACAAAAAAAAATTAAAATTGATTTTGAATCCACCACTTATCGAACCCGGGGATAGAGAAACTTTTGTGTTATGAAATGCCTCGGTTTAACCGCTGGTCTGAAGTGAATCATCTGTCAAAGAATATTACATAAGCATACTTAAACCAATTAATATAGGATAGGTTTCCAAAACCAATACCTTTCGATTGGAAAAAGACAAAACTCTTGCCGTCTCAACACTCTCGCCGTTTCAAACTTCACGAATCTCACTCGTCTCCGCCTCTCGAATCTCTCTCTCATCTCCATATCTCTCGATCTCCGACGAAAACCCATCTCCAGAACTCTCTCTCTCTCGATCTTTTACGCGAGCTCTCTCTATTCTCCGAGAAAAACCATTTCTATAGCTCTATCTCTTTAAGGTATGTTGCAGATTCAACCTTATGTGTGTTTTCTTTCTGAGAGATTGGTCTCCTGGTTTTTGCTTGTGTATAGACTTGCTCGTTTTAACCTAATATGATTGGTAGAATTCTAGTTCATGTGAAAGCATGTGTATAGACTTCAGAAAGGATTTGTATTGTTTCAGGAAACCCTTCCTGCAGATTCAACCTTATGTGTGTTTTCTCCATATCTCTCGATCTCCGACGAAAACACATCTCCAGAACTCTCTCTCTCTCGATCTTTTACGCGAGCTCTCTCTATTCTCCGAGAAAAACCATTTCTAGAGCTCTATCTCTTTAAGGTATGTTGCAGATTCAACCTTATGTGTGTTTTCTTTCTGAGAGATTGGTCTCCTGGTTTTTGCTTGTGTATAGACTTGCTCGTTTTAACCTAATATGATTGGTCGATTTCTAGTTCATGTGAAAGTATGTGTATAGACTTCAGGAAGGATTTGTATTGTTTCAGGAAACCCTTCCTGCAGATTCAACCTTATGTGTGTTTTCTCCATATCTCTCGATCTCCGACGAAAACCCATCTCCAGAACTCTCTCTCTCTCTCGATCTTTTACGCGAGCTCTCTCTATTCTCCGAGAAAAACCATTTCTAGAGCTCTATCTCTTTAAGGTATGTTGCAGATTCAACCTTATGTGTGTTTTCTTTCTGAGAGATTGGTCTCCTGGTTTTTGCTTGTGTATAGACTTGCTCGTTTCAACCTAATATGATTGGTAGAATTCTAGTTCATGTGAAAGCATGTGTATAGACTTCAGGAAGGATTTGTATTGTTTCAGGAAACCCTTCCTGCAGATTCAGCCTTATGTGTGTTTTCTTTCTGAGAGATTGGTCTCCTGGTTTTTGCTTGTGTATTGACTTGCTCGTTTTAACCTAATATGATTGGTATTATTCTAGTTCATGCGAAAGCATGTGTATAGACTTCAGGAAGGATTTGTATTGTTTCAGGAAACCCTTCCTGCAGATTCAACCTTATGTGTGTTTTCTTTCTGAGAGATTGGTCTCCTGGTTTTTGCTTGTGTATTAACTTGCTCGTTTTAACCTAATATGATTGGTAGAATTCTAGTTCATGTGAAAGCATGTGTATAGACTTCAGGAAGGATTTGTATTGTTTCAGGAAACCCTTCCTGAAACAAGATGGGAGATCCATTACCATTAAGACTAGCACTGCCTGAGCTGAGATATCCGATTGGATCAGAGCCAGAGAAGACGATATCGATAAACCAACACTCGATAGTTGCTTATATCAAAACTGTTAAGGAAATTCTAGGAAATGATGAGTTCAACAGAATAAGAGGGACGTTTTTGGGACCGGTGATCAAGCTTGGAGAGAGGTCTTTGAAATTATCAGCTAAGATAGTGCACGCAGTTCTCACCAAAAGCATCAGGACAGTGAAGAGACACGAATCCTGGTTCCATTTTGGTGCTCAGCCAATGAGGTTCTCTATAAGAGAATTCCACATGGTGACTGGTTTGAAATGTAGTGGTGAAGCAAGAGAACCACGAGAGGAAACCGAGAGATTTAAGTGGGACTTCCTAAAAGGGCGTACTCATACAGTAAAGGACGTGGAGAAGCAGCTCAGAAACACAAGAGAAGATGCTTCTGATGAGAGATTCTGCCTTGCAATGCTCCTCCTGATTGAGAGCATACTACTACAGAAGAGCCTTCTCGACGGTGGCACAACTTTTACTTTGGATTATGTGAAAATAGCGCAGGATATGGATGTCTTGATGACATACCCATGGGGGAGAACAGCTTATAATTTGCTGTTAAAATCACTTCAGAGAGCTGTCGACAAAAGCCTCGACAAAAACAATTATGATTTGCAAGGATTCCCTATGGCATTTCTTATATGGATACTTGAGTCAGTACCTTTGCTACAGTATGCATTCAGTCAAGTGGTTCCTATTCTGAGCGTTCAACCGTCTACCCCAATATTTTTGTGTGAGAAGTACCTTCAAATAGCTTCTCCACAGCTGATAGATGTTCTCCTAATTGAAATCAAAGATCATGTAAAGTTTTTACATTATTTTTTTCTTGTTTCTGTTTTGCCTTATGATTCTCCATTTAAAAGCTAATTATTTTTATGGTTTCAGCTTAAGGTCATATGCATCCTACCTCCTATTCCTAATGATCCAGAAGCTGATGTTTGCATGGAAGACGAAGCTAATAAAGATCTGGATGACATGGCCGATTTATCCAAGAGAGGTTATAAGTTTAAAATTAGAGATTGGCGAAACATGTCAGTAGACCTATACGGTGCTAATGAACAAATAAGAAGAGCATCTTTACTGTTTGGGAATGGAGGGATGAGTCAAGCTTCTTCTTCGTATCAGGAGGAGTCTTTGGAATCAAAGATCAACAGAATCAGCGAGATGGTGGGAGATAATTTAAGGATCATGAACGATCGTTTGTGTTTGATTGAAAAAGACAGGAAACAGATTAAAGAACGTGTGACAAAACTAGAGAAACTACAAAGAGTTACTTCATATGAAACTCCAAACAATGAGGTAACTTTTTTTCGGAAATTAAAATTAATGTTTATCTAGTTCTTGATTCAGTTTTTTTTTTGAGTTGTCAAGTAATTTTGGAAGATGTTATACATATTTAGGATTGCCTTCCTAATTTTTGTTCTACTTGCACAGACTGACACAACTCCATTTCATGAGACGGCTTCCAGACAAGGTGAAGCCAATACAGATCAAGCAGATGAACAACTTAACAATGAGGCAAGTATAATTTTGAAAACTGTTGGTATTTATAAAATTATGAATTTGGTTGTACTTCAATTAATTTTTGGAAGTTCTTGTACGTGTTCATAATCCCATTCCTGACTTCAGGATACACGAGAGCCTATGAATGAGATCACGAAAGAGACACCTGGTTCTCCAATAGCTCAACAGAATATTGAGACTCCAGTCCTTACTCCAATTCAGACGCAACAGGTACATTCTTTAAAAAAATGGACTTTTCAAGTAATTTTTGGAAGCCCTTGTACGTGTTCATGAAACCATTCCTGAATTCAGGAGACTCACGAGCTTATGAATGAGAACATTTCACCAAACATTCAGGAGACTCACGAGCAAAATAAGGTATTACTTTTATTTTAAAACCTTTAATAAATATAAAGCAACTATCAAAATGACTGGATATCCTTGAATCTAAACCATCACAGGATGTAGAAAGCAGAGTTCAAAATACCTTTGAGATCGGAGCAAATGTGGAGATTTCATCACAAGATGACAATACTTGTCATAAATGGTATCCAGGAAATGTGTTGGCAACATATTTGGTTGATGGGGTTGAGATGGTGAAAGTTGAGTACTCCGCACCGTCTCTGGACGAAAAGAAGAGGAAAAGGAGTGTTGAGACACGTGTATCAATTGACAGAATACGTCCTCAACCACCACCTGAGAGACCTGGAGCGAAGAAAAGTTATGAGCTAATGGATGACGTAGAGGTGTTCGACAATGGTGCCTGGTGCGCTGGAAAAGTTAAAGTCATTTTGTTTGATGGCACGTGTTTTGTCTCTTTGAACAATTCTACTGAACAAATTTACTTCAACCATTCTGAGATGCGAAAACCAAGAAAATGGGTAGATGGTGTTTGGAAGATGACAGAAAAGGTAAAACAAATGCCTTGGATAACTTGAATTGAAAAATAATGTCATTTGTTTAATATCTCGGTATTGTTTTTCAGATAGAAGAAGAGCAGACGCAGAGTGTGAATCCAAGTGAAGGAGATGGTGATAAAAAGGTATGAAATATTTATACATCATACTAGGAATTAAGATATAAATGTATCTGAATTTTTGTCATTCAAAAAGGGGAAGGCGAAGGCTGTCGCTTGTAAGAAGAAGAAGAAAGCAAATGCTCAGCCAGTAGATTTGCTTCCTTTTCTACAGCGAGAAGAGAAGAGGCCAATACGACCTAGAAACCCTCCTATGCCTGTAACACCTGAGGTAATCCTTCCAATTGATCCATTTGTGACACCTGAATTTCCTCGGTTTTCAAGGCTTGCACACTGGATGGATCTACGGGGCATATATCGTGTGTAAGCAACTTTTTGTCCTTGCATAAATATTCCTAATTTATTTTGTAAAAGTTTCGATTGATACTAGTTAATTTTATCAACTACAGACCGTTTTATATCAATGGAAGAGAAATTGAAAAAGAGTTCTTTCAAAAAATGGACGATGCAGAAAAGAATCTCAACAAAGAGGTAATCAACACTCTGTTCTGTCTTCTATTTATTTAATGTTAATAATTAATGTGGTTCTGGATGATGCAATGTGATTAGGAAAAGGATATGATTGAGTTTTGTATTTACAAACTCTGTTTCGATTCTTATTGAGTGGTAATAATGCTTTGTGGATATTTGATTGTGTCATATGTTTAGGAAGAGGTTGAGTTGAGCTATGTTAGATGTCCATGTTATAGCAGTTCTATATGAAGTTTCTAACTATATTGTTACATTGGCAGCACATAAATGTTGCATTTGAAATGCTAAATTGTAAGAGGGTTGAGCAAGGTGCTTGGTTCCGCAACAACAATCTTCCAGCAGCATGCTTTGTACCAGTCAGATTCTTAGAAGTGGTTGGGTACGCTTATGAATCTGTCAGGAAGCCACATAAGAAAAAACAAACGTTATTGGAGGGCTGTGTAGGCGAACTTGTGAAAGGTTTAATACATCCAAAGAAGGTATGGCTGGAAGATGTTGATGTTATATATGGTGTCATTGAAGATAAGTTGAGCTATCACTATATTGGGGTGGAGATACAATTGATTGATAACACAATCACACTCTTCCATTGTGGTCTTCCAAAAGCAAATATCAAACGTGCTCTTAATCAAATCCAAGAACTGGCAGGTAAAAACTCTTTGTGATTTATTAATTTTATCATTCAGTGTAGAAAAATCAGTTTTATTTATATTGTTACATTGATTATGGATAGGATTGTGAAAGTATGCGTATCCTGAAAAAAGAATTTTAGCTAATTTAGAAAATAAAAGTTTGTCTCTTGCTGCTTGTGCTTGTGATGCATTTTTACATATTCATTTTGTTGTCTGTTGGTGATTAATTTATTGTATAATTTTGGGTATTTATGACAGTGTTGATTAGTGCCATAAAGATGGAACTTCTTGGTGAAGAGGTTAATTTCGAAGATATCAGTCCATTTCAAGTTAAGTTTGCAGAAGGGCTTCCAAAGACAAAATTTCCATACAACTGTGGTATTTTTGTTGTGAAGATGCTGGAATGCAGGTCACTGGGATTGAAGAGCATGGCTAATATAAATGATGAAACTGCGATGGACTTACGAAGCAAGCTATGTTGTGAGATCTTCGACCAGTTTATGGATAAAGATTTCCAGGAAGGTCAAAGGAAGTGAAAATGTCATATTTGTTCTGTTTTTTACTCTGTTTTTCTACTTTGACGTTAATTATCCCTAACGTTTAAGTTTAAGTTTGTAATGAATTATCCCTAACGTTTTTTTCATTTAGATTGTTATTGAAAATTTTTTAGGATGTCTTGATGAATTGTCAAATGCTTATGGTACTTTTAGGATGGGTTTCCAGAAAAAGAGTGAGAAAGCAAAATGCACCATAGCCTAGCAAATTCCTTTAAAGTTTACAAAAAAAATGAAAAAGAATGTGATCCGATGTCAATTGAACTCGTTAACTTTTGAATATTTAATTAAAAACAGAAAAAAATGTGAGTATACACAACGGGTATCGAACACGGCTTATTGTGTGATAAGGGTACGCTAAGAGTAGAAGGGCTTGCCACTAGGCTATGGTGGATATTCGATAACAGTGTAAATGTGAATTTATTTAATCACCGACGATAGATTTATATAATCTGGATATCATTTTAGGTATTCAGGATAGCTTTCCAAAAACAAATTCCTTTAATGTTTACAAAAAAAATGAAAAAGAATGTGATCCGATTTGGATTGAACTCGTGAACTCTCGAAAGATGAATAAAAGTGTGCTAGGCTTAGGTGAATCATCTGATATATGTGTCCACATAAATGAATTTAACCGCATTTTATGTCAAATTCAGGATGGCTTTCCAGAAACGAATATGAAACCGAGATTAGCCAGATATAAGACCACTAATCCTCTACATTTTAATCAGTGTTTTTGTTTTGTTTTGACTGAAACACAACACAAAAGAAGATGATAGCATGAGATTACTCATAATGTGGTTTCTTAAAACAAATCATAATGTGGTTTCTTAAAACAAATCATAATGTGGTTTCTTAAAACATAAGCTTTAAAACATAAAAAAAGAGAAGATCATAACATGAGATTACTCATCCAACAGCCACTTTTCCTCAAGCTTACACCAATCAGGAACTTTGACCTTCACATCAGCAAGCATTCCATCCGCTTCCATGAGTTCTTCTTTGAGTTTTTCCAACTCAGCAGTGAAGTCAAATTTTCCTTTAGCCTTAATAATCTCTTCAAGCAACTCGATTTCGGAAGCAATGGAATTTGCTTTGCTGGCTGCCTGATGCCATTCAATTTCAGATAGCTTGTGTTCGTTGGACAAACGAAGAAGAGCCCTGTAACGTTCCACAGTTTTCGCCTTTCCTTTGTTGAAACCATCGGAAGCATCAGATCCGTAAACCTCCTTTATGGGACGCTTCATCATCTTCTTTGACCCTTCCATTGAAACTTGATGAATGAGAAAAGAATAAACACAGAAGAAATGAAAGTCAGTAAAAGAGAGATCTGATATCTTCCCTTGTATATATAGAACGAAAAGTAACCCTTCGATTACTATAAAATGGTTTAGAAAGCAACCTTTCGATTATTGAACGGTTACTGAGATAAATGATGTCTGTTTTAGAAAGGAACCGTTAAAAAAAAAATCTGATTCCAAGGGGAATCGAACCCAGGTCGAGACAAGTGTATAAGTTTCGAAAGATAGGTGGTTTAGCCGCTAGGCCGAGGAGAATCATCTGGTAGATTTTTCCACATAAACTTATTTAACCGTACAAATTGTGATTAGCAAAATTTGGAGAAAAAAAAATAAAAATATACACATCTCCAGGATTCGAACCTGAAATGTCTGGGAGGAAAGGCGGAATAAGGTATACCACTAGACCAAGTGTGTTTCAATCGTTAGGTGAAGTAAGTAACAGAATATATTTCTTTTATCTGTATTCAACTATAATTTTTAAAAAAAAATCTGATTCCAAGAGGTATCGAAACTAGGTCGGGACAAGTGTTTCAGATTTGGAAAGATAGGTGGTGTAGCCACTAGGCTGAGGTGAATCATCTGATATAAGTGTCCACATAGATGAATTTAACCGCAAACGTTATATTATAAACTTTGGAAAGAAACTCTGAGTTTCAGGATGGGATTCCAGAATAGTTGAATATTACTGTGTTTCTTTCTAGCAAAGAAATTTGAACTAAAATTGAAATGAGATCAAAAGATAAGATTGTATAGTACAAAAAATAAGGAAATTTCAAATTGTGATTTAGAGTTTTGGAGAGTAATACATTAAAACCTAGGTTGTATATTACAAAAATCAAATTTTCCATCAGCTTTGATAATATCTTCAAGCAACTCGATGTCGTTTGGAAGAGACTCTTCGATTCCTGAGATATATGCTTGAACAAAAAAAAAAAAATCAACCATTACTCGTAGGAGAGTCGAACCCGGGTCGAACAAATGTTTCGGTATCATAGGTTTGGTGGTTTAGCCGCTAGGCTAAGGAGAATCATCTGTTAGTTGCTTCCACATAATTGAATTTAGCCATATAATTTATAGTATAATACATTGGAAAGATCTTTGATAGTTCAGGATGGGCTTCCAGAGTATGCATGAATAATATACATGAATATTAGTGTGCTTCTTTCTTAAACTAGAAAAAAATGAAATGAGATCAAAACTAAGGATTAATATCTACATATTTGGAAAATTTGATAATGTGATTTGCAAATTTTGGAGGAAAAAAAATATATATATACACATCTACTAGGATTCGAACCTGGAGATGACTAGGAGGAAAGAGGGAATTAAGGTGTAGTAGCCACTATGCCAAGTTGATTTCAGTCATTACATGTTGTAAGTAAAGTAATATATTTCTTTTATTTTTATTCAACTTAAATTTTTTTAAAATAGTATGGGCATCGAACCCGGGTCGAGTCAAGCATTACAATTTCGACAGATAAGTGTTTTAGCCGCTAGACCGAGGAGAATCATCTGTTACACTTTTCCACATAAATATTCTAAACATAAAATGTTGTATTATAAACCTTGGAAAGGAACTCGGGATTTCTGGATGGGATTCCAGAATAGTTGAATATTACTGTGTTTTTTTCTAGCAAAGAAGTTTAAACTAAGAATTGAAATGAGATCAAAAGATAATGTTGTATATTACAAAATTTGGAAGAAATCATACTTATTCGGGATAGGGTTCCAAAAGAAAAAATGTATATGGTCTGGTGCATATCATGTAACCATCAAATAGCCAACATCCAAATAATAATCAATAAAAATGTAGAACTTCATCCTATAGGCCTCTCGCATGTGCTCTTGTTGTGCCCTCCTGTGCCACATCTGCTGCACTTGTGGGACTGAGATTTAGATCCAGGAACCCCAAACTCGCCAACGGATCTCTTTCTCTTTGTAGGAGGGCGTCCACTTTTCTTTTTGGTAGCTGGAGGTGGGCAAGACAGTTCATCAATATTCTCTGGATAGGTGGACGTTGACAACTCTCCACCAGGATGTATGCTTTCAGCATAAGCTTTAGCCCACGTTTCTGTCAAGTGAGAAGCATCAACAAAAAGGTTTTCATCTCTCTTGATATGCTTAGCAGCAGCGATGGCATGGATGCAGGGGATCTTGTCAATGTCGAAAACATTACATGTGCAATGCCGCTTCTCCAAGTCAACAACAAACTTCATTGTTTCATTCTTCACCTCAAACTCGCTTCGATCAACTTGATACACATTCAACAACATTGCGGCCCCTAACCTAGATACCAATTTCTGCACAACTTTTGGAGTAACCAGGTGCTTATGTTTCGCAGCCGCTTCGCGTCGCTCAAAAAACCAAGTGGTCATCGTCAATCTGATAGTTTCAAGGAGAGAGATAATGGGCAACTCACGAGGCATCCTCAACATAGAATTGAGAGACTCTGCAATGTTGGTAGTCATGATATTATACCTGTTCGCAGGCGCATAGCTTCGTGCCCACTTCCTAAAATCAGAATCTTCCAGATACTTAGCCAATTCAGGACATTTATCCTTTATGTCCTTGAAGATTAACCAGAACTCGTGACACGTATAGGCATCAGCAGCGCTTTCCACCAGAGGTAGCAACCCAGTCTTCGCATATGTAGGAGTGATGTTGCGGAGCAGATGGATCCTGCAAATTCCATGGTGAGATAAGGGATATACATCCTCCAACGCTGAAGAAATGGAGTTAGCCCTGTCTGATACAAAAACAAGATCCGAAGCGTCCGGGATCTTCTGGCTCAAACCTCTAAAGAACCATTTCCAAGAGGCGCCATTTTCTGCGTCAACCACTGCAAAGGCGAGAGGATATAGATGATAATTCCCATCTTGAGCACAAGCTGCCAATAAAGTCCCATTGAATTTTCCCTTCAGAAATGTACCATCTACTGCAATAACTCTCCTCATCAATGAGAATCCCCTTATCGAAGGACCAAAAGCCACAAATGCATACTTGAACTTTCCTGCAGCATCCACATGTTGATAAGTCAAGGAACCAGGGTTTGTTTCTGTGATTTTATACAACCACCTAGACAAATTGTAATAGCTGTCTTCAGGAGTCCCTCTAACCAAAATCTGAGCTTCTTCTCTCACTCTCCAAGCTTGTTTGTAATTGATGTGAACACCATGCAGCATCCTGACCTGTTCAATGATCTGTTTCGGTTTGAGACCTTCCTTTTTTTCTCCATAATTGCTGCAAATCAAAGAACCCAACAACTTTGCAGATGCTTGTCTGTGGTTGGCTTTCCTGTGTGTTGTATCGCATGTATGCTCATGAACATACTTTTTAACAACGAAAAAATCTGAAAGAGGTAGCTTGATAGCACGCATCCTCCACGTGCAATTTTCATCAACACAACTCAAAAGCACTCTTGACTTGTTAGAAGAGACAGTCTTGTACTCAAACTTCCACTCTAAAGCCCATTTCTTCATCCTCAACATCAACTCTCTCTTTGTCTTAAAATAGCTATTCACCTTAATATCGCCAGCTCCTCTCGTGGTTGGTGAAAGTCCAATATGGACAGGGCTAAAATCCGGAAGAGCATTCAGAGGAACTGTAGAAACACCTTCATATAGAAGACTCTGCAAAAGTCGAGTAGTTCTGTAAGGCATAATACTTGATTATGAAGCATATCATGCAAACACAAACAGAAAAAGGGAATTAGGGACAATGTACCTGTTTTTCTCTCTGCACAGTAGAAAGAATCATTGGATTGGCATTCAATGGAACAGGAGAAGCAAATGTATCAAAAGCTTGAGTGTTACAGCTAGCTGGATCAGTACTAACCTGCAAAAGTCCAATATGGACAGGACTAAAATCCGGAAGAGCATTCAGAGGAACTGTAGAAACACCTTCATATAGAAGACTCTGCAAAAGTCAAGTAGTTCTGTAAGGCATAATACTTGATTATGAAGCATATCATGCAAACACAAACAGAAAAAGGGAATTAGGGACAATGTACCTGTTTTTCTCTCTGCACAGTAGAAAGAATCATTGGATTGGCATTCAATGGAACAGGAGAAGCAAATGTATCAGAAGCTTGAGTGTTACAGCTAGCTGGATCAGTACTAACCTGCAAAAGTCGAGTAGTTCTGTAAGGCATAATACTTGATTATGAAGCATATCATGCAAACACAAACAGAAAAAGGGAATTAGGGACAATGTACCTGTTTTTCTCTCTGCACAGTAGAAAGAATCACTGGATTGGCATTCAATGGAACAGTAGAAGCAAATGTATCAGAAGCTTGAGTGTTACAGCTAGCTGGATCAGTACTAACCTGCAAAAGTCGAGTAGTTCTGTAAGGTATAATACTTGATTAGGAAGCATATCCTGAAAAGTATAAGGAAGAAAAAAAATCATACAAACCTTAACACACAAACAACAGGTTCCATCAAATGCTCTAGTCTTGGAAATGAAAGTTCTGAGCTGACGAGTATTACCTATCGAGAGTGGGGGGAAACTTTCAATAATACATTTCATATCCAATGAAATACCATAACTCAAACTGATTTCTTCCTCTTTAACACTAAAATCTTCAGAGACAATCTTCATCAAATCTTCATACAGTAGATCTTCTTCTATGGAAATGATTGATGCATTCCTCTTCAAATCAACAAGAAACTCCCACTGGAGATATTCTTTTGAGATCCATTGTCCACAGATGCACAAAACTTCCATTGTTCTACAAAATCAACTTCAATTCATCAACAAATGAATAATGTAAAACAAAAACTAGATAATGTATAACAAAATGAAATGATTCAAACCTTAATCAAATCAGACACACGAGAGAGAGAATGAGATGAATAGACGTAGAAACGACAGATCAATTGAGAAACGACGACGACGACGACGACGATAAATAAACGGAGAGACGACGAAGACGGATCAACGGAGAGGCGAAGACGACGACGGAGAGACGACGACGATGACGACGACGGAGAAACGACGACGATGACGACGACGGAGAGACGACGACGATGACGACGATGGAGAGACGACGACGATGACGACGAGGGAGAGACGACGACGACGAAAGACAGCGATGAGGAGAAGAAGAAGCGATGAAACGAGGACGGCGACAATTGATTTCAAATTTTTCTTTTTAATTACTTAAAGAAGAGGGCATAAGGGTAAATTACCCCTTTAGTGAAACATATTTTTGTGATTTCTGATCCTGAGTGCTAGTTTGGGGAGGAAAACTTTGTTTGGTGTTCTTTGTGTCATTTTCTCTTTTTTAAATTTATTAAACGATTTTTTAATTTATTTAACTATTTTCTTTTTTTTTAATTAAAAGGTCCCAAAGTCGATAAACAACACGGTCTGGACGGAGTTGTGTGCGCATTGGGATAAGGAAGAGACGAAAGAAACTTCTTCCACCAACTCCACCAACCGCAGGAGCGACCGTAAAGGGAAGGGCGTCTTCAAGCATAACTTGGGTGCTCAATCTATTGCCTCTCTGGGAGATCGCATGGTAAGTTCAGTCGCTTTTTCTTCAATTATTTAAATTTTGAAATTTTATTTTTTTGTGCATTTCTTCTAATTTCTAATGTTTCTTTAATTTATGTTTTTTTCAAGGCGGAAGAAAATGATGGCGAGCCGGTTGATGATCTCGCCCTAATGAAGAGGGCGTATACCAACAAGAAGACCGGCCAGATTGATGACGGTCTTGTGAGTGAAGTGGTCACCCTGGTCCAAACTCAGGTGCAGGACGAAGTGTCTCAGCTTCAAACCGAGGATGACGCTTCGACGGCTTCGACCAACTTGTCCCGGTTTCGAATCAACGAAATCGTTGAATCCGTAAGTTCTTTTTTTTAAAGTTTAATTCATTTATTTATTGATTTAAATTTGGCTATTTTCTATTTCAGTCGGTTCCAAAGAAGAATGGACGTTTGGTCGGTTTGGGTCGTCGCACCCGGTCGGTTCCTCCTTCTTCTGCACAACCGCCCTTTGTTGATCCAGAAGTACTTACGGCTCAGTTGAAGGACAAGGATGATCGCATATCTTTGTTGGAGACCCAGATGGCGGCTCAACAGGCGGGCTATGAGGCACAGAGGAGGTTGAACCAGCAAATGATGGAGATTATGCAAAGGATGTACCCGAACGAGGTGTTCCCGAACGTGCCAGACCCGTAGTTTTTTTTTTCTAAAACTCGGAATGTTTTATTTTTATTTGTACAACTTTGAATATTAACTAATATGATTTCAATTTTAATTTTAATTTTATATTTTCGAATTTAAATTTCAAAAATTTTATTTTTTTAAAAAAAATTAATTTTTCTAAAATTCCGAGGAAATGAACCCTCGGAATATACCGAGGGACTAGTTCCTCGGAATTTTCCGAGGGTTCAAATTCCGAGGAAATAAACCCTCGGAATATACCGAGGGACATGTTCCTCGGAATATACCGAGGGACCCTTGTTCCTCGGAATTTTCCGAGGGTTCATTTCCTCGGAATTTTCATCGGAAAATTCCGAGGAACATTTTGTCGGAACTTCCGAGGTAAATTCCGAGGACGTTCTCCCTCGGTATATTCCGAGGAGATTTCCGACGAACTGGTGGTCCTCGGAGTTTCCTCGGAAATTTGTTTCCTCGGAATTCCGTCGGAAAATTCCGAGGGATTTCCGAGGGAAATGGAATTTCCGAGGAGTTATTTCCGAGGACTTGTTTTGTCGGTATGTCGTCGGAATAACGTTATTCCGACGACATACCGACGATTTTTTCTCTCAGTATGTCGCTGTTTTCTTGTAGTGTAATAGCAAATAGAAGAGCAATTTTTTTAATTTTTTTAACGTCTGATTAATTATATTCTTATAACAATGAGAAATGTTACATAGATAATTCTATAGCCGATAATTCTACCACCTTATGAGAATACATGTTTAACTGTGCCACTCCGAACCGTCTTATGATATACATGTTCGATGGTACGCTATGTACCATAACGAAGATTTTTTGTAACTATTTTCTTTATAATATACATAATTAGCATTTTCTGAGATTTGAACCCCTGACTTCCTGGTGTATAAACATTAATGAATCTTTAGTCAAACCACATGATTAAGGAGCTTATACTTTTTAATAGATTTTATATAGTTTTTTTTTTTGACAAACCGCTTTTAGTATATTTTAGTTAGTTTGAATAGTTTTTACTGACTTTTTAAATATTTTAGAATGTTTTGTGTATTTTTAGTTTCTTTTGTAGTGTATTAAGATATTGGTTAAATCTATATCTGAACCAAATTCGAAAAGAATCGAACTGAATCCTATCTAAATTCTCTTAAAATACTTTAGGGGCATGAACATCTAACTTAATTAAACAATAGCCTCTTCTTCTTTTATGTGGGATTCTATGTTTTTCATCAGGTTGCTTGATTTTTCTGTCACATTAGAGTAACACTTAGCTCGTTTGTTAATAGTATATAGCAAGTATCTATTTGCAAGATCTTTCAAGTGATTGGGATAGTTTAGATTCAAACATGAAGGTTTGAGCCTCTTCGCCGTGTTGTGGTGGTGGTTTCTTTGAATGTTTGCAACCAGGGTCGGCTGAGTATACAAGGCTATACCAATTTCTTTTTTTGAAAATTTTATGTTCAAATTACATATATAATAGTACATTAAAATAAATATAGTGTAATAAGATAATTTAACTTCTTACAAAGTTTAAATAAAAATAAATGTAATTTTTTATTTTAATTTTTTTTTAAAAAATTTAATAATTATAAGGTCCAAAAAAATTTTTGCTATAAAAGTTTAATAAGTAAAAGGTAGCTCGTTTGTTAAATAGTAGTATATAGTAAGTATCTATGTGTAAGATCTGTCAAGTGATTGGGATAGTTTAGTTTCAAACATGAAGATTTGAGCTTCTTTGCCGTGTTGTAGTGGTGGTTTCTTTGAATTTAGTGCGACCGTTCCTGACCATAACAATTTTATTTATTAAAAAAAATTATGTTCAAATTACATATATAATAGTACATTAAAATAAATATAGTGTAATAAAAATATAACTATGTAAAAATAATTTAACTTCTTACAAAGTTTAAATAAAAAAATAAATGTAATTTTTTATTTTAATTAAAAAATAATAATAGTTATAAGGTCCAAAAATAATTTGCTAAAGTTTAATAAGTCGGGTCCAAATTCTTTTTTTGCCCTAGGGCCCATCATCGTATTGAGCCGGGCCCTGTTTGCAACTAACCATCTTGGGCTTATTTACACCGATGTTACAAGTTGAACTCCGTTCATTACTCCGGTTGATAAGCAGAAGGTTTCTAGTTTCTACAAATGGAGTCGGGAACGAGCTTAGCCTGATGATTAAGCTCAAGGTCTCAATCATACAAATCAATGGACGAACAGAAGACACGTGCTTGATGGGAGCTTATCCTCATCCTGTTGTTGTCTACTGTTCTTGGGTTTTATTATATTAAAAATTTGTATTTCATTTTGCTTTTATTTCTCGTCTTCCTTCGTAATCTGGCTCTTTAGTGGCCCAAACTATGAATCTTTATATATAAAGTTGGTTTTTTCCCTTCTTATGACATGTGGAAGGGGAGTTTGTTGACATGTGTCCTCATGTTTTTTTTTTGTATTTAAATTCTTTTTCTTTTAGATTATTGCAATTTTCTCCATCAATTTCTAATTGTGTATTATCTAATCCTTCTCATACTTATTGGTCTCTAAAATTCAAGAAATAAATAAAATAATCTTTATATATAAAGTTGGTTTTTTTCCTTCTTATGACATGTGGAAGGGGGGTTTGTTGACATGTGTCCTCATGTTTTTTTTTGTATTTAAATTCTTTTTCTTTTAAATTATTGCAATTTTCTCCATCAATTTCTAATTGTGTATTATCTAATCCTTCTCACACTTATTGGTCTCTAAAATTCAAGAAATAAATAAAATAATATAAATATATTTTAAATATTTAATTTATTCACACCTAAAAATAGCAAGACTTTTCATCATTTTATTATTTTTACTAATTTTTATTATTTCATTTACAAATTATATTTATTTCAATATTAGTATCATAAGATAATCAAATTAAGAATAAGAAACTAGACAACCAACACATAAACTAAAAAAGCAGGACAAAGGAAGAATAATAATCGAAAGGCCAAAGCCACCAAAAAGCAGGAAAATATATGCCTAAAACACCGGAATCACAATCAGTAGCTAAAAAGAAAGAAACACCTCACAGACTAAAAAAGAACATACAATACGGCATGCAACTGAAAAAACACAAAGCTCTGGATAGAAGGGACCAAAGCTCCAAGAGACTAACTCCGCACACCTATACCAAGGAAAACACGGAAAGAAAAGAAGCAACTTGAGAGAGGGAGAATGGAAGACAACCACCAAAAAATCAGAGACTAAACTTGAGACCAGAAATAACCTTCCAAGCCCACATAGCATACACGAACGAAAACATTATCCAAATCTCGACTGGCAAACATGGTGAAAGGGAGAGCCACCAGAGATGCGATGAAAGCTGCAAAGAGATGCAAGAATAGAGAGGGAAAGGGAGACGGAGCGAAATCAGAAAACTATGGAGCCGTCCTCGAGCTATATATGAAAGAGAGCATAGAAGTCAGAACACCAAAAACTGGATCTTGAAAACCAAAACGAGCAGAGACTATTGACGGTAAGCCAACGACGAGGAATACAAAATCAAAGGCGAATAAACTCTGACCCAACCAAGGAGATGCAGTTCCTAACATCAGCTGAAATCTAAGGAAGAAGAGGAGCAATCAATATTGACTGGAACAGCCTACAATGCCGTGGGAAGCAACCGAACAACTGAAAACTCATAAATCCGTTCTGCAACAAATACCATATAATCTCATAGGTGAAGAAGGCAAGAAGAACAAGAGAAAAATGTGAGTCTTTTTCCGGTGATGGTGAGAAGCACCGCACACCAGATTTGTAACGAAATACATAGACGGTGAGGACTCAAGTTTAAAATATGGGGAGAGGGCAAAAATCATCTTAAAAATTATAATTTTCAAAAGTATGAAAAAAATATAATACAATTTTGACGATGAAACCGTTAATCTTAGAATCAACAAATGCGTAGATGCAAAGTTATTGAAATTCAATATTAGTTTACGTTAGAGGCTCATTTGACTACTAACAAGTACTATATACACAACAACACATTATTAAAAAAAAAACAAACGCAAAATATATTAACTTATCACCTACTACATAACAAACTAAAAACATCAATTAATGATCTTAACAAATAAAAACGATAACATAATTACATTATCCAAAAAAAATCATGTTCTTAGCAATAATAAAACAATATTCCGCGGACACCCCCAAGTATAATATAAAGTCGACAAAAAAAAAACTACTGAACTTGCACTTTTTCAGAAATTTGTTGAATATAAAATGAATTAAATACCAACTTCGGTTCCGCTTTTATTCATTTTGTCTTTCTTTTTTTAACACTAATTATATTGATCATGAAGAAATACTGGGGTGGAATGCAGATGTGAAATACAAGGCCGGCGGTAATAACCACGGAAACTAGATCGACGAAACCACAGTTTCCCGGTAAAGAAGTTCTAACATAGGGAGACAAAGAAAATTACAGATCCATAAACTAAAGGATGAAACCTTCTAAAGCTGATAAACATTTAAAACCAACAAAAGAAATAACAACTCAAAACCAGTAAACGATTACGATCATGCGTCCATCTTCACTAAAAACCAAGATGATAAAGGTTCCGTTTTTGTTCATTTTATCTAAAACCCATATTTATCCAAAATTATATAAAATAAACCAAACTGAACATTGTCTATATATATACTTCAAAACTGCCATCCAAAAATTTATATGATATCTTAGTTGTTGATCATATCAAGTGCGTCTTAGATACAATCCTTTTGAGAATCACAAGCGTGCAAATATGACCATCGGATCGAGAGATCCTTAAAATTGTTTCTAATACATGCGAAAGATTTCATATATATATATATATATATTAGATGTTTCACAAAAGATAAAAGCTTTATAACATACTATATATTTAGGGATTCTTCTCTTCCACCTCCCTGCCAAGAGCGATGTCCATCTTCATCTTGTTCATCTCTTTCTTTGCTTTTTCAACTTCTTCTTTCGTTGGTTTGTTCCTCTCACCGTCTACAAATTAACAGACAAAAAACATTACAAAATTAAGAACAAGAACTAAAAATGCATAAAAGAAATTAACCAAAAAACAGTAAACCTGTCTTCTTCACTTGGGTACGTAGGGCTAGGGTTAGCACTCTTCTTCGCTTCCACAGAGCTCATCATGTTAGTATTCATCTTGAGTTGTAATAAGAGAATTGGGAAAAATGGAAGTTATTTTATAGGCAAACTCACCACCTGTGAAATGAAAAATTTGTAGGTCCCCCTTACTTGGCAAAGCTAATTGTTACAGTTTTTGTAAAATCCCTCTACTAAATATCTAATACAGTATATCATAAATTTATGATAATTATAACTCTATTATATTTGTATTTCCTACATTTTTGTAAATTATAGCTAAAATATAACTAGAGTTTCCAAGGTTTCTAAGTTTTTTTATAAGCAGTTTCTGAGGTCTGCTGATTTATAGAGATATTATTGATACTTATATCAATAAAAAGTTATTTGGTAAATACTTTATTGATGTCTAGGGCACGTCCAGCTCATCACATACACTTTACAAGGTCAAACAGATAGCTCTATTTAAAATTCGACGGCACGTCCAGCTCATCCCCCCGCTGCCCCAGCTTCTTATTAAAATGCTTGTGGTGGCCTCCTGGGTCCTGGCGCCCTTCGTCTCACATTTGTTCTCTTATTTGTGAGTGAGAAAAAGAGCATAAAGGTCAAAATAAATTATACTTAAATAACACATTAAAGAGATGTTTACATGTAATACTGCAACCACCAATCCCTTCATTATTTCTCTGCAAAGTATAATCGGTACTAGACCCCATATGTAATTATAACCGTACAGATATGATTAGGACATGAAATAGTGACAGTTTTTTCTCTTCTTTTTTCTTGATGTCGTCAAACTAAATAAGGGAATAAGCCGAGTTTTTAAATTGAATCTGGGTTTATTTTTATCGAATTTAAAGTTTTCAGTCATGTACAAATATTAAAGTTGTAATACGGTTTTGTGTCAGTTTTACTCAACTCCAAATCAGTTTGATTTCAATTCTTTTAATAAGATTCAGCAAAAAAAAAATTCAATATCACTCGATTATGTTTTTATTCATTTACCTAAAATCCATCAAAAATTTATTTGAAACCGTGCAACATCACCAAAAATAAATCTAAACATTGTCTAGACTTTGATTTGACAAAAGATCCATAAAATATATTAGCTATTGATTATTTTTTTGCTTAAAGCTATTGATCATTATATTGACTATTGAGTTCCTCTTCAAAATGAATTCTTTTGAGAAAGTTCAAAAAAAAAAATTATTTTGAGAATCAGGGTTTATTCATAATTTGGTTGGTGTAAATTCTGTGATAAATAGGATCAGGGTTGATTCATAGTTAAAGATCGGACGACTATTTTTTGTTTACGAAGCCTAATACATAGTATATTAATGATAACCGCATTTATTTGTATATTTTGTTTTTCTTATTAGTAGGGGTTATTGGTTGTTGTATTTTAATTGATTTGAAAATCTAAACTAAATCTAGTGTTATTGGTTCTATGATTTTCAAATATGCATTAAAATAATGTGTTATTGGTTTAATGATTCATAAATTATGTATCAAATCAAGTGTTATTCAATCGTACGAATTTACTAATATATTTGATTTTATAATGGATTTGAATGGATTTGTTTGGATTTTTTAGTTAGAAATACAAAAGACTCAAATCCGAAGGAAAACCTCTGGATTTGCATATTTTACTTGGATTTATAAATATTATATGGATTTCTAAATTAATCAACATATATAAACCAATAATGCTTAAAGTATAAATTAATTGACCTTTGTAACGTTTTGATGTAGTTTTGGTTTCGATGTGGTGGCCCACTGCCTAGTGGGCCTTGTGGTCCAACATTTTTCTTGAAATTTTTCTTTTTTGGGACATTTATTTTCCAAAAAAAAACAATAACGGACCAGAAAAAAAAAAGCAGAAAAGACTACAGACGAAAAAAAAATTGTGATCACAAAACTAATCATTTTCAGAAAACCCTAAAATTTCTGTGGGCGTCAACATATAATGAGAATCTTCCGCAGACGATCACGTGACAGGTCAGGGTTAGGTGTATTGGTCAAGCTGACTTAAGCATTCCAGACTGAATTTGACTAGGTTTATGATGTATAAATCAACAGATGTACAAAACCCCAAGTGCTTCTAGTATACATCAATAGAACTTTAATAATGTATTCTCTATAATTCTTTACAACTTACCCTATTTAAAAGAAATATTTATTATCTATAACTCTTTAGTATTTTTTTTACATTTAAAAAGTTATATATTACATTTATTCCTTATCAAGTAACATAAATAATTTCTAGACAGTATTCAAAAAATAATTTGTTTATGTGTCGTTACCATATTCATTTTCACCAAAACAAGATCACTTAGTATTGAAAAATTGTGACATAACATTCTTAATTATGAAATGTTTAATTTCTTTTATAAATATTCATATTTTTTACAAATTTTTTTAAATATGGTAATAACTATTAATTCATACATCAACCATTAAAGTATATTTATTTATAAAAATTACTTTTATTAATATTTTGAAATATAAAATTGACTAATATTTTATTTATGTTTCTCATTTGGTATATATCTATATATTATCAAAAAAATTTGTAAGTGTGCCTTACAAATATAAAACTAGAACAACACTAATCAAATAAATTTTCGTTCATAGTTAATTGAAGGAAATTTTATTTAAATTTAACTGTTCATTCTGTAAATTAACAAATTGATTTTTACCAGTTTAGCATATTTTAACTAAAATAACAAAAGCCAAAATTTATTAACATTTATATAGATTTAAATATATAATTTTACATCTAAGGGATAATATTCATATTTAAATAAATAGTCATTATCATATAAATAAAATGTTATTTTTAAACTAAATTTTCAAATTATCATAAAAATATTTTTTAGAAAATGTAGTTTTAGTTCTAGCAAAGTTTAAATAAAATAAATTTAAATTAACTAAACCAATTTTTTCCTAGACATTATTTGAGAAAGAAGTTGCTTATATATCATCACCATATTCATTCTCACAAAAAGATGACATGACATGAAAAATTGTGACATAACATCAGTCGATTATAACCTGTAATTCTTTTACAAATATTCATATTTTTGGCAAGATTTTTTAAATATAATAATAACTATTAACTCCAAAATCAACCATTAAAGTATATTTTATTTAATTTTTTTTATTAAGATTTTTGAAATATAATAATGACTTATTTTTATTTATATATATCAAAATTATTTGTAAGTGTGCCTTACAAACATAAAATTAAAATAATGATAATCAAATAAATTTTTGTTGATAGTTTAATTGAATGAAATTTTATTTAAACTTTATGGTTCATTATGTAAATTAACAAAAAAAAAAAATTCCAGTTTAACATATTTTAGCTAAAATAAAAAACTAAAATTTATTAAAATTTATATAGATTTAAATAAAAAAAAATAAAAACTAGGAGATAATTTACATATTTTTAAATAAGTAATATAATAATTTATTTTTATACAATATAATTTTAATTGTATCTAGTTTAAATAAAAAAATTTAAAATAATTAAACCAAATCAAAAGAAACAAAAATATATATATTTACATTTTTGGTTTTATTTTTCCGAATCGATGTAATTAAAATATAAAAATAATAATGTTAACATGTGAATTAAAATTAAAATTAAAATATATTTAAAATTATTACTTATTCTTTTTTATTTTTTTATTATTTCTCATATATTTTTTAATGGTTACCGGTTTGAGTTGTTATATTATGTTTTTTTTTTGGTTTCAGGATTAGATGTGGGTGGGCCTTTTGGTCCAACATTCAAATTGTTCATTAGAATTCGTTTGGATATTTCCCTTTTCTTTGGTGAAATCCTTTTGGTCCAACATTCAAATTGTTCATTAGAATTCGTTTGGATATTTCCCTTTTCTTTGGTGAAATGGACATTTCCCTTTTGCACCAACATAGCCTTTTCAAATATATTAACATAAAAAAAAGGAAACCGATGTTCTCATAAATATATTTACATTTTGTCAAACATCATTGATGGATTAGGAGTGTTCGATGTGCGACGCTCACCCATAATACCGAATATAGATTGGTCCATATGGACCGTATCAGATTGGTCCGCTGCTTCTGCCCACCAGTAAAAGTTGTAAAACCGCAAAGTTTAGGGATCTTTAATTATGCTTGTTTCTTGTATTCTAAGTTATCCAGTTTTCGAGAGACATAGATTGTTGATGCTTCCTCAGCAGTCGCGCCATTAGAAATTCCATTGTGAACAGTGCATCGAACGGAGTCCTAGACTCCAGGTACTTTGGCTAAACCGCTTTTTCTCCCTTACGTGTGTACGTATTCTCCAGAGCTTCTCGGTATGATCTCACCTCCTCCGTGAATGCTTCCAAGTTTTTCACATTCCCGACCACCTAAATTTGAACAGATCGAGATATATGTATGAAATTAAATGAATATATACAATCACATTCATAATAGCTTTCTTGTTGGAAAAGTTACTCACCTCTTCCGCAGTCTCGCCGGCTTTGACGTATGATTTCCGGACACGAACTGGTTAATGTTTTTATAATTCTAGGCTTCTTAGCTTTTCTAATATACTTTAGATTACAACTTCGTATGATATTTTGAATTAAAACATTTGTAGACATATACAAATGTCTACAAAATTGTTGATTAAAAATCATGTTTTAAACATATACTTTAGCCTACTTACAAACAGCTCTTAAATATTTTAATAGATAGGAAATAAATTTGTCAATGAATGGTATCACGTTTAATCTAAAACTAGGTTAAGACCAACGCAATTGCGCGGGCTGAACGTCATATTATTATTTATTTATGTACATTTGTGTATGATGTATATAATTAAATTAGATTAAGCACCTAAATCAAAACAATACCTCTTGGTAATTAAATCAAAACAATCATTTTATTTATTTAATATGGTATATAACTAATTTCAATGACATACACATAGATATTTAGTACATTTTAATATAAATATTTATTATTGACATTTTACATAAAATATTTCATATAGTACAATTTCTAATGTGCGATTTTTTCAATGCAAATTTCAAAATTAAAATATTAAGGTTTCAATACATTTTTAGAAACTAACATATTTATGTATTTTATATGTTATATAGTTTAAGTTTAAACTATATTAATATATAATATGAATATCTATTAAATGAGACTTTGTATTCATACGATTTATGATTATTTGTAGCTTGTTATTACAAAAAAAAAGTTAAACTATTGATCACAAAATTTGAGTGTGAGATATTTAATGTTTTTAGTAATTTATAGTCATTTCAAAATTTTAAAATATAACATATACAAAAAATATAATTTTGTATTATATGGTTAATGTAATTGTTTAACTCTTTTAATAATATAAAAGTAAACAAAAAAAGAGCTAAGATACAAAGATTGTTATCAAATATTTATTATTCATAATCATCAATTGTCATATATATATATATATATATATACGTTAATCATATTAGGTAATTCTATAGTTTTTATTTAAAGAAAATTCGAGAATATTATTTTGTACAGTATTTATCAATTTGATAGTTAGTTTAATAAAATGTATAATATAAGTTAAGATGAACCAACCTATTTTTTAAAAAATTTTGAATTCATGATGACACGTGGCTACAAAACAATGTTGTAATGTTCCTCGGTTAATATATAAGAAATATAATATATAAGAAATATTCCGTGTTCACCTTACTTAATGCTTGATTAATTTAATGTCAAAGAAAAACGCGCTAAAGAAAATTGCATAAAATGTGAAATGTCTACTTAAATGCACAGACGATTTTCCTTTTTTTTAAAATGATGATTATATAATATACTCTCCTAAGTACATGTGTAGAGATTTTAATTAATGTCACACGATTCGGTCTATATTTTGGATCATAAAAAGACCTCTAATGAAATATTAATTTTGTATTAAAAGGTCAATGGCATGAATTGTAATAAACACATGAAGAAATGTTATTAATTGTCAAAAGCTCCATAATCGAACAACTATTACAAAAAAGGAGAAAAACAATAAGCGTCAAAAGGAAAAAAAAAAAAAAAGAAAGAAAGGAAAACTAACTATTAAAATTATGAATTTAAGGAAACTAGTATTAATTCCTCGAGGTTGCACCCCAATATATATATATATTAATTTAGAAGCCCTAAATCGCTGCTATAACTTTCTCTCGAAGATTGAGCTACAATGTGTTTGTCTACGGAGACAGCGGAGCTTCCTATGCATGTGGTGACGGATGAGATTCTCACGAGATTGCCTGCTAAATCTCTGATGAGATTCAAGTGCGTTTCAAAGCTCTGGTTATCGCTCATCCGCTCACGTTATTTCTCCAACCGTTTCTCAAAGGTCCCATCCCCTCGTCTTTACATGTGTTTATGGGATCAAGCCACCATTGGTGACAATGAAACATACACATTGGCTCCTCTAGACACTAGGCCTTCAACGTCCACCTTTGTTGTTGACGACAATCTGCCCGACCCAGCGATTGGAGGTTACATCTTGCAAAATCTTGGTGGCTTCATGATCTACGTCTATAGGAGAGAGCCCCATATCTATAACCCTGCCACCGGACAATTGATAGGCATCCCCTTAAGAAGTTCCGACCACATCGTCGTACCTCCTGGAGGAGAAAAGGTCGTCACCTATTATTTCGGATACGACCCACTTAGCCACAAGTACAAAGCGGTCTCCTTGATTAGCGTATTCTTAGAGGAAACTAAACAAGTCATAAGTTCAGTGAATTATATCTTTAGCCAAAAAAATAAACTAGGTTATTGGAACAAGGCTGCTCTAACCACTACAAGAAAACATCGGCATACTGAGGGAAAAAATCGTCGGTATGTCGTCGGAATAACGCTATTCCGACGACATACCGACGAAAAAAGTCCTCGGAAATAACTCCTCGGAAATTCATCTTTCCTCGGAAATCCCTCGGAAATTTCCGACGGAATTCCGAGGAAATGAATTTCCTCGGAATATTCCGAGGACTTTTTTCGTCGGAAATTCCTCGGAATATTCCGAGGAAGATGTCGTCGGAATATTCCGAGGGATACACTTCCTCGGAATATTTCCAAAATTAAAAAAAAAAATTATAAATTTATTTTTTTAAATTGAAATTCGAAAATATAAAATTAAAATTGAAATAGAAAAAATATTTAAAATACAAAAAATAATAAAATAGTTTTTATAAATAAAAAAAATGTTTTATAAATACAAAATTAGTTTTAATAAATATAAATATTTTTATAAATATGAAATCATCTTTTTATAAATACAAAATAGTTTTTATAAATACAAAAAATAATAAAATAGTGTTTATAAATCAAAAAAATGTTTTATAAATACAAAATTAGTTTTAATAAATATAAATATTTTTATAGATATGAAATCATCTTTTTATAAATACAAAATAGTTTTTATAAATACAAAAAATAATAAAATAGTGTTTATAAATCAAAAAATGTTTTATAAATACAAAATTAATTTTAAAATATGAAATCATCTTTTATAAATCCAAAAATCGAATTTATATACAAAGAACGTTTTGTATATTTAAAAATAGTTTTTATAAATACAAAAATAAAAAAATAGTGTTTATAAATCAAAAAAATGTTTTATAAATACAAAATTAGTTTTAATAAATATAAATATTTTTATAAATATGAAATCATCTTTTATAAATCCAAAAATCGAATTTATATACAAAAACGTTTTGTAAAATCGAATTTATATAGAAAAAACGTTTTGTAAATACAAAAATAATAAACAATTTATAAAACAAGTTCTAAATCAATTCAACACAACCAAATCACAATTCTAAACCTATTACACAACAAATCACAATCCTACCCAATCACCCTAACAAAAATCTATCAAAAAACTTCTAAAATCATCAAATCTACTTAAAAACCTAACAAATAGGACCTAAGAGAGTGGGATAGGGTCCTTACATGATTTGTAAGGGAATGGAAAGGATTCGCCGGAGAGATCGTCGCGAGAGAAGGTGGAGAACGCCGGAAGGAGAGAGAGATCGCCGGAGAGGAAGAAGAGAGAAATGGGGAAGAAGAGAGAAATGGGGAAGAAGATGCGGTTCGAGTTTATAAAACCTTGGGTCTGACGGATATTTTCCGTCGGAATTCCCTCAGTATTTTCAATTTCAATTTTCGCGAAATATTTGGCGGCTTGTTTGCCCGGTTAAATGAAAATATTCCGAGGAAATTCCGACGGCCACTTAAATATCCGTCGGAATTTCCTCGGAATATTTTCATTAATTCGAGGAAAAAGAATATCCTGTGCATATATTTCTATTAATTTATATTGTTCCTCGGAATTTCCTCGGAATATTCCGAGGAAATACCGAGGAACTAGTGTTTGGGGTTTCAAAACATCAATTTTTTTTGCCGTATTTCATTTCTTATACAATTGTAATGCATACCATTGAGGATTCTTTGTATAGATGAGCATAAACCATGAAATAACAAATTTCAAAACGAATTGTAAGTATTCCCTTTACCGTTCATTAAAGTGTATAAGTGTTTCTCTTATGTTGTGGGGATTTCGTTCATACAATCGGAAAAGTGTTTATTATAGGGTAAGGAACAAATTTTTGACTTCATAATGAACGTAAGACACTTAATAAGGGTTATATAGGTGTTATTCAAACCGCAAAACGTTGTTTTCGGTTTAAAAACCCTATTTCCTCGGAATTTCCTCGGAATATTCCGAGGGAATTCCGAGGGAATTCCGAGGAAACCCTTTTCTTCCTCGGAATTCCGTCGGAATATTCCGAGGAAATTCCGAGGAACTAGTGTTTGGGGTTTCAAAATCTCGAATGTTTTTTTATAAACGAATCGATCGATGGATTTATGTCCAGAAACGCATCGATCGATCACTAAGATGGAACAAAGCGTAACAATGTGATCGATCGATGAGATTATCCCATCGATCGATCTAGGATATCAAGTGTTCCTCGGAATTTCCTCGGAATATTCCGAGGAAATTCCGAGGAACTAGTGTTTTGGGTTTCAAAATCTCGAATGTTTTTTTATAAACGCATCGATCGATGGATTTATGTCCAAAAACGCATCGATCGATCACTAAGATGGACCAAAGCGTAACAATGTGATCGATCGATGGGTATATGTCCAAAAACGCATCGATCGATCACTCGTTCGTCGGAATTTCCTCGGAATTTTGTGAGGAACACATTTTTCCTCGGAATTTCCTCGGAATATACCGACGGATTAGTGTTTCCTCGGAATTCCGTCGGTATATTCCGAGGAAATTCCGAGGAAACCCAAAATTTGGGCTTCCTCGGAATTTCCTCGGAAATTCCTCGGGAAATTCTGAGGATTTCATTTTCCGTCGGAATGTCCGTCAGAATACCGATGTTTTCTTGTAGTGAACTCCAACGGACTTTTGTCCTCACATGCCTTCCAAAGGAGGAATCTCTATCGATGCAATTATTTATTACTTGGCTTTGGTGGATAGAGATCGATTTGTGGTTGTTAGTTTCGACATTAGATCTGAAGAGTTCAACATGATCCAAGTACCCAAGCTGCATGAAGATGCCCCGGTAGATACCCCAGATCTGACTCTTTTGGAGCTTGGAGGAAAAGCAACTCTATGTGACCCAACCAATCTTAGAGACAAGGGTGTCTTGGCCTTATGGACCCTGGAAGATGTCGGGAGCAAGAAATGGTCGTCCAAGAGTTTGGTTTTGAAGCCTTCTCAGCTGCCTTTAGTCGACAGCATTACATTCAGGGTAAAAGGTACAACTCAAAACGGCAAGGTTTTCCTGATACCAAAGGATTTTCTTTCTCCTTTTCACATTCTCTCTTATGATATGCAAAACAATGATATGAGAAAGATTGAGATCAAAGGTATACCGGACGTCTGGTTTAATATGTACGAAGAAGCTGACCTACATTTTGATGTGATGTTTATGGACCAGAGTGAGAGCCCAATCTATATTGATTTCCTGTCCTGTTTTGACTGGGGAGATGGAGATTGAAAGATGGAAGAAATCAAACATATCACGGAATAATGAATCTGAAAAAAAAAATCCAAGAACATCAGAGATTGTAGAAATTAAAATTGGTTTAATCCTTATAGTACAAATTTATGCATTTTCTATATTTATTCTAAAAGAGTAGCAATACTTTTTCATAAACACTTTTGTGCTTATTCTTGTTATCAAGAGATATTAAACCCATATGCTCTTTGAAGAGTAGCAAGTCTAGTTAGGATTCTATTTCTAAAATCAACCAAGTAATTCGAGTCGACAACCTGATACTGTCTTCACCGAAACAGAGCTTCGACGAGAATGCTGCAAGTAGAAGAAAAACAAAACGCGTATTCAATAAAACCACCATAACTAACTCAAACAGAATAGTTCCAATTCTTTTCCCTCTCTTTAGAAGATATTCCAGGCTACGTAAACTGATAAAGTAGTCGTCTTTGTCTCTACAAGAAAGCTGAATCCACCTGAGTATTGAACTATATATATGTATATATATGGTTCAATATGGCTCCAAAATGTAATGCAGTTGAGCTGATTTCTCACAAGGTAAACTGAAATTGTTCAAAGAAAATAACGACTAACGAACATCAAACCATATTGTAACGTACCATGAATATTATACTGTAAATTTAACAGCAAATAAAAGTGCAATTCGAAGTTATAAAAATCATTATACACTCAAAACTTCACCAAAAAAAAAAAGAATTTTGTAGGAATGTCATATAGTTAAGAGCCTTGCAAATAGATAACCAAGAGTAGATTGTCTCGTTAACTAACCCTAATCAGCGTTAAACGTTCTCTAATGATTGTAACACATCAAGATTCTAGTAACATATATTTCTGGCCTTCCTATATACTACACGAATCACAATAATTGAGCTTGTTATAGTCTTCACCTCGAAGTTGTTGCTCGTGGGGATAATAAATATAAGCTATATATATATATTCTTGCATATATGAAATACCTAGAACCATCCTCATAGGTAAGATACATAACTAAAGATGGAGATAATATATAGAAAAAATCAAGATGTCATAAAAGTAATCTATATATAATAGCAAACTGAAATTTGGAATCTGCTGACATCATCTTTTTTATAGGAAAAAAAAAATCAGAATCTAATGGTTGAAATTGTTTTAATTTGATGATATAAGAGATAAAAAGTTATCTTCCTTTGAGTAGCTGACATCATCAAAAACTGTCGTTGTCATCTTCCCCGAATCGTTTCCTATTCTCAAGCAACACAACTCTCAAGTCACAACCCTTAAATGGTGTCCCTTATCAATCTATATATCTATGTTCCATGTTTTCAACACATCATTCATCCGTACGTCTTTTCACGCAGAATCTCACAATCAATTTTTACGTGATCGCCTTCGTAAAAAAATTGACAAATTCTCGCTATCCCCAATTTTCTAAAAGATCTTGCGTCTTTTAGCGTTGTTAATCTTTCATTTTTATGTGTACATGTTCGGCTGAATCTCGTCTTCTTTTTGGCTACGAGCAATCTGTTTCTCTAATTATTTTTTTATTCCGATTTTTTGTTTACGAAACTCCTACTTTTGTTTCTGTTACTGGTATTTTATGATTCGCTGTGGTTTTAGTTTTTCGTTAACTCATGGTTGTTTGGTGTTGCATCAGACAAAGTGGCCTTATCTTGTCATATTATATTTTCTCTAGAACAGTAGTTATTGATGGTTTTGATCTAATACTTCTATTTATAACTTTTCTTTATCGACTGACAACTTCTTTCTAATGGAATGGATGTAATTTCAAGTGGTTGATGTCTGGATTTTAAAAAACTTGACAGATCGTTGGGAATTTGCAAATGAGAGGTATTTTAGATTGCGCAAACAATTACTATACTATGCTCCGGCATAGCCTTAACAAAATTCTCAAGAGCAGAACTCATATGTAGGTGAGCACGTTTTTTTTTTACTGAACAATACTTTCATTAAGACTGCAGCCTGAACTTACAAGAGGAATGACAAACATACAATCCAAACTGCTCAAAATATTGAGAAGCGAAGCAGACAGATAACAGGTTATCTCCTGATACTAAAGCTCCGCACAAGGAGCAGGGCCGGCCATGGGCCAAGCCCAATGAAACATTCGCCTTGGACCCCCAAAATTTTTGAAAATTTTTATATGTAAATAGGCCCCCAATTTGTAAAAAAAATTTTTTTAGGCCCCCAAATTTTTGAAGTCTTCAACTCCAAACTCTCAGGGCCGGCCGTGACAAGGAGACTCATGAAACTAAGAAAATTACATATACGATCAGTCAAAAGTCACAACACTTCCTTCTTAAACCAAGGTAAAGGATCGCTGGAGACATTGAAAACCAAAGATCTAAATAGACAGGACCTACAGAAATTAAGAACATGGTACGGACCCCAACATTGTATAACCCGGCGAGGCCACAATGATAGTTGTGGGAGACCAACAACATCTGATAGATCTATCAAAAACAAAGGCTAGAACTTTAGAAGCCAAGAGTAACCACCAGGACATGCGTCAGAACAAACACTACCGGCAACCGCAATTAGACGAGCCATTGACTACGGAAAGAACCCAGTCCGGCAAGACCACCAACGGCAAAGACGAGGAAACTGAGAATGCTTTCCTCAAGATATCGCATCCGTACAAGGACGATCTTCCACGAGCAAGAGAAGCGGTTACGAGGAGGTCACACCCAAACACCAGCATCGACAAGGCCAACGAGCGCTACAACAGCAAGGGCGATCACAAGACATGGAGCAAACTAACCACCGCAAGGTGAGCACGTTTAAGTGAGGAACTCTGGACTCATAAAGCGTGGAAAGTTACAAAATCAGTGGATGACAGTTTTAAACTATATTTCTTTGTAACGTGCATGTGTATTAAGAAAATTAAAATTTACTAACTCAACATAGTAATGATGCCGTGATAGTTAAAATACTAACTAATATAAACAGTAAATAAAATATTATTTACCAGAAACAATATAAGATTTTGTCTAATATAAAAAAAATTTCTACAATAATTTGAAGTGTCACTGTAATTAATGGTAACTGTTTATATATTGAATTAAATGGTGCTGATTAAGAGTTCCAGTTTTAAAAGAGCAGTAATAAAAATAACACCTTTTTAAAAAACTTGTGTTTTGTATCTACTAAGACTTTGACCTTGATGCTTGTTGATAGTCATTGCAAAACATAAACAATCTACAGTTAATTCTTTAGGTGTTGATAGATATTAATATATATTTTTATTTTAATGTAAGCAAAATAAACTGTATGATACAAATATATTATGTATTCCATGTGGCCATAAGCTCTGTGAAAAGTGTTTAATTAGTTGACTACAAATAAACGGTCTTTGTCCTTTAATTATGCCGTTATTGTTTACCTTAAACAAATTACTATTTTAATATAATTAATTATAATGTAATATTTATAAAGTACAACACACCCATATTTACTTTCTCTTTTTAATATTGGTCTATATTTTTCAGATGTAATTCATTATTTTATTTAAGAACACCAACTAAAACATTATAACAATTGTTTTTCTTATACTTTCCGGTTTTACTCTGGATGAACTTAACTTGTAAAAATAGTATTAAATATATTTGGAAATATTGTGACCAAATATATATCGGCTATTTCTGACTTTGTAGTATAAGAAAAACCAACTTAAATGTAAAATAACCGCATAGATATTAGGATCAAATCTACGAATGGTGGTGAGTAGTGAGATGCAAGCATATTTGACGTTTCCAAAAAAAAAAATTGGGAGTGTTTAGTGGACAAAGATGAGTTGTTTTTTTACGTAACTGCTATAATTTTTAATTAATTTATTTAAAACATAAACAGTTGCCCTCTCTGAAAATTCTTTTGTACGATTTTGTCATTTTCGTTTGATTATTATGAGAAGTGAGGAAGACTCACGTTTATAGAACCAGCAACCAAACATTATTTCACCAATTAGTAACTTGACATAATCCTACAATACTGATTTTATGATTTATGTTTTGATAACGTGTTCAATATGTATTGCAGTGCATCCTCATATACCACATAACCTTAAAGTTAAAACTGCTATTAAAATGAGTAATTCATTATTTTTGCAACTGGAAAAGTGGGGCGAAACACAATTATTAATCCTGAATTTCGAAAACGAGTAGATCTATCTCCATTTCTCCAAAACAGTCAACTTGTTTCTAGAAATCTCATTTTTTTTTCCATGATTGTGTTGAAGATGATAATCCTCAAGCCCTTTATCTTCATGGTTTGGAAAGTTTATGTGTATTTGGAGAGCTACACAATGGATGCTTTTATATTGAAAGAGCCGCAAACATTTGTGATGAAAAGGCAATAGTTATGAATGCTCTCATTTTTGTATGTTTTGGATTACCTGAATCTGGAGTTGATGTACTTGACAATAGCTGACTGGAACAACAACTTAAATGCGGTGACTTCATATGCCAAAGAAATCGAATTGACTTTGTTGCAATTTTGTGTTACTGGTCATGGTGTACTTGAAGGAACTTGGTATTGTCCATTACCAGAATGCGAGTTTAACCATGCATTTTTTCCATGTTCACTTTGTTTTTTTATAGGCACTCTATTATTATTAAAAATCTATGTTAACTTGTAATATCTATGTTAACTTGTAATATTTAGTTTTATGTTTCAAACGTTGTCAACTGTTTCTTTTTATTATTGTGAATATATTTGACTACTATACATTTGTGACCCAGCATGGTTAAATAGGTACACGCTGAACAAACGCTAATGATTTCAAACCGTGTCTGCGGTAATGTAATATTGATAAAATTGAAGTTGACTCTCCTGCGAATATGGACAAGTTAAGAAACGCGTGAACATTGTCGTGAGAGTGTTTCTTTAATCTTCTTGCAGACGAGATGAGATAACATTTTTGTTTACACATTTTGAGACTAATACAATTGATAATTTTAAATAATTATCGGAAATAATGAAACTACATAAGTATAAATATCAATCAAATATAAAATTTCTACTAAAACAATTGATAAAATAAAATTTTCGATTAAGTTGAATAATTGCCACTTTGAAAAGTACTTATATACGAAGTTCTCTATTAAATACTTAACTGAATATGTTATGTAATTAAATTACTGAAAACCGGTATAACTGAAGACATTAATTTTATGTTTTAACCATTGTAACATTTGGTTCATACCTTTTGCAAGTGCATGACTGTGCGTATAAATGATTTCTTTGTTGAGAAAGAGTGGCTACAACTTCAATCATGGAACTACCTGAAGATATTGTATGCGATATTTTATCGAAGATTTTCAATCGGTCAAATAAAGATTTTGGAATTGTAGATTGGTCAATAAAGAGATTTATAGAATCTCAAAATCGTCTTTTATTTTTTAAAAATCTAAAAATTAGGAACGTATTCAAACCTCCATGCAATGAGAGGTATATTTCTAAACATAGTAACTTCGTAGACGATTGTGTTCTTCTTAATAACAATGTTGAAGCCATGTTTTTATCTGGCATAAATGAATTCTATTTTAAAAGAGACAAACATAAAGTTCTCAAAGGATTAAAACATGCCGCAAGTTATATGCATGCAAAATCCATGTATATATTAGGTATTAATGTTATTGGAGATGGTGATTTAACACAAGGCTCTACATTAATTAAGGAGATATTTAATAGCAAAGGAATATTTCAGCTTACAAAATGTTATACAAGTCTTAAATCGCTTTCTTTGATGCTTTCAATGAAAAAACACAATTTTTATAGAGACATTTTGGACGGAATAGAAGTGCAAAAATATTGTTATTGTGTAGATTGTTTAGTATAAAAAGAACTTGTTAAATTCCTTAAATATTTTTATAATTAAATAGTAAAAATGGTTTATTATTTCTCTAAGAGGTTATTAAATGTTTGAATTTGTAGCATACGATTTATTTTGCTTACATTAAAATTTAAAAATATATATATATATATCAATAGTAAAATAATATTTTCAGTGATTATTATGTTTAAATTTATAAAAAAAAATTAAAATATTAAACTAATTGAGATGAATGTAACTTACCATATGTAACTAAAATCTGGAACAAAATAAAAATACCAGTTGTATTGTACCTTAATAAGGTTTTTTAATATTATATATTTTAGGGTTTTCTGCAAAAAAAACCCTCAATGTGGTTTTTTTTGCAAATTAATCCGCGAACTCAAAAACCCACGGGTCAACCCTCCAAGTGCCAGTCAAACTGCAATATAACCCTCGACCGTATTTATGTGTATTTGACTGTGTATAATTTTAACATTTTTTCAATACTAGGTCGTTTTGGCGCTAATTTTTTAATGAAAAAATTTTGTTGAACTCGTGGTTTGAAATTTGAACCTTAAATACCATGTGCATGCTATATAACCATCTCGGCCAACAAATATATTTGTTTACTTAACAAACGCAATTATATAGATTTCTAAAACGAAATGACCTTGTTTTTCTCGGACATGGGAGCTTGCGTAAATGCACAATGAAGGTGGGGTTCAACAAATTTTTTTCATTAAAAAATTAGCGCCAAAACGACCTAGTATTGAAAAAATGTTAAAATTATACACAGTCAAATACACATAAATATGGCCGAGGGTTATATTGCGGTTTGACTGGCACTTGGAGGGTTGACCCGTGGGTTTTTGAGTTCGCGGATTAATTTGCAAAAAAAAACCACATTGAGGGTTTTTGCAGAAAACCCTATATTTTATTATATGCATCATTGGTTGATTTAGTTAAATACTTAATATTTTAAACATGTTTTGATTGCAAAAGCATAATTATAACTTTAGATCAAACGGTGTGCCGGTACCATTAGAAGGAAGCTCCTGACTGTTTTGGTTGTGGTGCTGTTGTTGACCTTCTGCAGTTGAACATGTAAACAATGGCAAAGAAGCCCCCGCCGCAGTTTCATGGGAAAGCGCCGGTGCATGTGCTTTCAACAGGGGCATGGAAGAGGATGAAAGCGGCGTTGAAGAAAATGGAGTTATGTGATTAAAAAGTTATAGATGTTCTACCGGTACAATATAAGAAGGCGGAGACATGTTAAGGAATGGAACTAAGTTTTGAAACAGTTTGGTTGGTCCTGCGTTTGAGCTTGGAAGAACTTTTACTTAAAGTTGCATCCCTTGGCTTAGTGTCTAAGCAATCCACAAATGAAATACCTAAACAAAATTAACCAAGTATTTGAAAATGTTTATATTTAATTTAGTATTGTTTCCCCCGCGAACCGCGGGGGTCCGAATCCTAGTACACGTAATAACGATCCGATGTTTCAAAAAATTTATCCTCTAGAAATTTCATTTCAACATTAGCATAATATGGGGTAGAGCAGGAATAAGAAGGAGGATAAACACAACGATGAAGAGAATAATAGCGTAACAAGTCCATTTTCTCGAGCTCTTTTGGTTCTCCCTCGCGTCTTGGAGCTGATCAGTCCCTCTTCTCACAAACGAGCTCGCCTTAGCCACATGGCTCTCTATATTGTTAAGCTGCTGCCCTTGCGCTTCCACTAAAGCCGCCATGTCCAAGAAAACTTGGTGCAACTCCAGTAGATTCTTCTCAATCTCCTTCACCGCATCATGTCTTTCTTGAATCTCAGAGATCGTGTCCATGATTTGACCTCTTCCTTGCTCTTGAATCGCTTTTTGGAGGAAGTTTTCACTCTCACCGCTTGCTATCAAGTTATCGATTGTTTGCTCGTCCGCTTGTTCTCCTGTTATCGTGAAATACCTTCACCAATTCCGACATAGTCATTATTAATAAGGGGTCTAACTCACGTTCAAAATCTAGCTCGAAAGTGAAAGATTTATGTCAGATGTGGAACATTTAATAGTCATATATCCTTGCAACACAAGAAGACAAAACATAGCAAGCTTGCAATACAAGAAACCTAAAAGTGGAAATACCTGCGCTCTACGGTTTCTTTATACTCATCGTTCATCCGTGCACGTAGACTTTGGAAACTATCCATCAAATCCTTGAGCTTCTTCCCAAGACCACTAACCACAGAAGACCGGGTCCTATCCGTAGACGAACCGGGTCCACAACCCGGGACATTACGGCTGTTAGCGTTGGCTTTCTCTAAGGCTTCTAGCTTCTGCTTAATGATTTTGACTCTCTTAAGGACCTGACCTACGTCAGCATCCATCTTAGCTCGCAGCTCCTTGACCTTTTTGGCATTGTGCACCGTCTTGCACTCTTCGTTCGAGTCTTGAAGCTTCTTGTAAAAAGTGTCGACTCCTTTCATGTCATCTTTTACATTTTCGACGTCCTCAAAAAACTTGTCGAGGTTCATCGTTTCTTGACCTGCCTCCACATCCCCAAACTGAGCTTGGTTCCTCTTGAACGAATTTGAGAATAAATCATTCATTTTTTACTCTTTTTGAAAAAAAATATGTAACAATTATTATTTTTGTGATTTTTTTTTTTTCTTTTCAATGCTTTTGAATGATGATGATCATCATTGTCATATTCTGTCAGAGTACGAGGAGGTTTTGTTGGGAATGAGAGTCGCAAGCAGTTTTGGTAATTATCTAAAATTGGTTTAGTGGCATAACTTTGTCTTAACTAAATTAGCTAACTTTTTGAAAAAGACGTAGTTACCCATGTAATGGGCCGAGCCTAAAGCCCAAATAAAAGTCCAGTTCTCCTTGTATCATCTTCTTCTTCAATATTAACTTGGTTTTGACTAAAACCTCAAACAAACCCTACTGAATCGCTTCGTCTCTGATCGGAGGAAGTATCTGGCAATGAATGTAGAGGATGAGGGAGCCGCGGGGGCATTGGCTCCGCCGACTAGAGCTAAGCACATTGGTATAAGAGCTCTAAAGAACAAAAGCGTCACCGTCTCTTTTGATGAGAAAGATCTCAGGTATCGTTAAAAAAAATCTAAACTTTCTGCTGTTTCTTTGGAGTCAGAGTCGATACTCAATCTGGGTATCTTTAATGGATGTTTGCTTACGTAATTATCTGATTTTTTTGGTGTGTTCCTTTAAGTTCTGTTTTGTGCTATTCATCATCATCATCCATATGTTATTTGGATAGTTTCAAGAACAGTATCATGTTTTTTATGATGCATGAGTGATCATAGTTTATGATATGTCAGAGAGATTTTTAATGCTTCAATCATTTGTGGATATTGTTTCTTACTATTTTGTTTGAAACAGAGCCTGATGCTTCAACTTCTGGTAACTTTTCATAATCACTTTAGTTTTCAGTTTGGAGATAATTTCACGTTTTGATTGAGAAAGAGAGCTCTACTAATGGTTGATAGTTTTGTCTCTGTAACTTTAGAGAACTGATTGATTAGAATCGAGAAGTTGCACTGTTGAGTCTTTTTGTCTTCATTGAATGCTTTTGCCTTAGGTATGCATGTTCTGATATTTGATGTGTGTTTCCTTGTGGGTCAAAAGGAACGACGATGTATGATACAGGGGAGCTTAAAGTGACTATGACGACAAGCGAGATATCTCGTGAAGAGGATGAGCCTGTTCGCAGGGAAAAGACCCAGTCAACAGAATCCGATGGTTCCACGGCCAAAGCCTCCACATCACAGCCGGCGCCTTTGAGGAAATCCAAACCCTCGAAGCAGAACCGGAGACACAAGTCAAGCACCAAAACCATGAAGAAAAGAGATAAGAAGAGAACAAGCAAGAGGGATCAAGAGTTCACGTTAGTAAAGAGAGATTTGTTTTGTTTCCCTTTTAGTGACAAGCTTTCATCAATCACATTTGTAATGTCTAGAGACTAGCGCAGAGAGAACAAAAGATACATTATTAACCACTATCCTATGTTGTTCGTTAAAGAAAATCAGTAACATTCACGTTAACAACAAAAAAAGAAAACAAAAAACTTCTCTGGTCTAAATCTTCTCTTTCAGGAATCAATCTCTCTTGTTCATTCTCATCTTAGCTTCGGTTTCCCCACTATAAGGAGCAACGTGGAAAGCGTATTGCTGCATAACAGAGAAGACAATCATCTCAAGAACCACAAGCACGTTTTGCAGAGCTTCCCCAAGCTGCTCCACCTCCAGCCAGAAATGATGCGACTTTATCAACCCCAATCCCACCAATACCTCAAGCACTACTCCCTGCACCAACACACAGGTTTCTCAAGATCAAAAGAAGAACAACAACAATGTGATAATCCTAAGTCTATTGAGATGAGACTGTGTATATATACCTGCCAAAAGCAGAAGAATACTATCCCTTGAATGCACATGAACTTGGTAAGCGGCTTATGAGGCTCCAACTCTTTAGCAAAAACATGGAAAAACTTCACCAAAGAATACAAAGCCAAGTATACCGAGACGTTTAGAACAACGGTGAAGATCCAGCTCAGCCACGGTGGATAAATCCCGAGAAGCTGCAGTGATATCATCAAGAAGGAACACACAGGGCGGATAACACAGAACTGCCACGTCCAGTTATTGAGCTGTTCCAGCGTGCTGTGATCCAGATGTGTGGTCCGAGGAACGAATAGCGTCATTGGAAACGAGTGGTGGATCTCTCTCCCTTTAATCTCATCAGGGATGATCTGTCCGCTCGTGGATATGTTGAGGTAGCTATACATCAACGCCAAGAACTTAGCAATGACCTGAAACAACAACAACAACAACAAATCAAGAAACAGCCATAGAGAGGGAGAGACTCAAGAATCGAGTTAACCTACAAGTGCCTCATAGCAATCTTTAGCGGCGTCTAGAAACATGAAGAAGGGTTTGCTTCCTTTGGCATCAAGCAAGCCCAAAAAGGAGGTGATAGCGTAAACGGGAGCCATGAGGACAATGATGAGAATGGCTCTCTGCTCTTTAGGGTTCTTCCAGTAGAAGAGGTGCTGTGATATGAGCTGCATGGTGAAGTGCATCGAGAGCAAGACGCAGAACACGGATCCCATCACCGTGATCTCCGAAGGAGATAGAGTTGACAAGTCAACCATTCTGCATCGAAATTGAGAAAAAAAGTTAACTGAATGATTCATTCACAAAGTTTCTGACTTTTCAATCAGATGTTATACTCTAGAGAAACCCAGAATCAAATTAATTCATGAACGAGCTAAGAGATTCCAAACCAAAACGAATAAACAGCTGAATCGAGCTGAAAAGGAGACAACTTTCTTTGAAAGCTCTTCAGGGTCACTCAAAGATCGAAGCTTTATGCAGAGAGGAGGATCCAAACCTGATTGAAACAAGCGGGTGACGTCTATTGAAGAAGAAGACGATTCAAGATGAGAACTTCACCGTACTGTGATGGTAACGATTCTTCAAGTAGTGAAGCTGTTCTTCATTGACCGGTTGAAAGCAAGAGACAAGTCAACGTTTCTAGATGAAAAAGTTAGACACTAAAAAAGAAAGAAGCAGGAAAGTTTTTTTGGTTGAAATGTTCATAAAAGAAAATTAAGACTCATTTCTTTTTCATTGGTCAATGCATTTAAATATTATAATTTATGGATTTTTTGAGAACTATATAATTTATGGTTGAAAAACTTTTTTTGAGGTTATTATAAGGGAAATTGACTTTTTCTGACGGTCATTTTGTAATGTAAGAAAAAAAAAAGACGCAAACGTTTTAGCAAACATTATTTGTCACGCAGGGATGATGCTGTTACAACCGACGAATATGCTTTAGTTAATAAAATAGCGACTCTTTATCTTAACGTTTATGTATATCTCGTGTTCCTAATGTCAACCTTACGATAGGAACGTATGAGACTAGCAATGTCTTGCTTGCACACAAACTCAACATCTTTTATTATGTTACTTGTCATTAACCTAACTTGTAAGTCCATTCTTGTCTCTATATTTACAATATGTATGTATATTCTGTTTGCAAATTCTCTCAAGTTGTTGTAGACAAGAGAACATAGAGAAGACACTCTTATTCTACAAGAAAAGATTTGAAGTTTGGAGATATGGCATCGGCTTTCAGATCACCCACAAGGTTGATTTTTGTATTTGGTGTAATGGTTTTGTGTTCGGTTTCTCCTGTCCGTAGTTGGAGTAAAGAAGGTCATATTCTTACATGCCGAATTGCTCAAGTAAGTTGATGATCCAGTGGGTTTTATATAAATGAATTATGCATACAAGTAATACTATTGGGATGTTAAGCCATACCAAGTTTAAAGATTCTTGGTAGAGAATTGGTAGTTCTTACAAAAGTCCGTGTGTGTTTATGTGGTGTGAACAGAAACTTTTAGAAGCAGGACCGGCACATGCCGTAGAGAATCTACTACCGGATTACGCAAAAGGAGACTTGTCCGCATTATGTGTGTGGCCAGACCAGATCCGACATTGGTACAAGTACCGTTGGACCAGCCCTCTCCATTTCATCGACACTCCCGACCACGCCTGCTCTTACGAATACTCCAGTAAGCCATAAACCGTGGCCGTTTCTAGCTTACTATATCTACTTTGGTTCTATTGGTCTTGAACCGTAGTTAACTAATACTCATACGGAACAAGGTGAAAATAATTGAATTTTGATATATAAAACAGGGGATTGTCATGATCAACATGGGTTAAAGGATATGTGTGTGGATGGAGCAATCCAAAATTTCACGTCTCAGCTTCAGCATTACGGTGAAGGAACTTCTGATCGTCGATGTAAGTTTTTTATTTATTTATAAAAATATACAAATACTAAGTCTATATAATTTGCCATTTCTCTGATAATTTTATTTTGATTACATTTCTTCATCTTCAATTTCAAAGATAACATGACTGAAGCCCTTCTGTTCTTGTCGCATTTCATGGGAGATATTCATCAGGTTTATTTCATCATTACACATTTCTTGTCAGATATTTTATTTTAGTTTGTAACATAGTTATAAATTTTTCTTTTACATAAAAGCCGATGCATGTCGGATTCACAAGTGATGAAGGAGGAAACACAATAGATTTACGTTGGTACAGACACAAATCAAATTTACATCATGTAAGGCTTCTTTTTTCCTCTTACAAATTTGAAGAACTTGATTACGAAAAAAGATTACCTAATAAAGAAAATGTGAAGGTATGGGACAGAGAGATCATTCTCACGGCTCTAAAAGAATACTACGACAAGGACTTGGATCTTCTCCAAGAAGATCTTGAGAAGAACATCACCAATGTACTAACCAGTTGTATATATTTACTATAATTTTCATATATAATCGTTTGTTTATACCGTGGGTTAAATATAAATGGGTTATCCTATATATTAGGGATTATGGCATGACGATCTATCTTCGTGGACAGAATGCAATGATCTCATCGCTTGTCCACACAAGTAAGTTATAAATTATAAAGGTTGACAAATATAGATTCCTATAAAAATTTGGGTTCGGTGGAGGAATTGTAATTTCTAAAACAAAAAACTATAGATAAAATGGATAATTCTTCTTGTATGCGCAGGTATGCTTCGGAGAGTATACAGTTAGCTTGTAAATATGGTTACGAAGGCGTGAAATCCGGTGAAACATTATCAGGTATGTATTGTTTGCTTATAAAAGTATCTTGTACGCAAACAAAATAACCAAAAGAAAATTAATATAACTGAGTTGTGTCTAGTTTCAGTTCAGTTTTGAGTTTCTTGATAAACGATTAGGAGTGACCTAAATCAGATTGTCAATGTTAAAAAAACATTTTCAATATGGTAATGGCATACGACAAATGTCCTTCCAACCACAGCAAATAACTTATACATGCTTTATTCGTCTAGAGATCCAAACGACTAGCGAAATTTTAAATGTTGGAGGTATTAGTCTTTTCATACTACTTATGCAAATAAAACAGAGTGAAGGCTAATGACATTGATTAGATCGTTTGTTAAAAGACATTATAAGAAATAGTGATTAGTGTTGGTGTAAGACTAGCCATGATACTAGCTAGAATGTCTTCAGAAAGAGTGATCTCGTCACATGTACACATAGTCATCATGAACCGAGATTATAAAGAGAACATATGAGGAGTTCAGTGGGTTACGAAATTCAATTTCTTGATGTGAAGAAGATTATTCTCTCTTTTTGTGATACAAAACTGATTTAGAGGTTAATAAGAAAACTGATTTCCGGAAATATATACTTATGCAGAGGATTATTTTGATACAAGGATGCCAATAGTGATGAAGAGAATTGTTCAGGGAGGAGTTAGACTAGCCATGATACTAAACCGGGTTTTCAGTGATACTCATGCTGATGTTGCTGCCACTTGAACCGATCCAGACCAGACCGGATCATCAAAGCATTTGATTAGGAGATTATTTGGTCATTTCGCAAAGTTAAATAAGACTGATCGAATATTCATTTCTTTGTAGCTATTTCCATTTGACAGCTAATGCCTGAGGGCTAGTTATTTATACAGATGTGTTTAGGATTAGGTCATATATTCCATTGTGTGTTTGTTTTATAAACTATGACATGTTAAAAATAAATAAGAAATCTAAAAGAGAAAAATATAGTACTACTATTGATCACGTGACTCTTGACACTACATTGGATTTGTACAAAACAAAAAAGATAAAACGAATCGACCAAAAAAAAAAAAAAAAAAAAAAAAGATAAAACGAAAAGAAAATCAACAACCTAGAGACTAAACAAGATCACCACTCTTTAATATGAGATTTCACTCTAATAAACTACATAATAATTCTGAAGAAATCAACAAAAATATTTAATATGAGAAGCAGCAGTTTAGGATCCAAGGAAGTTTTTCGTGGAGCCAAAGATAGAAGCAAAAGAATTAGCAAAGCCAAGCAAGATCCCAACTTTGACTTGCCCTCTCTTTGGTATCGGACGGCCACCTTGTTCTCTGGCATCTCTCCTAGTTCCATTTCCGCCGTTGATCATGCTGACTTTTCCTCTTCCTCCCATTTTCTGCTTATCGAAGTCTATCGAAGTCAAAAGTCTTCTGGAAAGTCTGAGAAGAAAAAAGTAAGTCTTTAGGAAAGTCTAGAGAGAAGAAGAAATGAGTAAACTGAAGAACAAGAATGTTTGATTTGTTGCAAGTTACAACCACAAGAGGATCCATAGGTCTTTATATAAACGTTAAAGTGCTCTCCAAAATAACCTTGGGTTTGGCTAATATTACAAGTTTGATCAATATATTATTCACTATCTGCTTGAACGTTTTTGCCCCTCGCCGCCCCCCTTGGATTAGATTAAGGACTCGACTGGTTTAAACGCAGCGGTTGCGGATTGGATCAGATTAAGGGTCCGACTGGTTTAAATGCAGCGGCTGCGGGTGCGGGAGTTTGCGGATGCGAATGGCTGCGGTTTCAAGCGTTATTAAACGATTTGTATGACTGGCACAACGTTTGAAAATTGTTGCGTTTGCGGGATATTTGTAATTGGTTGATTATAAGATATTGCAGCGGTTTAATAATAAATTATCCATATTAACATATTATAACAGTATAAAAATATTAAAAACATACTATTGTAATAAAATATAATAATTAACAATATAATATGATTAATAAAAATATTATGTTCATGAATAAAAAATTTAAATTAGTTGAAAGTTATAATTTTAATAAAATTTGTTTCGAAGATTTATATTAAAACTTTTTAAAAAATATTTTATTTTGTTTTATATATGTGTATATCTTTATATATGTGTGTATATTAATGTTTAATTTTTTTAATAAATAGTTAGTTTAAAGTTTTTAACTTTTTATAAAACAAATTATGATACTGTTTGTGAATTTTAATTAATATATAAAATATGTATATATTTTTAGTATAATATTTCCATTTTTAAATTTTAATTTTAAAATATTTTTAAAACCAATTTTATTTTTATTTTTCCACCTGCAACCGCAAACGTTAGCTGGAACCATCTTTTGATTTTAAGAGGTTCAGAGCAGTTTGGAGTGATTTGTAGCGGTTTGTATGATTGTTTTGAAACGCTGTCAACTTGTACCAACCGCAAAAACCAGTCGGACCCTAAGATCTTACTTTAATTTATTTTTCTAATTAACTCGATCTTATTCGATTTTGTTTAATAGGGGTTTTGTTGATCAGATTAGGGTTCTCCAGAATTCTAATACTTTACTCTAAGGTATATTTTACTAACAATGAATTTATGGGGTTATTTTAATTTTTTATATTTTAAGACTAAAATAAATTTGGATAACTATTTATTTGTTTATTCATGTTACCAAACTTAAATTGTTATAGTTTTTTTTTTTTTTTGATAAAAGCATTCATAAATTGTTATAGTTTCGTACTAAATATCATTTTAGTTTTATTATTGGTTATTTTTTGTTTCGATACAAGGATTTTCATTATCAATTAATTCTTATTAGTTAATTTATAAATTGGTTAGTAATGACTAATGAAGATAATGATCTTTTGATTGCTTCGAGAGTTGGTAAACCATGGTTGTAATCTAAAAATGCACAATAGATAGACTCTATCCAGGTGCATTGCATCAATGGCTGCAAGCTTAGAATCAATAATTAGTTATGAAGAAAAGTAAGTAGCTTTATTTAAAAGTGGACACCAACTTGTAATCCCACTAAGGATAAACTCGAAAGTTATATCATAAGGTTGGATTGGTCATCTAAAAAGCGACAAAATATTCTGACAGTCTTAAAGTGCTCCATGATGATTAATAATAATAATAATCTACTCTCTCTGTTTTTAAATGTAGGTAATTTTAGTAAAAAGAGTTCGTTTCACAATATAAGTAGTTTACATATTTCAATGCATTTTTTTCATTTATTGGATATTGTGTGACCAATAAAATAATGTCAAGCTTTTTATAATTGGTTGAATTAATTGATTAAATGATATATTTTTTTAGATAACAACTTTTTAAATATTTGTGTTTTTAGGTAAAACTACTTATAATTAAAAACAGAGGGAGTAATAGATATTCCATTCCATTTTGCACCAAATTCACAAAAAGCTTACATTTGTTAGGTATTCACCGAAAGTCAGACAAATGAAATGTTTCTTAATAATTTGCAGACTAGCAACAAAATTCACGTGAGAAAAATAAGGTAACACGCCTTCGAAAGAATAAAAAATAATAATAAGGTAACTGTTGTAAAAATAACGAAAAAATCTATCTTTATTCATAACATAGAAGTTCATTATATAAGAGATTACACCGTCATAGATAAATGGAAATATTACAAATCATAATCTCTTGATTATAATCCATCCACAATCTGGTTCATAACACTCCCCCTTAGATGTCATAACCATTTAGAGCTTGTAAAGTGTTTTAATGTTGTCTCATTAAAACCTTATCAGGAAAACCCAATTGGGACAAAACCATGGTGAAGGAAAAAGAGTACAACACACATTACTCCCCCTGATTTGGACATTACTGAAGGTCCCTTGGACCTCTCCAATTTTCTGCAATCCGTGGGTGATGAAGATCTTGGACAGAATATGCTTCGTCCTCGAACATGATAGTTGGTTCTTCTTTACCATCGGTTATGCCATAATCTGATCGAACATATTGAGTCATCGACCTCAAATACACACACACGAAATCTTGGATGATGTTGTTGTGATATGCGTGTACCACCATGTGTAAAACATAACCTGTCTGAAAAACAAATCAACAAAACCAAATAACCCCTCCTCTTTGGGCTGGTTAGTATAAAATAAACCAAAATCAAAGGCTTCTTCATCGTCCTTCTTATGGACCAATCAGATCAGTGTCTAAAACAAGACTTCTGCATCGTCCATCTCAGGACTAAATGGACTTATTTATCGTCCACCTTTGAACAGAATGGATCAGTGTCCAAAACAAGTGATCTCACGCCCATGTACTAGATAATGGGTGAGACTGGTCCATATTAAATCTCTTGAGTACAATTTTCTGTATATACTATTTGATGCACAAAGATTTCATTGTTAATGTACTCAAGCTGTAATCCCAAACAAAACTTTGTTTTCCAAGATCTTTCATCTCAAACTCTTTCTTGAGATATTCAACTGTTTGGGAAATTGTATCCAGAGGTTCCTAAGATATTCAGATCATATACTTTGATGATTATCAATATTGTTATCGAGAACTTGTTGTACTTTCAGCTCAATACCCTCTAGTACTTTCATTATCCAGTGGACCATATAAATATGCAGTCACTACATCAATTTGCTGCAAGTCTAATTTTCTCTCTTATATAGCCAGACTTATGAGAAATCTAAAAGTAGTTGCATCCACCACATGGGAGTATGTCTCCTCATAATCTATTACTGATCTTTGTGAGAATCCTTGTGCAACATCAGCTTTATATCTCACGATTTCTATTCTTCACAAGACCCATTTATATCCACTGGTTTTAACATCATATGGCGTCTTAATCATATGGCCAAATACGCCTTTCTTCCTTAAACTATTTAACCCCACGTTTCCATTCAACAATCTGTTCTACGAGTGCGCACTCTTATATTGACGTGGGTTCATGATGCTCGTTTATATTCATAAATTCAAGTGCTACCTTGTATGCAAATAAATCATCTTATGTCAACATTCCTTATTGGTTCCATTATGTTCCAGACATGATATAATCGATTGAGATTTATTATTATCAGGACCTTTAATACTTTGCAGCTTGGCATCCCAAGCTACATTGTTTGGTACCTGTACCTTAGAGCCGGCCGGCCTAATCTCCATGTCTGGGATGGTTTCCTTAGTAACATCGGATTTGGATTTTGATTATCATTCTATGCACCTTTCTTTTGTTTTCGAAGATTCTTATCTTTTGGAACCTATTTGGTCTACCACGTTTCATACGTTGTCTAGACTCTGTAGCAACTTGAATGTGTCTCTTCTTGGACATCAAATTCGTTGGTGCTTTACAAGCTGGTTTATATATGACTTAGTCATTCTTTTTCGGGTCAGCAAATGTGTCTGACATTTGATTATCTAGCTTTGTAAATGTATAATCTTTGGACGTCTATTTCACATTCTTTAATCTGAGGATCTTGCCAAGACATTGATGGTTGATTCCATTCTATTTCTTTTACCATTCTTTTACCAGCTTTATTATTTTTCTAAAATAATCCGTGTACCTGGCCTCAAATATAATCATCCATAGTTGGCTCAAAGTACTTTATTATTGTGGGAGAATCATATCCAACATATATCCCCATCCTCCTTCTGAGTTCCCATCTTAGTTCTCTGTGGTGGAGCAATTAGTACATAGACAGCACATCCAAATGTCTTATGATGGGGTATGTCTGGCTCTTGGCCCGTTAATAATTGTAATAGGGGATATTACAATGGCCTGATGCGTATTAACTTAGGTGCATGTAAATTTCGTGTGGTCCAAGCTGTGAATGAGAGTTTTGACCTCATAAGTTATGGTCTATCAATCAGCTATTTGTGTTTTAAAAGATTTCGGCCAAGCCGTTCTTGGTATGGACATGTATCACAGAATTGTCCTCACTTACCGCATGGACATACCATAATCATTTAAACACTTGAGACATGTATTCACCAGTATTATCTAGACATATAGTCTTTATTTATGAAAAATAGGTTCGTAGCCGTTTTACTGGTGATGGCCTAATGAGTTTCCCTTGTGTACATGCTACACACGTGAGATTCTTTGGGATAACTCTTCTTATCTTTTAATGTGTGCCTTTTGAATATCAATTTTTGCATCATGTTTGGACCAGGATGGCCAATCCGGTCGTGCCATAAAGTGTATATTTTCGCAGGCTTTTAGCTTCTATCATACTGATCTATGCATAGTCTAGGTCAGTAGAGAATGCATGTATAGTCTTTTGGACTTATTATGGCCTTGGGCGATTTTATATATATATATGAAGGAACTCTTTGTTTCCTTCGCCCATTGTTTCAATATGGAAACCATTCATTCTTATATCTTTAAAACTCAATAGGCTGCTCTTGCTCTTAGAGCTGGGTGAATATAAGGAATCACTGATTTCTAGATGCATACCCTTAGGCAATAATATATTAGCCTAGCCATAGTCTTCTTTCAGACTGGCGATACCTGCTTTAGTACTTATATTGGCATTTTTCAGTGTACTCATATAGAAAAATTATTCATTCATTTAATCTAAGCTGATAATGTAATATAAATAAATTCAAGGAGATAAAAATCAGAGAAAGCATACAAGCAAAACAATCACACAAGTTTGATGTCGAAATCAGATTATCAACTTGATTCTTTTAGGCAATCATAAGTCTCATATTCCATAAGATCATCTTGATCATGTTCGAAATTATTTTCACCATCTTTATAGACCAAGTGGGTTTCAGGATTCTTCCCTTTCAGACTCTTTTTGATAGAGGTCACAAAAATGTTTGGGAGTCCTTCATATCTTAGCCCAATGGTTCTCCATTCCACATCAATGTCACACTGATTTGGTCGAGCTTTGTGGTTTAAAGGATATACCACGGCCACTGCCTTGACCATGGCTCAAATTGGGTTGATACCTATGGCCTCTGCCATAGTGATTCCCACGGGCAAATGTTTTATAGTGCCCATGGCCACGTCCTTTCCACCCTCCACAGCCATGGCCGTGTGGTCTATCATTCTGGACGTGGTTACCTTCTCTCTTTTTTTCTTCTGCGGCCTTATTGGTATCAGGTAATGCGGTTAATCCAGGAGGTCTCAATTCACTGTTTCTCATCAGTAATCCATTATTTTTGCCCAGCTAGCAATAGACTCATCCACAGACTTATAGTCCTGGATTCTGGGATTCTTCCAATCAAATAGGGTCTTTGGTAATAACATTGTTCTTTGGTGATCATATCTCGATTTTTAACTATGTCCAAAGGTCTAGAGGATTCTCTATAGTCAGATACTGATCTTTGAAACTCCTAATAAGATGATGGCTAATAATTAATATTGCCATGTATCAATCTTTCTCATTTGACATTATCGCCTTTTGTGATTCATTCACCAAGTCTTTTGACTTTAGGATAAACTCAGTATCCAGTGCCCATTTCAAATAATTATCTCCTGAGAGATTTAGGGCTGCAAAATCCAAGTTGATTTTCGACATCTCAAATCATATATCAATCAATTTTAGATCTCATAAAATATTTAACATACGGCCGTAAAACAAGACATGATATCAAGTCAATACATTTCTAATAAGCAAACAAGACACACGGCCAAATGTGATATAATGCAATAAGGTCATACGGCCAAACTGATATATGATGCATAATAAGTCACACAGTTTTATCAAGCAAGGGTATCGACCAAACAAGAAATTTCTATATGTTTTCATACGACCATATGGTTATAATGCAAACCTAACATACTGATTCTATATGTACAGGAGTGGAATTATGGAACCTCAATATAAAACAATCAGATCATGCAAAGGTGATAATAATCAGATCATGCGCATAACATAAACATGTTGGTCAGGATGATATATGATGCAAACTGGCCACACGGCCAAGTAGATATGATGCACTCAATCTTAGCAATCGGATTCTATATGTGTAATGGTAATATTAAAACATTCAATCAAGGTTTAGCAATTAATCAATCAGTTTCAGGTATGAGATTTAGCTAGACGAACAATCAGATTCAATTAGGTTTTATCAAGACTAGCAATTAGATCAATAATCAAAAATAATCAAACGGATTCAAGCATTACACAATTTAGGGTTCCATCCAAAAATAGGGTTTCAATCATGAAAAGCAAAACAATCAGTTTCAAGGCTGATTCTATCAATTTTATTAATCAGTTTCAAGGCTGATATTTATCAGTTTCAAGGCTGATATTAGCAAGATGGAATCAAGCAATCTGATTTTAGGGATACACAAATTAAGGTTTAGGGTTTCAATTCGAAATTAGGGTTTTATATTATAACATATTCTAACATGCAATATTAAACCACAAATCATTCAATCAGGATATAAAAACTATCAATCCTAACTCACACGGATTTAAACCTCAAAGAAACATTCAATCAATCAAATAAAACAATCGATGCACACGTAATTTAGGGTTTACAGATTTTAAAACAAGCAAAGCAATTTCAATTCATTCAGATTCGAGTTTAAACAATCTTAGCAACAGTTCTAGGTGATCAAAACAACCAATGAAGATTCAAATTCAAACAATCAAAATCGATTTTCAAATTAGGGTTTAAGGTTTCGAATTTGATCTTAGATCAAAGGGGTTTGATTTGAGATTCAAAAACCATTAATGATTTTGATTTTAATTGATCAATAGATCAATCTCGATTTAGGGTTTGGGGTATCGAACTTTTGAGCTTTGATTTACTCAATAGGGCTTTTATGTATTACCCTATGGTTTTCATAAAGATTAGGATTTTAGGGTTTCATTTTTTATCAATCAATCCAAATTCGATTATAGGTTCTTAGGTTTGGAATTACCTTTAACTTAGATGATTGTTGAAACCGGACCACCAAAGATTATGAACCGCGAGCTGCAACACAAACGGGAACGAACGCGAGCTATCCGCGAGCTAGACACGAGCTGATCGGGTACGCCTTGATCGTCGGGAACGCGAACGGTATGCTTGCGTGCCAATCGCTATCGGCTTGCGGACGTCTGATCAGGAACGCGAGCTGTCCGGAATGCGGGCTGAGGCTGAGATCGGATTGAGATCGTCTGAAGCTGAGACGGGGACGCGAGCTGGAACAGACGCGGGAACAAGAGGCGCGATCGGATTAGGGTTCGTCGGTTCGCCGGCTAGGGTTAGGGTTTTAGGGTTTTGTTCTTTTGGTTTCTTAGCTTAGGGATTTTAGAGTTTCGTGCTGATAACGTGTTGTAAAAGTAATAAAAAAGTCTATCTTTATTTATAACATAGAGGTTTCTTATATAGGAGATTACACCGTCATAGATAAATGGAAAGATTACAAATCATAATCTCTTGGTTATGAGCCATCCACGGTCTTGCTCATAATAGTAACACCAAGTTATCGAGGGAAAATGGAAATGGGGGAATATATACACTGATACACACTACAGTCATGAGTCATCCTATGGTTAAGAACAGCCGGCCAATAATGCAAAGTTTATTAAACTAACTTTTTGTATATAAGTAAATATTAAAGTCCTAAAAAGATATAAGGTGTCCCTTAAAAAACTTATCTGAAAAATTGAACAAGCCCAAAATATACATGATATTTTACTCTACTGCTAGAAAACAAATGATCAGGGGCTCAAGGAGATTTACACATCACAACCAGTGAACCAGGGGCTAAAGGAGGGATGATGATTTCAAATCACGTTATTATTTACAGCGTCACCACGGACAGTATTTTGTTTTTACTTTTTACCTTTTTACAACACCTTGGAATTATACTTTACTTGTATTTTCTGATCAGTATCTAAGTCATTATTGTTTTTTTAAATACAATATTGTCAACATCTATGCTTTGGAAGCAATTGCTATGTGTATTAATCATCTTTCTTATGCTAGATGTGTGTTCATGCTGGTGTGGTGTTGCTGTCTCTTGAGTTCTCTTGTGCCTTAATCTTCTGTTATTACTCTTGATCCAGTTCTTATCTTGTTCCACCGCTTTGTTCCATCTTTCTTCAAATGTTTGAAGTTCCCATGTCGATTGCCTCCTTATCTATTTTGTTTCATCAAAACCATACAAACACTATGATGCTAACTCTTGTCCTTCTATTTGCAACCGACAACATACCTAAGAAGAATCTGATGGAGATTTACTCACCGAGGTTCTCGAATTATGGCCATGTCTCTTGAAAATATCAACAGAAAAAGAACCATAAAGGTGTGAGCTATTTTTTAGTTAGAGGCCAAAAGAATGGGAAAATGAGAAGTGTGTGCTTTGAAGTAATGAGCTGCGGTATCAGAGAAACAACGTTATATAGAAAGTTCTTTCATCTTGGGATCATACATTCATACCTTCTTCTCAGAGTGTCCACTTTCACCTAAAGTTTGAATGCCTTGATGAAATATATACTCACTATCCACGATCCCCACATTCTTCGTTCTATCTCCCTAAAACGGTCAAAACCGTGCTCACAGTTGAAGATATATGAAAATTTCTGAATGACACGTAATTTTGTGAATAGAAAGAAGAAAAGGTGACAGAGTTGGCTAGTGTAATATAAGTTTTTGATGGGGCAACCATAATGTTAAGTTCAGTAAGAATGTTTTAGACTATATATTTCAAGGTTTCAAAAGAACTAGATTTTTTAATTTCAGCAAGATATAGAATAAGTTAACAAAATCTTGAATGAGAATCACGATTTGTAAAGAAAAAATAAGAGCACCTGTGCACAATATCCTAGTTTCATATCCATCCCCCATCCATGAACCAAATCATTCTACAAAAGCCAAAACAAAAATGAACTCAAGTGAAATAATTACTAACCGCAAGTGAAAATTTACCTGTATAAGATTCCAAGTGCAAAACCAAGCAGCTCTTGAAAACACCGGAGCCATTCCTTCAACAAATCTACATAACAAAGTACAATATCAATTATGTATACCATTCACAGAAATAATTTATCGCCTGCTAAACCATTACCCTGTGCAAGGAGGATCTACGCTTGCGTTAGAACACTTTCTATTGCCTTTACTGATGTAAACTCTCCTGTGTTTTTTGGCATCATTGTAAAACAAGTACTAAATGCATTGAAAACAAACAAAAAGCTCTCCTAAAATGAATAATATGGACCTATGAAATATCTCTGAACTAGAACGGACTGTGATTTTGTGGTGGATTCCACTAGAGTTTGAGTCCAAAGCCGGTTGAGATATCTCCAGTCCCTCTGATTTAACTATCTCCAAATACCTGAAGAAAAATTCTGTCACACTCAGTTCCTTCACGCTCATGATAACTGTAGGAAGTTTACCTCTCTGGTGAGAAATTCTCTACTCCAAGATCCTCATCCCAAATAAATATATAATCATAAATTGATACAACATCAGGATGGAGAAATCGTTTCGCAAACCACCTAAAAATCAAGAGAGGAATATCATATAAACACAATGTTACACAATTGAACATCAAAACAAAACATCATCTCTGTGATATTATCTTCAAGAAAGAAAATAACCATTTAGTCTGGTCCTGTGCAACTATATGTATGGCCTTTGAACTCCACTCCAGATCCAACCATTGATCCATATTACCATCGTAGTGGAACAGAACAACCGTGAAATTCGCTGGAAGAAACTGAGAGACCCAAGAGTTTCACATTAAAATGAAACCTCTGTAAAAAAAAAATTGCAATACCTTCTTTACAATAGCGTCAACGTTACTCTTTTGCTTAATTCCTACGGGTATGGCCAACAAGTTACGGTTAGTCATTTCTACACCCTGTGTTTAACAATCACAACACACATTAGAAAGTCTTTTAGCTATGGAGCTATATATTCAATCATAGATGCCACGCTTCTTGATGAAATAGCACTAACCTTTGACCTCAAACTACTACTAGACCAGAGAGGCTTCAGTTCGAGGTCCGTTCTAGGCTCTATGATACCACGAGGCAAGCCTTTTAATTTCTGATCGACTGGTTCTGATTCCTGGATACAGTCCATAACTTAACTTTACATTAAACTAGAAAATAAGATTACTTAGGAATTTAGGATATCAACATGTTACCTTAGCCATGTCAATGGGATAATCTGATTCTTCTAGCTGAAGGATAGATAGAAAAAAAAGAGAGTTTACTTATGAAATAATCAAGTCACCACATTCAAAGAGATCAAAACGATAGGTTACAACATTACATCTGTATCTTCGAATTGAATATGTGTGGTCTTATACCAAAAGATCAAAAGTGCTGTACATATGAGAGCCAAGAAGGACTTTATTCTCCACCAGGATTTACTCTGCAAGACTCAAAGCATTATGTTGTTGAAACAGTATAATAAACCCAAACACAATTGAGGAGGTGCTATAAAGAGAAACCAAAGCTTACCACATCTTGAGCGTTGTTTCTTTTCTTAACAAGTGATGGTTTGGTCGTAGACGGTAAACCATGTTCCATATTCTTTCTGATACACAATCAAATAAAACCCCCTAAGACAAGTTTTGCAACAAAAACAAAAAAACTTTTAAGATCAGAAAACTCACCAGACTGCCTTTGTGTTGTCCCAATAACACAGAACAGGAATACAATTTAACCAGGCCGTACTTGTCACTTTGTCAGTGAATCTCAGTATGTTGTTAGGCCTCTATTGTTTATAGGTTTACCATATGAGTTCATTTCATGGTATTATGTTGTATCAAATACATAGCCAATGAAAATTACCATCTAGTTATGTTACGTGAACTAAAACTTTAGCAAAAGGAAAAAGTTTGAAGACATCTCAAAACGGCAATAGCGGTAAAACGTTATAGTTTATATTACCAAATATAGAAGAACAAAGTTAGCAAGTTTGTCTTATTGATATATAGGTGGTTGACAAGTGATTTTGTAAAATAAGTCATGCATGACGTTAATTAAATACTTTTAAGTCTCATTGCATTCCTTAGGTAAAGATAAAAGAGATTGAATAGCCAAAAGTGGAAGAGTTTCAATATGCAACGGTATAAACATAGATCGTTTACCCCGTCAAGAAAACTAAGGCAATAAACTAAACGTCTCCCTCTTTTTGCTACCAAACAATGATGAAACAATGACATCATACGTAGCAATTGATCAGCTCAGAGAGATCGTTCTAGCTGTTGATTGTGAGTTTTGCATATGCATATTACCAACAAATGTTTTGTGTATCAATGCAACCCAAGTTAGAGTCTTGAATATACATAAACCAGTTTTTTTTTTTTTAACATTAATGATATATGTACACAAAATACGCATAAATAATCTCCATGAACCCAATCAATGTAGTGAGATCATCGGGAGAAACACAAAAACATTCGATGCCAAACTCAACTCAACTCAATGTGGTTGCTGGAATGTTTATTAAGCCAATGGGTGATATACATGATAAAGAAAACAGTCTTTCAACATTCTTGAATGGAGTTTGAGTTGGAGGAATCTCTTGATGAGCTATGTTGATGCTGAGACTTTGAGATGTGTTGAGAAGGATGAGGCACGGGCACTGGATGAGCAATGAACGTAGGGATGTTGTCTCCTGGCATCAATACTGACACACCGTTCGCGTAAACAGTCATCTGCATATGGATTACATCAGAGAATCAGTCATTCATAAACTTAATGGAAACAACATTATTATTTTCCATGAGCCAAGAAAACATAAGCAAATGAGAGGGAATTGAGTGGGGAGAAGACAATGACAGATCTAAAAACATCTGTCATTGTTCCCCAACAGCAGCTCAAGTTAAAGAGGAAGAAAAGAGCAAACACACTTGTCTTAACTTTACATTTATGGGTCCTCTCATGTCTTTGAATGCTTCTATCTAGTTTTTCATCACATGGTTTTTGGTCCATGACCATGTAAAATCAATCATTAATGCCAATCAGTCTTTATCAAAACGAGTATATCTAACATGAAAACAAGGGGGATACAAAGGAGGACCCATAATCATCAGGGAAGGACTAATTCAAAATTAAACTCACTTCTCAAAACACAAAAAGAGATGAGATACAAAGAAGTCTCCAGGAAACTATTACCACAAGAATATGACACTGAAAAACAAACTCTTTAAAGTGTTACCCACTTCTCCATAATTTCATTCAAGTTCACATATAGATTGAGATCTCATTGGTATAGGACAATTCGAGCTTTCTGAGTCTGTTCTCTTAAGAATAGAGTCAGGAGTACTATGCAATCTCAATGAAACTATTTAACCCTCAAGAACATGACCAAACTCTAGCCTAGGAGGAATGTTAGGTTTCAAGAAAGCTTGTGGGGGCCATTTGTGTTCCTAGGACATGTCAGTCGCACATGGTTTTAGACTTAAACGTTATACCTCATTTTCCTTTACAAACGAATCTAGCCTCCAACAAACAAAACTTTATTACACTTAATTTCTTGTCTCCTTCGCCATTAAATGAAGAAGACGAGAAAAAAAAAACAGGAGATTCAAAGTGAAAAGAGAAATCAATGAATGCATCACCATGACACCATATATACATATATACTCAAATAGTGTATGCATGTGTGAGTGAAGAAGCTTATTGAGACATCTTTAAACGTTAATGATGTAAGAGCATGTGCATTGTTGGGTCACTTTCGGTACTCAAAATAGTACACAGAGTCAAAACCCTATGATGTTTTATTCTTCTGATTTTTTGCATGAGCGTGTTCACATCAAAATGAAAACAAACCCTCAGATTATAAATGTAAATTTTTTAGAATAATATGTAATTTTTTAGAATAATTAATCAAAAGACTAAACCTTTTGTCTAAATTAAACACAAACTTAGAAAGAAAGCATCATAAAGAATGAAGCTTTTATCCAATTTCAGATTAGTCAAACTGTGTCAACACTTAACAGTACTTAAGCAGACAAGAATACGACAAAATAAGGAATCTGTGTTTACGACTTAAAGTACTTGCCTTGGGAGATTGGTAACCGAGCTTAGATGCTGCTGACCCACTGAACCCGACCCGAGAATCTATACCCAAAAGGATCCGACCAGAAGAGGAATCTGGGTTAGTGGTTGTTCGAATGAGTTTCTCGAAGATAGCCATGAGGAGGAACATTGAGATGAGAATGGCTGTAGCTACGAAACCAAATGAGACTGCGTTAACTGAGTCCTCGTCGAATCGAGATTTACATGGTTCTTCTCGCCGGAGATTCATCGGAGCTCCAATGGGTGGCCATGGTTGATGGTTCGTGCTCGTCTTCAACCGCTCAAGCTCTCTCATTTCCGATATTGAAAGTTAGTTTGGCCGTAGTGTTGTGAGTTCGTTGAGGTGAAACACAGAGAGATGTGAGTAGTGAGAAGTGAGAACTGAGAACTGAGAGATGAAGAAGGAGAGGAGAGGGAGCAAGTGGGGCTAATATGTGAGAATGTGAAAGTTTTGGGATTTTAATAGAAATTGTTTTAAAATTGTAACTTTTTGGGGACATACATGTTGTCCTTTTATTACACAGCTTTTCTTGAGAATTACAGAGAGAATAGTGATGTTTGTTTACTAAAATCTAGTCATGCATGCTCGCTGTCCAATATGAATTTAGAACAGTATATTATCTTGAATATGTGTTGATTTTTAAGATGGTAACAAGTGTTTTTCTTTGACAACTTGATAACAAGTGTTTATATAAGGGAATGAGTAGTTGCACTCGATAACCATATCTATAACTTAATCTTCAATATTTATTTTTAAAATGTATTACCAATCTTTTACCAAATTTAGAACTCATAAAAACACTTTCCGGATTCATTTTAACATCACCACTACGTAATCTTTTTTCAAAAATAAAAAAATCATTATGAAGTAAAAAATAAAAAAATCATTATGAAGTAAAACCATGTATGGTGTGGCACAATGATAAGTCACTTTAAGAACAAAGCCTAAACTCACTAGAGCATCATTATTGAGAGTTTTTTAGGACGGAGTTCTTATAAAAACATAAGAAATTATTTCTTAATTTTTAATTACATCGTGAAGATGCTCTTCAATCCCAAATCTACATACATCATGCACAATCGGTTTGGGGGTCCGGCTCAGACGTTTAGATGAGGTTGGTTGCTGGAAAACTCTTAACCAAAAAATCTTGTAAGCTTCAAAATTATTCAAATGTTGTAAACTTAACAACAAACCTATTTAATAGTATATCCTTTGACCAAAAAAAAGTATATCCAAAAATGTACAACATTACCAAATCACCCACAAAATTCGTAATCATCTAAATAAACAAAATAATTTGAAAGTACATCTTGATAATCCTAGTCAAGCTAGAAAAATCTAAAATCTCAACAACAAACAAAATTTCAATATATCTGATTTTATTTGTGATAATTTCATTCATTTAATACAAAATCTCAATGAGTAAAAGTAAAATATCTAGTTTTGTATTTTACTCAAACTATTCTTTTATATTTATTATTTCGAAATATCAAATGTTTTTTTTAAACACTATCAAATGTTAAAAATAGGGAAAAGGAATATTTTGATTCGTTGAGATAGTAGGAGACAAAGACCAAACAGTTAAAGAAAAAAACAGAGTAAGCACTCTGCCCAAAGTTTCTTCTTCTTCTGTTATATCTCTTTCTCGTGAGGCCCAATGTAAATTCCTCGCACGGATTCAATTCAACTACCCCCAAAAAGCTGAACACTTAATTTTCTCTAAATTCTCTTTCTTTCTCCAAAAGAAACGAAACTTTCAACCATTTTCAAAAGACCCTTTTAAAGCTTCACAATCTAGAAAAGGTTTATTTCAACATTCTGATAAAAATGAGTATGGAGGCTGTGAAGAAAATGCTTCGGAGGGTGAAGGAGGCGGTGAAGAAGACCAAGAAGAAGAAGAAACAGACTATGTTTCAGTATGATCCATGGAGTTACGCCTTGAACTTTGACGATGGAGGAGAAACTCAGAGATTCTCCGGCGACTGTAAACACTGCAAGATCACTTTGATTTATGTTGTTTCTGTCAAATTTTGACAAGTTATCTCCTTATCTCTCTCATCTGCTTACAGTTTTGAAGCAGTCCACATTTGTTTCCGTGTCTACCACTCGCTCTCTCTTCTTTTGTCATTTTCCATCAAACTTAGCTAAAGATAATCTTTTCTAAAAACTTGAATAGTATTTTGTTTCTGTGTACTGCAAAAGATTGAAAGCGTTTGGCTCTTCTAAGTTCGAGTCAAGCTTCTTGAAATCGATTTAGTTTGGCAACATTTGATATCGTAAATCAATGTACAAATTCCAATGTAGAAACCGTAATTACTTTGTTGAACACTTTGAAAATATTGTTATTCAAACCTTGAACACATTTATTTGGGTACTAATCTTTGTGTAAGTTCTAACGTTCAAAACATACCTTGCAAAGATCGTAATTAATTAGTATTTCTTTGACCATTTTGAAGTTAGATATGACTAAATAATACTATAATTAGTCAAAGATCTTTTTTAAAAAAATTAGTTAAGATTCGTATTTGAAATCACTTCAAGTGTGAATTTATGTTTATCAACTAATAAATTTTGAATCCATGAGCGAAACACCATTGACTCAAAACACACTTTCCTATAAAAAAAAAAATAACACCATTGACTCGCAAACACTTGTATTAAAAATTGCCAAAATCTTTGGAACATAAAAATTCCAGGCGAGAGACAGATAATCAAGAAAGACGCTTAGGAAGTACATTAAAGAACAGTGTACAAAATAAACAAAGAAGCAACTTTTGTGGTAATCACAAGAAAACTATTGAACTAGAGAAACTGAGCTTGCATTTTGTATAAAGAGTGAACTAACTAACCATTATCAAGAAAAAATATATGCAAGAACAATGTGATTGATCTGAATATCAATATCTAGCCACTTAACCCATAACACATCGTTTCTTGATAAAATATGAATACTATACACAACATTAAATCATCAAATAAAACAGAGAATCAGACAATCCTATGTTCTGTCTCCACCACATCTATCATTCAACCAACCAACAATATCCCCACGAACAATCTCAACGTTCTCATCAGTCTCACCGAACAACATCGAATGCATCATCCCTTCATAGATCTTCAACGTCTTGTCCTCACTCTCCGCACTCTCATACAACTCTCTACTCACCTCAGGATCCGTCACAACGTCCGCGCTTCCGTGCAGCACAAGGAAAGGAACGCTCACATCCTTTAGCTTCTTCCCCAAGTAATCCGTAACCCTAAGCAGCTCCATCACCGTCCCCAGCCTCGGCTTCCCACCGTACCTCATCGGATTCCTCTTCGCGATGGGCTTCTTCTCCTCCACCTTGATGCACTTCTCCAACAGATCTTCTGTCGGAACAATGGCCCATGTCGGAACGAGACTAGAGATCGTGATCAGGATCCGATCGATCGGCCATTTAGGTCTCACCTTGTCGGAGATTTTGCACATCGGAGCGACGAGAACGGCACCGTCGAACCCCGACGGATCTAGGAAGTGGACCAGGAGAGAGATCGCTCCTCCCATCGATTCTCCGAAGAGGAACCGTGGCAAGGTTTGATACTTTGGTTGTTTCTTGATCGAATCGAAGAAAGAAATGAGGTCGTCGACGACGAGGTCCACGGAGGGGACGTAGGCGCGGACGCCGTCGGATCTACCGTGGCCTTCGATGTCGAGAGCGAAGCAGGCGAAGCCGTTTTGGGCGAGGAAGATGGCGGTGGACTGGAACGTCCAGCTGATGTCGTTGCCGTAGCCGTGGACCATGAAGATGATGCCACGTGGAGGAGACGAGGAGGGAGAGGGGAGCCACGAGCGGGTGAAGAGGTTGAGACCTCGAGGGGATTTGAAGTAGGATTTGGAGCCGGTGATGCCTTTGAGGTTGAAGTAGTCTTGTTCTGGGGTGTCTCCCCAGAAGTTGATCTCTGGAGAGAGATCGTGATCAGACATCGATCTAGTTCGAAGACGGAGAGATTGTGTTTTTGTTTTTGTGTCTTGTGGTTCTGATGAATGATGAGTGGTTTAGTTTGACTTTTGAGAACGTTAACGCGTTTACTATTGCTTTTTGTTTGGGCCTTCGGGTTTAACTTTGGGCTTAAAAGTAGGGTTAACGAGTCAGGCCCAAGTGAGTATCCTGATTTGTTTATTAGTCTATGTAATTTGGGATATTTGACAAATCACGATGACAGAAGTATACAAAAACTATATACTTCTTTTGGTAATTTATCTGAATCATGACGATTACAGTATCTCAATCGTGTTTTGCCACGTGAAAAACCTTCAAGACTTATTCACAAGAGACTTGTGATGTACATTTCAGAGAAAAAAACTGTAATAATGAAGTTTTGTATAAAATAATTTGAATCTTTAATATATCAGAAGAGTTTATCTCTTCGTAATTTCGCTTAGTGTGTGTATTTTCCACTCAACCGAGGTAGATGAGGTAAATCCTTTTGATTAGGCCTCGGACGGATCGAATATCCAGACAATTTTAAGATATCTGGATCCGGATCCTTATCCGACGGATCCATAATTTTACTATCCTTATCCGGATCCGGGGTTCTCGGATATCCTTCTAAAAATTGAAATATCCGGCGGATACCCGGATCCAGATTTGGATCCTTAAAATAAATAAAAAACAATATTAATATATATATAAAATATTAACAATAATTTTAAAAATATGTATATAATGTCTTTAATTATTTCTATGTATAGTATTACAAAATTTACATAAAATTTATATATACTATTCTAAAAATAAAAATATATTAAATTAAATTAATTTTTATACATAGATATTACTATTTTTGAAATATTTATTAATAAAACTTACGGATCCGGATATCCGGACTTAAAAATTAAGATATCCGGATCCGGATCCGGCTTTGACGGATCCAACATTTTACTATCCGGATCTGGATTCAGTCCTTTCGGATATCCGGATTTTCGGATCGAATCTGGATCGAATCTCGGATCGAATCCGAATCTCGGATCGAATCCGGATCTCGGATAAAAGTCTCAGGGCTACTTTTGATCATGCAAAGATATTAAACTTTCTGATCTTGCATCGTACCAAAATATAATCTATTTTTTTTATTGCGTTTTAATACGAATAATATTATGATCCATGGAGTTTAGGCTAAATATCTCATTTCTATTTTTCTAAATAAATAGCTTTTTTTTTCATTTTAAGATATTTTCGTATTAACTATCTGCACAGTGTTACAAAAGTAAAACTATTTGCACAGATTTTATATTCTAAATGAAAAAAAAGTGATTAGTAGAAGATTCCATGACCTATATATCTCTTGTTTGTTTGTGGAAGAGTGGATATAGTCAAAAAATCCTTCAAATGAACTTTTGGTATGCGCATTTTCAATATTTGGATGGATAAGAATCACCGGTAAAAAGCGAGATTTTAGCAATACTTTGACCATTCTAACGAAGTTAGAATTTCACTAATCACCATGTCCCATCCAATGGTGTTATCATCGTGCAAAGTTATCTCTAAAAGAATGTTAGTATTATATTAATATCTCTGATTACCTGCATGGAGACACATATTATAAAACTTTTAAAACAACACGAGTTTCTTTCAAAACCGGTCCAAGCAGGCCTGTCATTTTTATCCGAGATCCGGATTCGATCCGTGATCCGATCCAGATCCGATCCGAAAATCCGGATATCCGGAGAGGCCGAATCCGGATCCGGATAATAAAATGTTGGATCCGTCAAAGCCGAATACGGATCCGGATATCTTGATTTTTTAGTCCGGATATCCGGATCCGTAAAATTTATTAATAACTATTTCAAAAGTAGTAATATCTATATATAAAAACTAATTTTATTTAATATATTTTCATTTTAATAATAGTATATATAAATTTTATGTAAATTTTGTAATATTATAAATAGAAATAAGTAAAAGCATTATATATATTTTTATTTTTAAATTATTGTTAATATTTTATATTATTAATATTATTTTTTATTTATTTTAAGGATCCAAATCCTGATCCAGATATCCGCCAGATATTATAATTTTTAGAAAGATATCCGACACCCGGATATCCGCGAACCCCGAATCCGGATAAGGATAGTAAAATTAAGGATCTGCCGGATAAAGATCCAGATATCTTAAAATTGTCCGGATACCCGATCCGTCCCAGGCCTAGGTCCAAGAGTGAAACCATTAAAATTTCACTAATCAAAGTTTTATGAGCAACATTATTGGTTAGTATCTAAAAACAAGTATCTAAACAAATTAATATTACTATTTTAATACAATTTATCTATATAATTCAATTGAATTTTCTAAAAAAATTAAAATGATCAATAAATAGACAATAAGTGCACACATGACATTAAATGTCCTCGGCATCCCCAACAATGACACCAAATTTGATGTTGAAATTACAATAAATTTGGTGTTTTGGTGTCATAATCTTTTTGTCATCTCCAACAATGACACCAAATTTTACGACAAATGTAATATTATATATTATTTGATGTTTTCAATTCTTAAAGTTTTCAATTTATATTATTTGTAATTGATAAATAATTATTTTATCACATTCAGATTATTCTTTATAATATATTATTTGTAAGTGAAAAATAATAATAGTTGTTTAGTGATTTATTTTGAAAATGAAAATAAAAATAGTTTTAAAAAAATTTCAATTATGTGAAAATAAATTAAAAGTACAAATAACATAATATATTTATGTTTAATTACAAATTTGATAGCAATGGAACTATATTATTAAATGAAACAGAATAAAATATGTATATTAAGATTTGGTGTAAAAAATAGTGTTACACCAAATTTGGTGGAATGATGTCAAATTTGATGTTTTGCTGAAGATAAAATTACACCAAATTTAGTGTTTTGGTGTCTTGTTTGAGATGGCGTGATGAGTTTCTTATAAACTCTAATTTTAGAATCTCAGTACACTCTCTTTCCTATTTTTCTAATTTGTTTTTTTTTTTAATTTTAAAAGCGAAGAACTCCCTAAATACTTTACTGAAGGTGCTATAACTTCGTACATATAAAAAGGTATTTATTTTCTAATATCTCAGATCGCCTTCCACAAGATTGTATTAGAGTATTTTTAGTAGGGAGTTTCTCAACCCAAGTCTCTTAAATGTATATATGTAGGCCTGAAACTTTTATCCAAGATTCGGATTCAATCTGAGATTCGATCCGGATCCGATCCGAAAATCCGGATCTGATCCGAAAATCCGGATATTCGGAGGGACCGAATCCGGATCCGGATAGTAAAATGTTGGATCCGTCAAAGCCGGATCCGGATCCGGATATCTTAATTTTTTAGTCAGGATATCTGGATCCGTAAGTTTTATTAATAAATATTTCAAAAATAGTAATATCTATATATAAAAATTAATTTTATTTAATATATTTTCATCTTTATAATAGTATATATAAATTTTATGTAAATTTTGTAATATTATACATAGAAATAATTAAAAACATTATATATATTTTTATTTTTAAATTATTGTTCATATTTTATATATATTAATATTATTTTTTATTTATTTTAAGAATCCAAATTCGGATCCGGATATCCGCCAGATATTACAATTTTTAGAAGGATATCCGACACCCAGATATCCGAGAACCCCGGATCCGGATAAAGATAGTAAAATTATGGATCCGCCGGATAAGGATCTGGATCCGGATACTTTAAAATTGTCCGGATACCTGATCCGTCCTCGGCCTATATATATGTATACATAAATATATATTTAATTATGGATATTTCAAAAAAAAAAAATTTATATCACTATTTTATTAATAATATGTATTTTATTATATTTTGAATTTTTGTGCTACAAGCCTCACTAATATGCTCTTAACCTTCCGTTACAGATGTATCCAGTCGTGTCAGTCAGACTCAAGTCCAACGAGTCATTATGTATTTTGGTCTCATACAAAATTTCTGGTACCTATCTTAAGCTAGTCGGGTTTCAAGTGAAGTAGGTTAGGTTTGTCTCAAACTCAGCCCGAAAATTGAAAATGTTTTATTTTATATCCTGCAATTATCCGTAAACATTTTTTTTTTTTTTTTTATTAACCAGGATGGGTTCAGGCCTTCGGCCTTAATCCCCCTGAGCCCGGAACCAGCTTGCGTCTGTATCCTCCAAGGGGCCTAAGTCATTCCGATGACCGGGGCTCGAAATCGTGATGGCAGACACCTCAGCCGAGGCCCGGTTTAAACATTGTTATAACTTATAAGTGATTGTGGTTGTAGTATTTGAAATCAATCATAATAATGTGTAAACTGCAGACGCTTACTTTATTAAACATCAGTATATACATATTTGCCGCGTTTAAACTAATACTATAACTATAAATAATTCCAAAATATGAACAATATTTATCGTCCCAAAAATCAGTATTGCCGCTGAACTTTTTCTTGCATTCGATTCTAATTGACACCTGGTAAGCATAACAGTATTGATGTGATGAGTAATAGAATACGAATAAATATATCGACGAATGGTTTATGTCATAGAAATGGCCAAGGAATGTAGCATAAAACCTAAGTTTCTGTAGGTCCAATGGTTGTGGATCGCATAGGGCATGTCTCTAGTAGACTAGCAACACTGTGTTTAGATTCCATATGCTCTTATAATCCTTCAAGTACTCATTAGAAAAGGTAGAACCTAGACCTTCTATCTTTAATAGTGACGATCAAACACTTCATCTTCTTTATCTCTTTAAGTGCGCATTACATACGATATCAATTACCATTTAACCTCATTTATCTGCTAATGTTCTCGTAGTCAATGGATAAACCATTTTTTATCTTCCATAAAAGGAATCTATGGATAAACTTTTGGCTATCTATCTAGTTATTTATCTATATATAATCGGTATACTTATCTAGCCACTAAAAAGACATAGGGTACACGTACATGCACCTATGGTATTTATAATTTTGTGTAAATTTCTTAACAAATTTGAGATATATGTCTAATGTAATTTATAAGTTCATATGAGTTACTTGTTCTAAAATTCAAAGATATGAACTTCCCACCTAACAAAAGTGTCTGCAGTACTCTTTACAACTTCTTCACGAATTCACCATCATAAGAATCAATCAATCTTACACTACAAGAAAACAGCAAGGATACTCAGGGAAAAAATCGTCGGAATTTCGTCGGAATAACGTTATTCCGACGACATACCGACGAAACAAGTCCTCGGAAATAATTCCTCGGAATTTCTTCTTTCCTCGGAAATCCCTCGGAATTTTCCGACGGAATTCTGAGGAAACAAATTTCCGAGGAAATTCCGAGGATCACTAGTTTGTCGGAAATCTCCTCGGAATATACCGAGGGAGAACTTCGTCGGGATATTTCCTCGGAAATTCATCGATCGATGCGTTTTTGGACATTTATCCATCGATCGATCGGAATATACCGAGGGAAATCTTCCTCGGAATATTCCGAGGAACATGTCCCTCGGTATATTCCGAGGAACAGGTCCCTCGGTATATTCCGAGGAGAGGTGTCTCTCGGTATATTCCGAACGTTTTTTTATAAACAGATCGATCGATGGATTTATGTCCAAAAACGCATCGATCGATCGAGTAAAAAATATAATTAATTTCCTCGGAATGTAAAAAATATTAATTTTTTTTTAAAAATAAAATTTTTGAAATTTAAATTCGAAAATATAAAATTAAAATTAAAATTGAAATCATATTAATTAATATTCAAAGTTTCACAAATAAAAATAAAACATTCCGAGTATTTGGAAAAAGAAAACTACGGGTCTGGCACGTCCGGGAACACCTCGTTCGGGTACATCCTCTGCATCATCTCCATCATTTGCTGGTTCAGCCTCCTCTGTGCCTCATAGACCGCCTGTTGAGCCGCCATCTGGGTCTCCAACAAAGATATGCGATCATCCTTGTCCTTCAACTGAGCCGTAAGTACTTCTGGATCAACAAAGGGCGGTGGTGCAGAAGAAGGAGGAACCGACCGGGTGCGACGACCCAAACCGACCAAACGTCCCTTCTTCTTTGGAACCGACTGAATAGAAAATAGCCAAATTTACAAATTTAAACCAAGAAATAAATGAATTGAACTTTAAAAAAAAAAGAACTTACGGATTCAACGATTTCGTTGATTCGAAACCGGGACAAGTTGGTCGAAGCCGTCGAAGCGTCATCCTCGGTTTGAAGCTGAGACACTTCGTCTACCACCTGAGTTTGGACCAGGTCGACCACGTCTCTCACAAGACCGTCATCAATCTGGCCGGTCTTCTTGTTGGTATACGCCCTCCTCATTAGGGCGAGATCATCAACCGGCTTGCCATCATTTTCTTCCGCCTTGAAAAAAAACATAAATTAAAGAAACATTAGAAATTAGAAGAAATGCACAATAAATTAAAATTCTGAAACTCAAATAATTGAAGAAAAAGCGGTTGAACTTACCATGCGATCTCCCAGAGTGGCAATAGATTGAGCACCCAAGTTATGCTTGTAGATACCCTTCCCTTTACGGTCGCTCCTGCGGTTGGTAGAGTTGGTGGAAGAAGTTTCTTTCGTCTCTTCCTTATCCCAATGCGCACACAACTCCTTCCAGACCGTGTCGTTCATCGACTTTGGGACCTTTTAATAAAAAAAAAGAAAATAGTTTAATAAAATAAAAAATAGTTTAATAAATTAAAAAATTGTTTAATAAATTAAATCGAACCTTATTGATTTCCCACTTCTTCTTCCACTCGTGGATCTGCTTCCCATAGTTGTCCATAACTTTATGGACGAAGTGGTGATAGATAAAGAGCGTCTCATCGGAATTCCAGTTGAACTCTTGCTGAAAAAAAAACACAATTAGTAGAAAATTTATATTAAAGATTAAAAATATAAGTAAAAAATTAGAATACTTACCGCAAACTGACGAAACCACAAAACCTGCTTGTCGGTAGGGAAGTGAGTGAAAGTCGGATGTCCCCTGTCGAGGGCCGAGTACATCATACGGTTGATCCATGCGCTGATCCCGTTCCCGGATCGGTTGAACCTAATAAAAAGAACAAACGGTTAATAATGAATCCAAATTTAAAGAAAAAAAAATGTTTAATTACCATGTTTGACCCCGTCCATGTGGATACGGAGTGAGATACGGAAGATGGTCACGACCGGGCTGTTGAACCAACTCCGCAACACTCATCACTCCCGGAGGACCCGGGGGAGCAGGAGCAGATGCAGCAGCGGGAGCGAGAGGAGCAGGAGCGGGTGCAGCAGAGGGAGATGTATGGTTGGAGCTGTGGGGTGAAGGGGAACCCTGAAAATGGCTGGAATCCCGAGACTGGCTCCCCGTACCACCACGACCACGACGCTGTCGAGGCCGGGTCTGATCATCATGAGACCTGTAAATTAAAAAAATATATTTAATAAATACAGAAATATATAAATTAATTTTTTTTTAAAAAAAAATCCCAAATAATTTAATCACAAAAAAAGATTTATAGATATTAAAAATATTTAATAAATATATAAAAATAGTTCTAATAAACAAAAAATAGTTTTAATAAATAAAAAATAGTTTAATAATTACAAAAAATAGTTTTAATAATATTGATATATATATTAAAAATATTTTTAAATCCCAAATAATAGTTTTTAATCACAAAAAAAGTTTTATAGATATTAAAAATGTTTTGTAAAATCCAAAAAATCGAATTTATATACAAAAAAGATTTTGTAAAATCCAAAAAATCAAATTTATATAGAAAAATCGTTTTGTAAAATACAAAAATCGATTTTATATACAAAAATCGATTTTATAAATACAAAAAAAAAAATTATAAAAAAATTCTAAATCGATTCAACAAAACAAATTATTCAACCAAATCACAATTCTAAACCTATTATACAACCAAATCACAATCCTAACCAATCACCCTAACAAAAATCTATCAAAACTACACAAAAACCTAACAAATAGAACCTAAGAGAGTGGGATAGGGTCCTTACATGATTTGTGTAAGAGAAGGGGGAGATCGCCGGAGATATCGTCGGATTTCAGGGAGAAATCGCCGGAGAGAAGAGAGGAGTCGCGCAGAGGAAGAAGAGAGAAATGGGAAAGAAGAAGGGGCTCGTGGTTATAAAACCTAGGGTCCGACGGACATTATCCGTCGGAATTCCGTCGGAATTCTAATTTCAATTTTCGCGAAATATTTGCCCAGTAAAATGAAAATATTCCGAGGAAATTCCGACGGAGAGTAAAATATCCGTCGGAATTTCCTCGGAATATTCCGAGGAAATACCGAGGAACTAGTGTTTGGGGTTTCAAAACATTAATTTTTTTGCCGTATTTCATTTCTTATACAATTGTAATGCATACCATTGAGGATTCTTTGTATAGATGAGCATAAACCATGAAATAACAAATTTCAAAACTAATTGAAAGTATTCTCTTTACCGTTCATTAAAAGGTGTAAGTGTTTCTCTTATGTTGTGGGATTTCGTTCATACAATCGGAAAAGTGTTAATTATACGGTAAGGAACAAATTTTTGACTTCATAATGAACGTAAGACACTTAATAAGGGTTATATAAGTGTTATTCAAACCGCAAAACGTTGTTTTCGGTTTAAAACCCATATTTCCTCGGAATTTCCTCGGTCTTTACAACTTCTTCACGAATTCACCATCATAAGAATCAATCAATCTTAATTACTTAGGCGAAGTCTAATGATTTACAAAACCAAAACTTTTTCTTAGCTTTCTTAACGATGAGACAATATAGTAGTCTTATACGCCATCAACTTGTAGAGGCCATGGCTATGCCGCTGTGGAATTCCTAATATTTGTTTCTTGATTTTCCTTTATCAAATAATCCACCAATAGGATCTCAACGTGTGCGTCATTATGGGATGTCTTTGTCCTAGATCACTAAAGATCATTGACCTATTCACAAATTGTCTAGAAACAGTTCCCCAAAATCTATTGGCCAATAAGGTTATTACAATTACACGTATTCGGTCTTTAATATTATTCATAGTTAAGTGGGTATATATCCAGATATTATAGTTCTGAGAATCATATAAGTGGACATACATTGGCCAATATGGACTCATGGAGTCTGGTCTGACAGTTTAATTAAGCGGTCCCCATATATGTTGAACACAAATTATCATTTTTAATCTTTAACTTGTGTTAATTACGTAAAAAATAAAATAAATAGCAATACAACTATTTGAAGGTGATTAGATAAATCATTAGCTCGTATTGTAGTAGTATAAGTAAGTTCCAAGCTAGTGGCCATTCACCAATGCAAGGGATCCAAGTAAGATGGATTTTTAATTAATGTATATATATTGTTGACAAAAAAGGAAGAAGATTTCAGCCATTTTTTAATCGAAACATTCCATATCAAAGTGAAATCGTTATATGAACCTATAACCAGCAATGACCAATGAGATACCACTTTTACAGAGGTTAGAGAGCCAGCTTATAAACAATTAGTGACAACGGAAGCTAATCCATGAACTGCTTCTTGACGTACGTGCTGATATATATACAAAGATAAGTAAAGTACTTGAGCATGCAATTCTTTCACTATATTCTCCTATTGACACTTTTATATACATATACACATTACCTTCCCAACAAAAAGACAAAAAATAATTAATTGAAAAATGTATATCAAATATGAAACGTAAGGTATATAATCCAGACATGATTTCCCTCTCATTCCTCATCAACGAAAGTTGAAGTCCATGTCATAACCATTCAACAAAACACTTTTTGTTTCTTTCTCTATATGAACTTCTATATTGAGAAGTCATGTAGCTACACTATTGCTGGAACGAAAAGCTGCCAATTTGAAACTATATAAGAGTAAAATGTATGCATAACAGCCATGTGTATGGATCTATTGATATGCATTATAGTTTTGACCAACGTAATTAAATCCCCAGTGGGATAGTGGTTGTGTGCTAAAGTTCTTAGAGAGCTCGTGGTTCAATTTTTCTAGTGCGACTATTCAATGGTGACAAAAAGGAATATTTGATCTATTATCTATATGCATTAGATCTTCATCATTTTATTAATTAGATATCCTAAAACTATAAGTACATCAAATTAAATTCAAGAATCCCAACGGCGCATAAGGTTCGCCACAAAACTACGTTTTCTACGTTGCTAATGATGAGGTTCTTATGGATTTATATGACCTTTTATGTATAGAAAAACATTTTTGAAAAATAATATAAAATTAAAGGGCACCATCAATTTGGAATATATACCTCCATTTCCCTTTCCCAACAGTCAATTCTTGCTCAAAGATGTTGCAACGTGACATGTCTCCTTTTTAATGAAATAAATCATCTTCTCTTTTTTTTGTGGAATATCCGCATCGTATGTAACCTAGGAGTCTATGACGTTAGCAATAGTTGTGAGTTTTGAATCGTACGTGTTCAAGTTTGATGCTGGTTTTAGTGTTTCATCTTGCTAAGGGTAGCATTCCAACTTCCTCATGTATATATTTCATCACTAGTAGTTGCGCAGTTATGCTTTTTTGGGGTCGGTTAATCCTCTTAATTTCTTAGGTAAAATGGGATTAGATAATATATTATGGATTGATTAAATTTATATTATTTTTGGTCATGACGTGATTCAAACCCATCAAAGAGAAAGTGCTTCATCCACTCTATTTAAGTCAAGTATACGAATTCTCTCGAATTTGTCTCTTTAAATCTTAGTTTATAAGATGGAATTATTGGACGAACTGAACAAATTAAAGCCACCAATAGCCACATGGGACTATTCTTCCATATCCACTTAACTAAGCTTTTAATATAAAAATAAATTCAAAAGCAAACAAAAAATCTCTCGATCCTAGCTTATAAATAGACATCCAAGTGTGAGATCTTTCTGTCATCTTAGTACAATTCCTTGATCTTCTTCACAACGAGTATACCTCTCAAATGGATTATCACACCAAGAACATGTTAATTTCTTTGTGTTTTACCACTCTTTTAATATTACTCCCGGTAGTTACATGTACTAGACAACACAGGTCTAATAGCCCGAAACAAAGGAGCTTGTTGGCCAACGAGCAAGATCTCGTGACAAATTTGCCTGGACAGCCTCATGTGAGTTTCAAACATTATGCTGGTTACGTCCCTGTCGACGAATCCAACGGAAGAGCTATGTTTTATTGGTTCTTTGAGGCCATGGACCTTCCCAAGGAGAAACCTCTAGTTCTCTGGCTTAATGGAGGTAATCCAATCTTTTGAATTGTTTATGCATGTATCAAAAACTGTTATATATTCTCATATTTTCAATCTTAATTGATGAACTTTGAAAAGTACACTTATAACACGATTCGGCATAATTTTATGAATTACATAATTTACCGTTTTATTGATTTATGTTTGGCCATTCTGCCATTTTTCCACTCCAACGTCAAAAATAAATATTTTAAATTGTTATTGAACTAGATTTCTTTGTAAGCATTATTTGCATGCTTAATTCACTTTCTACGATTTTGTTATGCCATTTAATCATAGCTCTTATGATTAAATAACCTAGTGTTATAATTTCTTCTATTTTTTATTGTCTCACGAGAGAACACAATATTTAGAATTTGATCAGTTGTATACTGTGTATATAGGTCCAGGTTGTTCTTCTGTGGGATATGGGGCAACACAAGAAATCGGTCCTTTTCTCGTCGACACCAAAGAAAACGGACTTACTTTTAATCCATACGCATGGAATAAAAGTAAATACCTTTTGTTTTTTTTTTTGTATAATTTTCTTATCTATACGTAAATGAAAATGAATAAAATAATGAAAAAGGTTGATTTTGCTGATGCAGAGGCAAACATGCTGTTTTTAGAATCTCCCGTCGGTGTTGGCTTTTCGTATTCAAACACAACTAGCGATTATCAAAAACTTGACGATGACTTTACAGGCAGGTCCCAATAATATTATAATAACTATATATAAGTATATAACCTATAGTTTCTATCCTTATAAGAATAATACATATAATATATGCTTCATTCTCTCTTCTTTTATTCTACGATCAGCAAGAGACGCATTCACTTTTCTTTGCAACTGGTTCGAGAAGTTTCCAGAACACAAAGGAAATACGTTCTACATCGCAGGCGAAAGCTACGCAGGTTAACTAAAACAAATCATCTTAATTTTCGTGCTAATATCTTTAAATCTAATTTCTTTTAATATTTTTGGTGAACGTAATATTTGTAGGAAAATACGTACCGGAGCTAGCAGAGGTCGTATACGATAACAATAAGAAGAACAGTAGTTCATCACTTCACATCAACCTTAAGGGTATTTTGGTACGTTTAAATATCTTAATGATACTAGTGTTTCTTGACCCTTAAAAAGATTGCTAGTGTTTAAAACCAAAAATGTATAATACGATAAGTTTTGCATGGTGATGTTAGTTTACGTCCTATACGTTATAACAGTAGTATATTCTAAGACCTACATCTAATCCGTTCTTTTTTTCTGCGGTGTAGCTAGGGAATCCTGAGACATCAGATGCAGAGGATTGGAGAGGTTGGGTGGATTACGCATGGAGCCACGCGGTTATATCGGATGAGACGCATAGGATCATAACCAGGACTTGCAATTTCAGCAGCGACAATACTTGGAGCGACGACGAGTGCTCTGAAGCCGTAGCAGAAGTTCAAAAACAGTACGACGAGATCGATATCTACAGCCTCTATACATCGGTTTGTATAGGAGATCCTGCACGGTCCTATTACTTAGATTCAGCACAATTCAAATCAAATTCTCACATCAGCTCCAAGAGGGTAAGTTTATATATAATATATAATACATCTAATTATTTTATGATCGTTAAGAATATTATAAAAAGGCTATATTATAAGTGTCTTTCAAAAAGTTTTTTTTTAACCAAACAAAAAATTGTTTGCATGCCTTAGGTTCCGCCAAGGCGCTTGGGTGGATATGACCCATGCTTGGACGATTACGCGAGAACATTTTACAATAGAGCAGATGTTCAGAAGTCTCTTCATGCGAGTGATGGAGTTAATCTTAAGAACTGGAAGATTTGCAAGTACTCAGCACATTCTTCATGTGTTATATTGGTTTTTGTAATAATAATATGTGATGGAACTTGTCTAAATATTGTCTAATATTCTGAGATTGCAGCATGGGGATCTTCCATAATTGGACTTATTTAAAGCCCTCGGTTTTGCCTATATACGAGAAACTCATCGCCGGGGGATTAAGAATTTGGGTTTACAGGTAAAATGATTCCATGAGCACTAATTAAATAATTGTTATTTAGTGGTCATCGTCCTATTCGTCATTATTTTTAAAAATGACCCATTATTTCTTTAGTTAGGTCACATCATTAGTTTCAGTTTATAATTAGAATCTCAAGGTCAAAGAAACAAAGTACACCCATGATTAATTTCACCTTGAAAACTATTTTTTTATAACAAAATGTAGTTGACTTCAACACAATTAAAACTTGAGAAAAAGTAATATGATCAGTGAAAGTAAAAAATTAGAGTATTAACTTCGGTTGCTTGTTGCAAAAGTAACCGATATATACATAGTTTTTAATTTTACTTTGCTGCTTGGTTATATATGTAAGAAAGTTTAGTTATTATCCAATGCACATATAAAGAGTATTCCACTAAACCGTTGGTTTGATTCTGTGATGGCTCAGTGGTGACACAGACGGAAGAGTTCCAGTACTGGCGACTAGGTACAGCTTAAGCGCACTAGAATTACCCATCAAGACAGCTTGGAGGCCATGGTACCATGAAAAACAGGTAAGTGGGTGGCTTCAGGAATACGAAGGTCTAACGTTTGCTACGTTCAGAGGAGCTGGACATGCGGTGCCTTCCTTCAAACCAAGCAGCTCTCTCGCCTTTTTCTCGGCCTTTCTCACAGGAATTCCTCCGCCACCGTCTCGTTAAAGATTTACTAAATCTAATGAGTCTAAGTTTTCAGAAAGTTTGAAAGGTCTTGGGTTTTGTTACGTTGACTTGTCAGACACGGTATAAGGGAAAGAGAGAAATTGTATACTTTATGTGATGATCATAATGATCAAAGAAAAAAAACACTTTAAGATTGTGTAATCACAAAAATAACTGTTTGGGATACAACCAGATTAAGATTGTAATGATAAAGGGAAGACCTTCAACACTTTATTATGTTCAAATGAAATAAATAAATAATTATAACAGAATTATTGAAATATCATTTTATTGAAATGAAGCCGTAGCACTCCTAACACTTTTCTTCACAGAAAAAAAAAAGTAATTAGATCACCGAATATTTTAAAACAGCTAATGTTCGAAAAAGACTACAGTTTATACTGTCACGGCTGCAAAATGTCTATTGCCTGGAATACTCCATCGGGCAAAAAAAAGAAGACAGCATATGAATATGCGATTCGTTTTTCACAAGAACATGCGGTCGTAAGAAAAAGAGTAACTTTTATGCGGTTTTGGCCATCACAACACAGTTTGGAATTTCTATTATTACTTCTAAAACATTTCAACTTAAATTTAGTTTTTTTAACAGCTTTTAATCTGAAAATGTTATCTTATATTTTGTGCAACACCACTTTTTAAATCATTTTAGAAACCGTAAGTTTTTGCTACTTATCAAACGATAACTGGCACCGTTGGTCAAAATCAAAGCCATAGGCATATATACATAGATGATACATGAAACGAATCATATAACCATGAAAACACTAAGTCAAGTAAAGATAATTTATTTAGCAAAAAAAAAAAAAAACTAAAGATAATCAACTTTCAATGGTTCCAGAAGTTTTAATTAAATTAAATGTAGCTATGATTTCAATCCTTGGATATATATTAAAATGAAAAAAGAAAGAAACAGAAATGTCCTAACAAAAGTTTCTTTTAGCAAAAAAAAAAAAAAAGTCCTAATAAAAGCGGGAATCTAACCAACTCGGCTCTTCGTGTCTGTATGGTAATCTAAGACCATGATTAACCCGGGGTTCTTAGAGTGAAGTTCTTACCGGAAGTTAAGAAACTGTTTCTTAGCTTTTAACTAAAAAAACTAAGAACCGGTTCTTAAATAAGGACTTTAAGAACCGGTTCTTAGTTTTTTTAGTTAAAAGTTAAAGAAACGAGTTCTTATATTCCGTTAAGAGCCCCGTCCTAAGAACCCCCATTAATCATGCTCTAATCCCTACGTACGACAAGTTGTCCTAATCTTTCTCTTCCCCGATCATCATCTTCTTCGTCCCTCACGATGGCGACTCCAAGATCACCGGCGACAGCATGCAAAGCATACAAGTCCCTCGTCACCAAATTGCATCCCCTCTCTTCTCATCTCGAATCCGACTCCAACGCCGATTCCGTACGTTCTTTCTTCTTATCATCCCCTCTCACACCATGAGCCACGTTCTTTATCTTATCATCGTTTCATTAAATTGTTCGTAACGTTTTCAGGCAATCCATCTGGAGGAGAAATTCGCGGAGGATGATGACCTGACCGCTGCTAGAAAAGGTCTACGGTTACAGAGCATGGACGATAGCTCCGTCTTCAAACGCCGTTCTTCTTCTCTGCGATCAAACTCCAGCAGCCGTCGCAGCCACACGCCGCAAGCTCGTCCCACGTACCTCTCATCCTCCTCCTCCTCCTCTTCAAACCGCCGGTCTTTTTTCTCCAGAAGCACCAGCCGCGGTCACAAATCGCGCCCCGTCTCGAACAACGCGAGCCCCATGACGTCGTCACCGAGCCCGACAGGGAAAGATCAAACGTTAGCTGATTTGTTCGGCGACGTGGAAGGACTCACGTCTCCTCCTCCTCGTATGATTACGAAGAGCCGTAGCAAGAGAGATAAAGAGAACAGCGGCTCGTCGGCCACGTCTGTGGCGTTTAGGAAGAGCAAGAGCACGAGGGATACGGTTGGATCGATGGGGAGGAGCTCCACGCCTATTGTTTTCTCGCAGTCGACGCCGCCGAAAAAGCCGCCGGCTGTGGAGAAAATGCTCGAGTGTACGTTGGAAGAACTCTGCCATGGGGGAGTCAAGAACATCAAGATCACTAGAGACATCATCACCGATGAAGGGTTTGTCTCTCTCTTCTTGATCTCTTTTTTTTTTTTTAAGTTTGAATTTGAATTTAGGGCTAGGTTTGGTTTAACCTAACGTGTTCAGGAATTAAACTCGAAGAAAACAAAAAAAACTTAGCAAAATGCTACTGAGAGAATATCCATTTTAATTTTTTTTATTAATTATAGGAATTAATAAATTATAATTTTATTATTTGTATTTATACTTCTAAAACACTTAATCTTCTAGACTTCAAGTCCAAGGAATATAACATTTTACTGATGCACCGATGTTTAAATCATTCGTAAGTTGGAATTTGAATTTAGGCTTTAGGTTAAAGTGTCCACGAATTAACTCGAAGAAAGCTAAAGAAAATAGCAAAATTTGATTGAGTAAAATATCCGTTTTAAAATTTGCTTATTGATTGTATAAATAATAAATTATATAATCTTACGATTCGTGTTTATACATTTTAGTATTTTACTAGTGCACCGAGATTGAAGTCACTATATGCTTAAAAGTGTTTGGTCCCTTGTTTTACTCAAAGGAATGCTTCATTATGTTCTGTTATGAAACAGATTGATTATGAAACAAGAAGAGACGTTAAGAGTGAACATCAAACCAGGATGGAAGAAAGGGACCAAGATCACATTCGAAGGAGTAGGGAACGAGAAACCTGGCTACCTCCCGGAAGACATCACATTTGTGGTTGAAGAAAAGAGACACTCTCTGTTCAAAAGCCGTGGAGATGACTTAGAGATTGCGGTAGAGATACCTCTCCTAAAGGCTTTAACGGGGTGTAATCTCTCTGTGCCGTTATTGAGTGGTGAGTCAATGTCAATATCTGTAGGAGAAGTGATCTTTCATGGATTCGAGAAGGCGATCAAAGGTCAAGGTTTGCCAAATGGTAAAGAAGATGGTAAACGTGGAGATTTGATAATAACGTTTTTAGTGAGTTTCCCTAAAGAGTTGAGCGAGGAACATAGATCAATGGCCTATGAGGTTTTGAAAGATTGTTCCTGGGTGTAATGGTTGGTTACTATATATGGGGTCCATTCCATTCACTTCATGTCTTTATGTGTATTCTTGTTTGTATATAAGATTCACAAGTTGAGGCTTTAAAGTTGTGACTTGTTGACACTAGGCTGTTTTTATATGAATCTTGCTGTGGATGATACCAATTGTTCTTTTAGTTTATTTCAACCTTGTGAAGCCAGCCATATCTACAGCTATGAATTGCATGATTGGTTTACCAAAATAAGGGTTATTTATATAAAACAATATGCAATAAAACATTCAACGACCGCATAGCGCAGTGGATTAGCGCGTCTGACTTCGGATCAGAAGGTCGTGGGTTCGACTCCCACTGTGGTCGCAATTTTTTTTAATTTTTGAGATATTTCCTTTGAGCTTTCTAGGAAATTTGAAGCTATATAACTGATTTTTTTTTGAGAAAATTGGCAATATAGAACAACTAAACTAAAGTATTGTACACTTAGAATAAACATTCACTATCTTTTTTATATAAAAATTCATATCAATTTTTTTAGAATGCAAAAAAATCTAAAAAAATAGTATATTTGATGTAGATAAGCAACTGCATATAAGAAAAATATATTTGGATTCAAAAAATGTTTGAATAGTAATTTCAAAAATGGAGTAAAAGTGTTTGAAAATCAGATCTACCATTTACAGAGGTTTATAATATATAATCTAACAAAGACATTGTGATCTACCAACCGTAGAATGCGCAATACACGGAAAACATTAACAACTACTAGAGAAGAATATAAAATCCTCATTCCCTCTATGCTCTACATAACTGGTAGATTTGATGCGCTACAAAAATTAATTAATCTACTAAGGTAGGAAATGCATTATTCGAATTGTCTTTTTGTCTACTTTGGTGGTATACAATATTCTACCAGACCTTCTAATTTCTAAACAAATAGAATGCAAATTCTACCTAATAAAATTACAAAATCCGAAAATCTAGCCAAAAACGGGAACTCAAACGAACACTAATCCCTTCTCTATTGAGCTTTTTGAAAGATAAAACAAAATCAGGTAAAGATTCATGAACGTGGACAAGGTTGATAAGCTCTGTTTGTAGCTTTGTATCTCAATATATTTAGTATTCACTACTAAAACAGTAGTGTTTCTTTATCTCATCTATAAGTAATAAAAGGGAGATATCCTACTCAATCAGACTGTCCACGTAGGCAATTATAATCAACCAATCAGAGAGTGTTTTTTTGCCATGTCAAATGTGTGTTGCTTACCTTGGGCCTCGACCGTGTTTTAATAAATCGGGACTGATACGAATGGGCCTCAAGCCCATCAAACCATACCAAGGCACAGACGGCGATCAACCCATTACTAGCTCTCCCATTCGCATTTCTCGAACCCTAATAACCCAAAAAAATTCTTCATCCGATTTTGCGATTCTTCAATCTTCATCCCCTCTGACGATTCTTTATCCCTTTCCTCTGACTCTTCTTTGTTCCGTTTCACGATCTAAACAATCAATACATCCTCCACTCCCTTCTATCTTTACTCTCATTTATGGATTCGTTTTGCTTTTCCCCTTCGGATTTTGTTTATAAAGCTCTTAGTCCGCCTTTTCTACTTCGGATTTTGTTTATACAACTCCTGATTCGAGTTTTATTTCGATTAAGATTCTCTGCCATGAGTTCCAACGGGAAATCCACCTCCGAGAAACCAAAAGGCGTTGAGACTGACTCCTCTACCGGATCGATCAATCTCATTGGAACGCCATATGTCTCTTCCAGCAACACTGTTAGCGAACCCCACTCGAAGCAAGGTAAAGGCGAGGCGTCGGTCACTTCCGGTCTGACCAAACTCAGCGGCAAGACCTCTGTTTCTTCCGGTGTCTTGATCGGCGTACCTAAATCGAGAAACCCCAATGGTGAGAACTCTTAGCATTTACTTATGAACTTAAAGAGTCTGTTTGATTACCTTACCAAATTAGAGGGTCTAAAGCTTTGAGGTTTAAAACTATAGAGTCTGTTTGATTGCCTTAACAAATAGAAAGTCTAAAGCTTTGATCTTTAAAATAACGAGATGAATAAGATTATTTTTAGGTTTAAAACTATAGAGTCTGTTTGATTACCTTAACAAATAGAAAGTCTAAAGCTTTGATCTTTAAAAGAACGAGATGAATAAGATTATTTTTATGGTAGATAGTTTTTATACTACATAAAATATAAAAGTATATGAGACTGTGGTTTGGATTTAGTTTCCTTTTTCTTGATGGTAACGTGGGTGTTACTATGCAGGTATGAAGAATGGTGTCTCTTCAGGTGTTAGAGGGAAAGCCGTTGTCTCCTCTGGCGGCAAGGGAAAAGCCATTGTCTCGGCCGAAGTGGTGGCTTTCAGAAGTGTGAAATACGGATCTCATGATGGCGAGCTGAGGTTTCGGTTGATCCATTTTTGGGAAGCTCGGAATGTTGTGACAAAAGTGCTTATAGGTCTCGAGATGCTTCTTATCGACGAAGAGGTATAAACCGAGTTCTATATTACAATTTAGTTTATGAATGATGATGAGGAGCATTTTTTGTTCTATTATTTTGTTCTTTAGTGCATTTATAGTAAGTGTTTGTTTTGTTGATGTTACCGTGAAATATGATTTTGTTGTTGATGCATATCTGAGATCTCATTTCTAGCATTTCTGATTAATTTCTTTAATTATGAAACTGTCATCCAGGGTTTCATCCCAGCTGGGAGGATAGACACTTATTTGCCACACATGAGGGCTGGTGGGATTTACAGACTCAACACTTTTTACGGGTCTAACAACAAGACTTTGTATCGTGTTGCGGAGTCAAGTTTCACCGTCACATTCTCAACGACTTCTGTCCTCTCTGATCTAGATGACAGTTCGGTATGTTTCCCTGAGGATCGTTTTAGGTTCCATGGATATGAGGAGTTCGATGCTTCTTGCGACTTGAAAGGAGACCTTTATGGTAAGGTCTCACTGTTATATATAAGATAATGATAATATATTTCGATCAAATATATTCAACATTTTTGGTTACACTGTGTGTTAATGATATATAAAGCATTGATAATGTTTTTTTTGTTTTGCAGATTATATTGGCCATATCAAGCTTGTGAATGGGCAGGTTCTCGGTGACAATCTCGTGCTAGATGATGCAGATATAGCTTCTTCGCGCAGAGTTATGCTCCATGTTCAAACACATGAGTAAGCTACCCTGTATTATTTCGTATTCATGAGTTATCTCTCTATTTACACGTGATTTTGTATGTTATAGCGGTCCGGTGATGAAGTCGTACCTATGGGACAAGGCTGCCTCTGAATTTTGTGAGAGATTCAAAGCATCTGGGGTAGCTGCACGTGTTATTTTAGTCACTACCTTGAACCCAAAGCGTCTTGGAGGTCTGTATTACCTACTTTTTCTTTGAGTAGGATGGCCTGTTAATATTATATGGATAGGATAGCTTTGAGTAGTAGAACTGCATTTGGTATAAATTAGGCTTATTGGCTATGAGCATCCGATGGGCTCTGTTACAATCTTCCATCTCTATTATAACAATGGTTCTGTTATAGGTGCTCTGGCTCTATCTTCCATGGCGCCATCACGTGTGTTTTTGGACACTGATGTCCAAGCAACCCAAGATTATCTCAATTGGTAATCTTTCATTTATTTATAAATTGTTAATCCTTATTCCATCAGTGTTTTTTTGAAGTTTGTTCGTTGGCTTCAGGATGAACACGAATCTAGATGTTGCTAACAGAGTTAACGCAGACATTGTCACTAAAACTGAAACAGTGACCATAGGCGAGCTATTTTCTTATATGAAGCAGGAAGATGCGAAGGTTGTTCCGTACTAATTGGTAACACATCTAATATGATTATCTTAGTTGCTTATTAAATCGTTTAGCGTTTTGCAGGTTGCTTGGTTTGAGTGCATAGCAACTATTGGAGATGTTGTGCACGGTTCGTCATGGTATTACATCGGCTGTGGTGTGTGCCACACTAAGGCAACCAAAGGACCTACCAGCCTAATGTGCAAGAAGTGTGGGAAAACCAGTATTGTTGGTGTTGCACAGTAAGTGACTCAGCTCTACTTAAACTCATACTCAATGCACCATTCTTAATCTGTGTGTGACACAGGTACCTGACGAAGATCTCCGTGTATGATAATGATGATCAAGCGTCTTTTGTGCTTCTTGGTGATGCTGTACATGAGTTATCTGGAAAGAAAGCTTCTGAATTGGTTGAGGATTATTTCGAGGTAATACAGCCCCGTTTGCCTTTGTTATTTAAATCTGTAATTCCAGGATAATTTGAGGTATATAGTTACAGTTGATTACCTTATTTTAGGCCAACGAGGATGTAGGAGGTGATCACTTGGTTCCGGTACCTCAAGCTCTCATCGATACCATTGGACAGACTCGCAAATTCGTTGTGAAAGTGTCGAAACACAATTTGACTGGTCAGACTCAATCTTTGACTGTGACAAAGGTGCTGACTCTAGAAGTCCCGGAAGTTGAGGCCAATTTGGAAGGAAATGTGGCTGTACCAGACACACGTGAAACTTTGGATAAGGAAGATGCTGATGACGATCCTTCCACATGCTTTGGAAATGTGAAGAGGGCTGCTGATAAGGTTGAGGCAGAGGATCCCAAGCGAGCAAGGAGTGGCTAGGATGTGTTAAATGTTGGTTTTTATGGTTACTAAAACTCTCTGCTTTGGTTTTTTTAATTTCATACTTTGATTTTGCATCTTTAAGTTTGTTGTCTGAACATTGAAGTTTTGTTGGATTTGAATCTTTCACGAATTTGGTTGTTTAAATACAAAATGTGTTCTAAAGTATTTACGATTTTTGTTGGTTTAGGTACCGTAAATACTTATGACAAGAGAAAGTATTTGTAGCTTATTGGTTTTTACCAATTTTGATAAGAAATGTTTTTCTTAATATTATATTTAATTTTATTGTGTATATAGACAAAAAGTAAGAATGTATATTAGTGAATTAAGAATTTCTTAATCAACATTTGATTAGAGCGATAAAATGATAGAAATGGTGGGCATGTCAAATATAATGCAAGGATTTGTTATTATCATATTTTATTTGCTCATCTGATATTATGTGTGTCATATGCAGTCTGATCAAATGTAAGCGTGTCTAAATGATTTTGGTTAGATCGTAGTAGTTATGGAATAATAAGGATACAAGCCATTGACTTTAAGATTGATTAAACAACCTAATAACCGGCTTGCATAAAAGGATGACCGAGCATACAAACACTACCCAGCAAATAGAAAAAAGCTAGAACATCAAATAATAGTATTATTATTCAAAATTATTTCCAAAAAATCTGATTAATTAAATAATTAAAATAAAAAACTGTAAAATTAATATTACATCAACAACGGTAAGAAAGTAAACCGTCTATAAATTTACAACTAATAATATTTCAAATCATGAAGCAAAATTTTCTTTCTATCAAAAACAAACTTAAAAACACACATAAATAAAATAGCAACAATAAATGTTAAATATAAATTTTGGTTAAAAAGGTTGACAAAATTATTTTGGTTAAAACGATAAATTGAAGACAACAAATAAAGAACCGGTATACAAGTCGATGGTACTTTCTTTTAAAGACAAGTACAACAATGAAACTTAATAATTTTAAAACCAATCAAAATTTATACAGTACTAATTATAAGCTTTACAATTGTTTTACATAACAATAAATAACCAAGATAAAGAATATATATAGATCTTAACTTATAATTTAGTTAACTTTTCGTTTACTAATATCCTACATAAAACTCCAATAAAACACAACAAATGATTTCGAATAGTTTTAAATTTGCATTTATGTTTATAATTCTATAACAAGTTTCAGTGTATATCATATTTGTTCGATTTTAAAATATAAATATAAAAATTAAACTAATATTATAGCAAAAAATCTGGGCGTAGCCCGGAAAACCCCTTAGTATCTATAAAAAGGACAATGTATTCATTAGGTACTTATAAATAAAACAAAGATGTTCTTGTGCCAGAAACTCCACATAACCTTTTATTTGCAATTAAAGAACGGTCAGATAAGTTTCAGCATCTTCAGCCTTGCTTCATGCTCCGCATCCAGCTTCGGGGGAGTGTAACACCCGTGAAGATCCTCCACAATGTACTCCTTCGTGAGCTCTCTCTTAGTGAGGATATGGTAATGCCTCTGCCATATCCTCTGAATAGCCATAGTCGCCGCAAGAAAGCCATACGCTAAACCAAGAATGGCGAAGACGACAACAAATACAATAACAAGAGCGAAACAAGCTTCCATCGATGCAGGGAAACAGTCCAAGATCCCCCATCCGTAACAGCAGTTCTGACACCCGTCCATCCTCGGGTCATTACCGTTGAGAGAAGAGCAGTGTAGAATGAGTCCGAGAAAGCCAATCAGTACAAAGAAGGTTACAACACCTAAAGATTCATGATACACCAAATGATTAAAAGCATGTCTAGCTGTATTTAGTTATGAAAGGAGATGAAAAGTTTGGGATTGCCGATGCAGTAGTAGAACGGGATGGGATGTTTTGACAGAATACGATCCCAATCATCGTTGAAAGAGTTGCGAAACTCTCCGTCTTTATCCATTACGTATGCAAATCCAGCCATCACGGCAATAACCTGTAATGTCAACACGTTTCAGTATTCTTACTGATGGACAACAGGCTTTAACAAATCAAAAACAAAACACATTGAGAAGAATGAACAATCTGATTGTCATCAAGTTCTATTGTCACATATCAAGATTCGAATCTAGATTCACTTTGTTACCAGGATAACAAGAGACAAATGATCATCAAGATCTCTCATCACATACTTTCTCAACCTCGAGCAGTTATAATAAGAGCCATGGAGGAAACCAAAACCAATCACAATGAGAAGAATGAACAATTTGATTGTGATCTAGTTCCATTGTCAAAAAGGTCAAGATTCGAATCTAGATTCACTTCTTCACCCAGACAACAGTTATGACAAGAGACAAAATGATCATCAAGATCTCTTATTGCATTCACCCTCAAGAAACTGCAGTTATAATAAGAAGCATGGAGGAAACCCAAAACCAAACACAAAGTTCCACTGTCAAGATTCACTTTTTTTATGACAAACATCTCTTATTACATTACCTTCTCACATCCTCAAGAAAATGCAGTTAATAACAAAAAAAAAAAAAAAAAAGCAGAGAGAGATACTCACAGTCTGCACAGCTACGAACACCAAAAGCACATCCCTAGCGACAAAGAGCCTAAACTTAGCTTTCCTCCGCCACGTGTTATTATCCTCAAAAGGCTCAACACGGAGATGAAACTGAGCTTTGCAGGTAGTGCAATGAGAAAAGGCGAACCCTTCCTTAACCGATCGCCAATGATCGAGACACGAGCGATGCACGAACTGCTGAGTGCCTTTGCACATACACGGCGATATCAATTCGTCGCCTAGCAAATCGGAATCGCTCTCTAGACAGATACGGCAGCAAGGAGCCGAAGCGGAGCCGCCGCTCTCTAGATCATCTTCTTCTTCGGCGTTTATCTCATGATCATGATCGGAGCTTTCCGCCGCGGAGGAGGAAGAAGACGATGGAGAGGCTCCTAGCAAGGGAGCGGAATCGCTTAGCTTTTGTGAATCCGGTGGCTGCAACTGTACTTCGCCTTGCGTCATTTGATCAAACGTTATTGAACCCTAATTTACAGAGAGAGGTGTGAAATTGAAATCAATTGATGAGATCAGAGGGAGAGAAGGATTCGATTTTGGGGGAAATGAATCAAATTAGGGTTTCTCAAGTCTGGATTTTGATCGTGCGATGATGTAAAAGAAGATTACAGAAGTGGAAAGAGCCCAAAAAAAAATATATATATATATGGGGTGAGAGAGGCTCGAACTCTCGACCTCAGGATCACTCAGTAGCTATGAGACCTACGCGCTAGCCAACTGCGCCACCACCCCATTTGTTTATTTCTTTGCTTACCAGATTTTGTAACTAGACTGAGGTTCTCACTAACCCATTTGAGCTTGGCTATTTATTAGGTTACAATAATTAAAAATATATACGCCATCAGCAACTTTTCTTATTTTTCATTTTCATAGGAATTTGGAATATGATGTACGAAAGTGATCTTATACAAAAGGTTAAGCCAAATTAGCAAAGTAACGAAGAGAGGGAAAGATGACTTGTACATCACGCTTCTTCTCGTTTTATTATATTCCATCGATGATGCTTAAAGATAGGTTTAGAAATTTAAACAATGGCTTCTTCTTTGTGGGTTTCGATGACGACATCAGAAGTTGGGTAAGCCACACATGTGAGGACATACCCCTCGTTCATCTGGTCATCGTCTAAGAAGCTCTGGTCCGTCTGGTCAACGGAGCCAGAGACGACTTTCCCTGCGCAGCTTGAGCAAGATCCCGCACGGCACGAGTAAGGCAAATCGATACCTGCTTCATCCGCAGCGTCGAGGACGTAGACGTCGTCTTCGCACTCCACTTCTTGCTCACCTTCCGGTGTGATGAACTTGACCTTGTAGGTAGCCATGCATGTGACGCGGCCGCCGCGTGCGGTGGAGGATTTGAGGCCGAAGAGGGATTGTGTGTTGGCCAGAGGGAGGGATCTGAGGCTGATTGGTGTCTGTTGGCGGCGGAGGAAGGAGGTGTTCACGATTGCGCTGGAGAGAGCGGTGGAAGCCATGCCTGAAAGAAAGATAGTGACGTCTCTTCTTTTGCTAGTTTGTTAGAGTGTGTGGCTGTGGTCCGTCTGGTCATCGTCTAAGAAGCTCTGGTCCGTCTGGTCAACGGAGCCAGAGACGACTTTCCCTGCGCAGCTTGAGCAAGATCCCGCACGGCACGAGTAAGGCAAATCGATACCTGCTTCATCCGCAGCGTCGAGGACGTAGACGTCGTCTTCGCACTCCACTTCTTGCTCACCTTCCGGTGTGATGAACTTGACCTTGTAGGTAGCCATGCATGTGACGCGGCCGCCGCGTGCGGTGGAGGATTTGAGGCCGAAGAGGGATTGTGTGTTGGCCAGAGGGAGGGATCTGAGGCTGATTGGTGTCTGTTGGCGGCGGAGGAAGGAGGTGTTCACGATTGCGCTGGAGAGAGCGGTGGAAGCCATGCCTGAAAGAAAGATAGTGACGTCTCTTCTTTTGCTAGTTTGTTAGAGTGTGTGGCTGTGGTCCGTCTGGTCATCGTCTAAGAAGCTCTGGTCCGTCTGGTCAACGGAGCCAGAGACGACTTTCCCTGCGCAGCTTGAGCAAGATCCCGCACGGCACGAGTAAGGCAAATCGATACCTGCTTCATCCGCAGCGTCGAGGACGTAGACGTCGTCTTCGCACTCCACTTCTTGCTCACCTTCCGGTGTGATGAACTTGACCTTGTAGGTAGCCATGCATGTGACGCGGCCGCCGCGTGCGGTGGAGGATTTGAGGCCGAAGAGGGATTGTGTGTTGGCCAGAGGGAGGGATCTGAGGCTGATTGGTGTCTGTTGGCGGCGGAGGAAGGAGGTGTTCACGATTGCGCTGGAGAGAGCGGTGGAAGCCATGCCTGAAAGAAAGATAGTGACGTCTCTTCTTTTGCTAGTTTGTTAGAGTGTGTGGCTGTGTATAAATGGCGTAAAAGGCGTGAGGTAGAGAGGATTATAAAGAGGTGAGCTTTGGAGACATTTTTTGCCACGTGGCGTACGATATGTGGGTTCTTGTGTTATCTACCTTGGTCCCGTGTGTTTTACATTAGTGCATTTTTTTGTTGGTCAGAGCTTATATGTGGTTGGACTTGAAACAAGTCACCATAAGAATATGGGACTTGGGAGTGGGGATGATTCTAGACTTGTTTGGGTTCTTCTTTTCTTTTTGCTCGAAGGCCCACCAAGTTTTCAGACTGAACCTATGCATGTGGTTGTAGACTTGTTTGGTTCTTCTTTTCTTTTTTGGTGACAGGTCCCACCAAGTTTTCAGAGTGAACCTATGCATGTACTTTTCGTAGTGTTAATATTCAATTCACACGGGCTTCAGCCGCTCCACTGACAACCAATAAAGTCACCCTGTCGAACAAATTAATCTTAACTCCATGCATGATATTCAACATTTCCCGAACACATGACTACTATGGAATCTTTAATCTCTACCGATGCAATTATCTTCTCAACACGACCACACAGTTTCTTGGATGTATACTATCTTATTCTCGGATAGAATAAAAACGTAGCAAGCAATCAATTACAAAAAACTTGGTTATATCCAATTGCTCCTAAATGACATTCAATGTGATCTAATTGACGTGAACTAAACACAAGTAGTAATAGTATATTACATCCACTAAGTTCTAATCTAAAGAGAACAGGGCACTTACCAAAAAGGGAGACGAGACAATACCAACAAAAGGGACAGAAGCCCTCATTGGAGAACATATATGCTTCACCTTCGTCCCTCTACTGTGTTTATATAATATATAATCCCCCATAAGAAGGTTCCTTCTGAACTGGATGGGTTTTTCTCCTTTTCGATCATTCGTCTAGTCGCACTTGATGTTTCTGTAGATTCTCCTTACAAACAGATTTGATCCCAAGAATCCAACAGCTCCTGCCAAAATATTCAGAGGAAGATATTTTTTTAGTCAAACTGGTAAACACCAATCCCTGGTTTTGAAAGAGAGTGGAGGGAACGAGTTTACCGCAAAGGATTCCAAGGCCAAGACAGAACATCATTGTGTATCCAAAGTAGAAGCTTGTCTGGAAGAATCCAGACATCTTGGTCTTTACGTAGTAGTAATAGATGGAGTATAAGTAGACATAGACAGCCGTTGAAGCAGCTGAGAAAAACGAAGTCCATTGCCAGTGATAATTCTCTGCGTTCAGCAGGAAATAAGTTCCCACAATTGTCACACAAACCGTCACTATCACCAGAATCACGAAAACCAGTAGCATGAATCCATACACATAGTACACCTGTCAAACCCAAAACAAAATATCAGGAATAGTCACTCAAATATACAACATACTTATGATAAGCCAAGACACATTGAGTCTACTTGAAGAAATTCAGTTGCTCAAACTTCAGATATAGGTCTAATATAACTAGCCTAGATATCTCACTAATAAAGTCTCTTTGGTTTGTTCAATCTGCAATAAAATTAGCAGTCTCATAGCTCTGTTCTTATCAATGCAACTATTTTTTACCTTGTAATTCCAGAAGGATGTGAAGACAAAGTACATCTCGATGAAGATGCTTCCAAATGGTAGCAAACCTCCCATCAGAGAGACAACCGATGGAGTTAAGTACCATTTTTTCTCAGGGATTGGGCGCGGAATGGTCTTTACACGGCATGGGTTGTTTGGAGCACCACTCCAGTTTCTTCCAACAACTGTCCCGAGGAGGGCTAAGGGGAAGGAAATGAAGCCCCAAATTACGAACATAACCACCATTGTTCCGAAAGGAATGGCCGCAAGGGATCCATAGAATATGGCAATTGTGTTTAGGAGAAAGCCGATTCCAAAGCACAAAAAGGGGAAGAGAGAAGCCGTGAGAACCATGCACTTGATCCAATGTTTACCTGAACAAAATGCACATTAAATTTAAAAATCAAAGGCGAATAAAACTGGAGAGATCCGCCAAGAGTAAGTCATACCCCCGCTTCTTGAGTACATTCCACCACTCACATAACCAGACACAAAGGAAGTCAGAGCATAGCAAACAATGAAAGTTGTGACGATGGCTCCTCTCCTGAAATAATCAGAATACGATGTTAGCAAAATCCAACAAACAAGGTGAGGTCTACTGCCAAATATACAAGCATACCAAAAGTACTACAAAGAATAGAGGGGAAACAACAAGACGAAAAGTTGGTGGCAAGTGAGAAGAAGAGTGTAACACATACCCAACATATAGAGTCCCAACGATGGCCATTAATATGACAAGAAGAACAAGCAGCGCCAACTGTGCACCTGTGCCAACAACAGCTGAGAGAAGAACTAGACTCCATGGTGGTCTGAATACATCTCCATGCACAAGTTTCCAACCAGATTCTTCATTTACATCCCGTTCCTGTGCGCATCAATTAATGTCACGAATGGTTTTACAGCCTCAACAGTAAAGAAATAACCAAGAGAAGAGAGTAGTAATAGCGAAAACAATTGTGCAGTTATGACACATAAAAGTTTGAGGAAACATCACCAAGCTCACCAAGCTCTCGAGATCATCATCTTCACGAGCATACTTCGCATAATCATTTCTGAGGGTCCTCATCAATATCATTGAGACCAAACCGGTGAGAAAAATAACCATCATGAACGAGTTAAAGATGGAGAACCAATGGATCTGAGAACGAAATAAATTCTTATAAGGCTTATAAAGCTTGAACAAATATCTTGAAGAGATGAATTGTAGATATAAACTGTTAGACAAGCAGGAAAGCAAACATTTAATATGACATATCATTTGAAACTGTGAACCAATCATAATCAAAGACAAAGCAAAAGGGTGTGTATAACAAGCTAAAAGTTACCTGGTGCTCAAAGAACGGATAATCCAGATATACATCAAAACGTCGGGCAAATGTGACATCTGTTGGAATCCATTGCACAGAATACGTCAGATCCACTGTCCTCCCTGCTTCCAGTGGCGTTGGGTTGTCTTGTGTGAGATTAACATGAATGATCTATAAAAATAATTAAACAAGATCACAGCATGTAGCTCACATGATATCCATATTATTGCTTAATGGCATAGCGACAACCGACCTGGTCTTTGTTGTATTTGACAATAATGTTCTTATGTGTGTAGAGTACTTGTTTGCCGTCTTCACTATTTTTGTCAGGATGCAGCTCACCCACGAAGCCTACAATGGCGATGAGACAGTATCAACACTATCAGAAACTAAAACAGAAAATGATTAACCCTGGATATTACAAGTAAATATACAAAAGGTCATACCCCACAAAGGCAGGTCATCTGAAGTTAGAACCACCCGATGAAAGTCCACGCAAATCAGATGCCACAAAAAAAAGGGTTGTGAGAAATAAGGTTAACGATTCAAAGAAGTCACCATTCCAAATAGTATAAGTAAACTGTATGTCCTCCAACTTCTAACGATGTATATGGTACTGGTAAGGCAGTGAAGATAATAGGGTATCTTTTAGATTTGCATGAATAAAGAAAGCAATTCCAAACTTTATATAAACAGAAAACCGCAACATCTTTTCTCTGAAGAAAATAAATCTTTGTTGTTTTTGTGCTGCTACATCAGCAATATGAGCAAAAAAAACTGTGAAACATACCCATAAAGAACTCAAACCAGTAGCTAGATTCGATGGCGTCTTTGAAGTGATTCACCTTAGCTTCATCCAGTTCAAGGTGACAGATAACATTTCTGTCAACATTTTCTGAAAACAGAAAAAGGTATTGTAATTAGAGCACAGGTGAGATAAAAGATCGTAAAGCATCAGAGTTAAGACATACTCAGGAACTTTATCGGTATCTCGCTGTCAATAAGCTCATTTCCACCGAGAACTTCACCAAGACCACCCCATTTGTGAACATCATTTTGAGAGGGGCGGCAGAACGGGAGGCTGTAGTAGTTGTATGTTTCTTGTGGGTTGTTATATGGGCCGACTTTGTTCACCCACAGGGTAACTTTCTCATCCGCTTGATACTGGCAAAAAAAAAAAAAAATGAATATAAAATTGAAAAGAAATGTATAATATAAATGGATCATCCCAGTCTACAGAGCGTTTCGCTGTATAGCATTTCACTAGCAATAACGCATGAATGATATAACCAACTGAAGAAAGTTCAATCACACGAGATCAACATGCACAGTACTGATTCGAGCTGTATGTAAAAAACGGAATGCAAGCACCAGAGATTTGATCGACTCTTAACCTTGTGATCTGAATCGGAGGCGAGAGCAGTTGCGAGAAGGCAAACGAGAAGAACGAATACGGCGGAGGAAGACGGCATTGCGAAATCCGGCGGATGATCGGATCTGAGGAAGAAGGAATGAGACGGTGGTTGAAATGCGTTAAGACTCGATGATCTGATTCAAATTGGTGTACACTGCATCGCGGCAGTACAGTGTCAGCTCTCTCGTTTCTCGGAGAGAGAAACGAAGATGAAGAGAGCACAGCACAGTACTGCTGTTTGTTCGGCAGAGATCATCTCACTCATCAGTGTATCGCCTTGGAGATATTGGGCCTCTAGGCCTGAAATTACGTATTAGTATCAATCTATTGGGCCTAAAGCCTGAAATTACGTATTAGTATAGAGGCCCATACTATCTTTACGTACACAAATGCAATGAAATCATGACATGTTTTCATTTGAAAAACCGTCCCAACGACAAGCAGACAAATTTATTTATGAAAAATTCATTTGGTCGTTTTAAATGCAAATGCAAAACTTGGCGTTTCAAATATTGGAAGAGAAGAAAAGACAAGAGGAACGTGAGCTGAGGCGACAAGCCAGAAAACCAAAATAACAAACTGATTCTATTCACACCTTTACTCTTATGCACCTTCCATGCTATGCATTCCACCATGGAATGATCACTCTTTACCACTAAACTCAGTGCCGTGTGAGCATCTGAAGCTGCCCTAAGCGATTAAAAATTATATACTGCCACGTAGTTATAAAAATGATACAGTAATCTTTATATATAAAAGAAGCTTTGAATCATTCCCAAGTATGCCACATGTGCATCCACATCACAAATTGGTCTTTCCTGCGCGCGACACGTGTCTTCTGCGCTGCGTTTCATTAAAGTGAGTTTATAATGTTTCGGGCTTGGAGTTGGGCTTGGCGTTGCGCTTCGTCTACGGCCCATCGAACACAATCTCTTACGGAAACCCTAATCAGTCTATACGCTCTTCTTCGTGTTCTTCATTCGCCTTTTATCGCGCAGGGACGATCCATAATCTGTAACAGTGTTTTGTGATTTAATGGTCTTAAATCGTCTTCAATCGCCATCCCACTACGAAACTCTCTCCTGCGCCGTTCGTCTGCTAGATCGTGTATAAATATGCTGCAATCTCACCGTGCGAATCGTGTTATCTACACTTTTATAATCTCACATCTCACTCATACTCGAATCTTACCCTTCATCTCTCTCAATGGCTATGACAAAGGTTTTCTTTTCCGATCTCAAGTCTGGGCGGTGCTCATCCGTTGTGGAGGCGAGACTGCTTCGATTCTGGGAGGCTAAGAACGTTAAGCGTGGTGGGAAGCTAATGTGGATGGATCTGCTCATGCGAGAGACTGGATGCTATTTGGGCTCTTATTTGTAGTTTTCTGGGCTATTAGTCTGGTATTCATACGTGTCTTATATTTTATTTGATTCCCTTACCCTTCTCGATTCTGCGTTTCCCTTCACCTCCCCCACAAAGTTTCTTTTGCAAAACGGTTGTAGTTATGGCATTCAATCATCAATCCCCACTACGTCTGCTTCATTGCTTATTAACAACATTTTCATCATCGCTCTTGGACAATCTTTAGCTTCCAAATCAGAAAACCCTTAATCGTTTTATCTTATCCACGACAATGGCAACTCGACGGCCCCACTTCTCTGAGCTAAAGGCTGGCCGCTGCATTTAAAGTGTTATCACGAGGCTTCTTTGTTTCTGGGAAGCTCGAAACTTTAAGAAAGGTGGAGAGTTGCGGCCGTTGATGTGGTACTGGTCGATGAGAAGGTAACAACTCTTGGTCTTGATTTCGCTTTAATAACATGCATCCTTACAAAATAAGCTGATTACGTGTTATGTTCAAGTGGGTTGCAGTCCGCTTTCATCCATGCCTCAATCAATTTTCATCGGCTCATACTTTCAGAAACATCATGAAGGAAGGCGGGCTCTCTGACCTAAGTCTATTTGATGTAACAAGGAGCAACCAAAGCTTTTGACTGTCAAAATTCAAATACATATCTACCATTGCCTCTCATGTTTTTCTGCGACACTTCCAGGTTCTAGCCACTCACAATCTGTACGGATGTCACATGAGGTAATGGTTTGCATAGAAGGGATTTTGAATAATTGGGGTTTGATATGCTTTCAGATTATGTTCTTACTCTTGTGGCTGAATGAGTCGAGAGAGAAATGAAATCGTGTTCCCTGATTGTTTTTTTTTTTGGGAATATGTTAGAGTTTATAGGTGTATTTGATGTTATTATCCATTTGATAAGAGTTCAGTAGAGAGAATTAAGCTTCTAGTACATGTCAATATGAAAGCTTTATTTTTGCAAATTTTCTTGCAGCTTTATTCGTTGGACGAGGAGTGCTGCTATGTCGCAAGATAGTGCAACTGCTGGCTCTGCTTCTGGAGCTAGACCATTTTGCTCCCTTGAAGGTACTATTGGGTCTATGCTCTGCAATCAATATTTAAATCAAATTTTCACTAATAGATGAATGGCTTAGCCTTCTAAAATATGCTTCGTTTGTTGGTATTTTTGTTTGATTGTAGAGGCTTGATGTACCAATTACTGACTAGACAAAATTCAAACGACATACAATGAAGATACACATAAAACTGAGGGTATTAATACTACCATCCGCTTCAAAGGTCTGTCCAACTACTCTCATATATGTTGTTTGGCTAATTAATAGATCGAGTAGTTTTGTCAATTTGAAACTTTTCACTCACCTTACGCTTTACTTTACTCAGGCTGATGCCGGACTGACTACGGTTCGTCAACATGGAGGTGTTAAGAAGATTGAGTGAATACCACTGTTGGAGCTGAATCCATATGTACTGAGTTCACTCCCCAGGTTGGATACTCTGCAAAGAAGGCACACCATGGTTGAACTTTAGAGCCTGAGAGTCCATGATATTGTTTTATATTTTCACAGTTATTCTAATCCTGTTTTTTATTTAATTCCGAAAATTTGTAGTATCAATATACTGCAGTTCATGTCTTTTGTGTCGGTGTTTTGAATTTGGCTGTTTAAAAACATTTTCGTACCCATCAAGAAAATATGGTTAAAAAGTTTAAAAAGTTCACCTCATCTTCGAATTGAAAAATTCATATCTTCACTTGGAAATTAAAATTCGCAACTACGGTCCACTTACCAACGATTGAAGAGGCCTTTTTTTTTGTTTTTTTTTCCCAAAAGAAGCATAGTAAAACTGAATCAAGAAAGTGCTTTCTTATGTGATTTTTAACAAACATGAGATAAACTGATTTTCTTTAATTAACTCTTAGTCAGTATTTGTAACACCCCGATCCGGCCGACTAGGCCGCGGTCGAAGCCTTACGTCGCTCGGTCCACTTCCTGGCCGAACCTCTTAATTTTCGCCCTTTAATTATAATATCGCCTAAAGGCGAGGGCTAACTTAGACCTTAGCTAAAGACTTTCTTAGCCCTTTATAGCATAGATCCTTTCAACAGATACGCAGCGGATTATTCTCTAATTAACCATTGGTCTAAAACCAATCTAACACTTGTCTGGTCGAATCACCTTAGCCTTGGTCAGTTTACTCAACTACCAATTAGCTTAAAGGTCAATCCCAAAACCAAACCAAGTCATACGATTTTGAGGTTCCATTCCCCTAAACCATTCTATCTAGATCTACATAAGTAAATGCTAGATCATACCTTTGCCACATCTACGGAGCTTATTAGCTCATCGGTCCTCCATTGACTCGAATTGCTCTTGCTTGACAGCTGGACCACGATCACTCAATGATCTTACTTAAGGTCCTTATCTTGACTCCTGCACCAAACAACTCCCCTAGGTACTTAGTCATTCAACCAACCATCCCCACAGACATAAGTAACCTTTGAGAAGTCTTTGAAAGGATAAGGATATACATCTGGCCTTTCTTGGCTCATGCACAATCCGAAATCCTTTTGCCTTATAGGCAATAGTACCAAGTCCATCTTCTGGACTAACAAAGCTCATTAGATCCTAAGTCAATCAACCAACCATCCTCACATGACTTGGAACTGATGAGTCATCATTTGGCCTGACCGGCCTTGGGACTTAACCCAGACAACAGATATGATTTGTTCATACCAACCGATGCATTCATTAATCAGATTAGTTCCGACACCTTGAACCATCATCCAGAGGTCAGGTCGTCCATACTCAACCATGATCAGATCTTACACGGTTTTCCTTGAACAATCATAGTTAGGCTCAATACTTATGGTCTACGACACATAGTACTAGCCATATACTTCGTCATGACTCTTAGCCAATCTCGAAGTTATCAACACCAAGGTTGATATCTAGAAGCATCACATCAATACTCTTACTCCAGCAACGTGACTATCCATACTAGTGCTCGGCCATCGAAACATCGTCATGAAACATGATCCGACCACTAGACTTGATAAGCCATCGTCTACTTAGCAGGTATTGACATAACCGGCCTTCCATTGCCATCATGTGGGTCTATGCCCTACATAAGGCATATGGCGCCTATCCTACTCACCAACCCGAAGTTGATTGTAAGATATCCCACTTAGCCTTTGCGGCTAGAACCATCCATCCACTAACCATGGATTATGGTTCATACATCAATCATGTTGTACGGATTGTACTAGCCCTTAAGGCCTTCGCTATTTCCCTACACTCATGTATTGACCTAACTGACAACCCATTGCCATCATGTGGTCCATGCCCAACATAATGCATGTGGTGTCCTTTTAACCATCGAATCACTCGTACCCTTTTCGGTCCCGATCTGTTCGTACCCTTTCAGTCCCGACCCGTTCGTACCCTTTCGGTCACGACCCGTTCACATCCCATGGATCATGATACGTTCGTACCTCTTGGATCACGACACGTTCGTACCTCTTCGATCACGACATGATTGCAGATCTTGGATCACGATACATTGCATCCTTGGGATCACGATGCACCCTTTGGTCATTGGTACCTTTTGGTCCTCGTACCTTTTGATATTTGCAACCCTTGGTATCTCGTACCTTTTGGTTACTTGCATCCTTTGGTATCTCACAACCTTTGGTAACTCATGACCCTTGGCAACACGCAACCTTTGGCGACTAGTACCCTTTTGATCCAACCTCTCGGCTATGGTTAGCGATCAACGTAACCAACCATGACACCAGGGTCTATGACGTGGTAACATGGTTAACTATCACGTTCCATATATATATATATATATATATATATATATATATATATCATATAGACATAATAATATAAAGAAACAGAGATAGAACCACTCACAACCGCTATAGCCCTTACCGATCAGTTAGTCAGTCTCCCGGCTAACCGCCCTTGGACCCTTGGTCCTTTGCGCCTATTTCCCTCCAGGAATAGGTCTTCCTCTTGGCCTCAGTGGCTTCTCTAAGCCACGGCCTCATATGGCTAAAGCCATACCCACCATGAACCGGATCGTACCCTTAAGGCTTTGATCCCGGATCCTGCCCTTCCGGCTTGGATCCTCGGTCCTCATTGGGGGATCCCTTTGTTTAGGACGTGTGTCCTTTGTCTCAGACAGAACGAGACTGAATGAGAATGAATGAAATTATCCCTGGACGTCCTCCCTTTATATAGAAAACCAAAAGGCATGTGCGAAGGAACACATCCCTTCCAAGCATCCTTTCGGAACAGATCTTGGCCATCGATTACAATCAACGGTCCAGATTGCACCTGTTGGATCTTGGAGGTTTCTAGATACATCTAGGCACGTCCAACAACATCTAGGCATGTCAAACCCAAGCCCAAACTGATATCCCAAGCCCATGGCCCGACCACAAGAGCCCACCGGCCCGTAGCCACCTTGGGTCGACCATATGGCCCGACCATAGTCCGGACCCGGCCCAACTTCCCGAGACCAGAACACTCAGTCCAGCTGAGTTGAGCTGACTCCCAGCTGACCCAGCTGAGTGAGCTAGTAGCTCAGCTAGTTGAGCTGACATAACTTGGACCGAGCTAGACTGCACTAGATCGTGCTCTGTTTAGCTGATCGAGCTACTCGTCTACATCGTCCAGCTATTGTACAACTCTCCCAACTTGTTCTCTTCATTCTATTCAATCCGTCTAAGTCCTTTGATCCATTTATTGACATAGACCCATGATCCATTCTGATCATTTCACTCATCCCACCTTGTTCACGATCAATTCTCTTGATCTGAACAAAGGCAGACTCGTTTCTATCGAAACGTCTAGGCCTTATGTCAAGATCCCGGGACGGGGATGCGACAGTATTAGTTTAGAATTTTATACTAAGAGAATATATGATCTGGTTGTAAATAACTACAAGATGTTTAAACATTATTATGAATCTCCCACTTAAAGAAGACAATTCACATGAATCATAAGTTGAGAAATAAGAAACCAGAAAGCAAACTAATTTTTTTAATTATTAATTACAATTTCCATGGCAATTTAACCATTTCCTACGATCTCCGCAATCATTCTTTTGGAATAAAATTAATGTACTTTAAGATTTTTGATAAATATTGTATTTTATAGATATGCTATAATTCCTCCGTCAAGACGTTCCACTTTCCAAATAAGCTCTTTTTGTGAAATATAACTTTCTCACGCCTGTATCACTCTCTACACCACCAGCTTCTTCTACAATCACAACTCCAGCAACATGATCCCATATCTTCTCTTTGTAAGTCACTGAGCAATCTTTATAAACACTTCAGCGTCACCACATCCAATCGCTGCATACTTCACCATGATGTACACTAGCATAGGCATTTCCTCATGAGACGTAAAGGACAAAACAAAAATTCGTTTGTATTGTAACACTAAGAGAATATTTGAAATAAATAAACACTGTTAGTTTAGCTAACTCCTGCGGTTTACAAATGATTAGATTTATCACTTTCCTCTAGCTCACAAACTGTAACTAAAACCGGGTCATCTGACTGTTGAAACCTTAACAAGCTTTGTAGATTCTCCATATTCACTGAGGATTCACGGCGGCATCCAAGCTTGACCACCACCTCTCTTTGCATACATGACACACCCTTTTGATACTGATCCAGCTCGGTAGCAACCATACTTTGGCACTCTTTCTTGACTGGACAGATAAAAAATTAGGCTAAATATCAATCAACAAACTAATTAACTGTCCACTAAAAAATATGTAGTTTATACAATATCTAAAAGTGAGAGCTCCAGTGATGATAACTGAAATGAATTATGAAAATATAGTTGATAACAAATAAAAATCCAAACACGTCATGATTATAAATTAAAAAGGTCAAATGTTAAAAAAAAATATATTATTTAATTATAAAAATATATTTATTATATTCAGTTTAAAGTATTTTCCAAATGTTTTATAAAATTAAATATATTTTAATATAAAATAATTTTAATGTAGGCGGGCCACCCCTAGTTAGTTCATATAGTAAAAACAAATGAAAAATTAAACTACTAAACAAAATATAGTTTCCAATTTTTTTTAAAATCATTTTATATGATAAGCTTAAAATTTATATAATAGCCCAATAAAAAAAAATTATATGACACCAACCAGTTTTTATTTATTGTACTGTACTTTTTTACCAATTAAAAATGACTATGTACCAGTTTGGTTGCTTAAGTATGAAAACCATAATTTTATAATACTCTTTCCATTTCACAATATATGATGTTATTCGTTAGTGCACAAAGGTTAAGAAATTTATTTTTCTCTAAAAAGTAGTTTTAAGAATATAATTTAAAAATCATCCAGCCAAGTACAAAAATGACTACAACATCTAATGGTTACACAGTTTTCAATAAAGTTAAAAATAACATAAAAATATCAAAACATCGTCTATTTTGAAACAACAAAAATCTTCTAAAACATCAATCTATTATGAAAAGAAGGGAGTATACTCTTGTGTTTCTTTATTTTAATTATCATAAAGCTTTCAACTTTTTAAACATTTTTCTATATTTTTTATTAATTGAGATTAAGTAGATGAAACTAAAAAACATTGCCTCTATTGTTTTTAAAAAATTGGATGCCCCCTAAGCCAATGCTTCAATTTTGAACATTGAGGCACGGCTCTGGGGTTATATCCTTTATCTTACATAGTAAAGTCATTACGAATCAAATCCACAGTAATTTCTCATTTGCTTCAGTTCATTTACCTTTTGTCGTATTAGATTCCTAAGAGTAATGCAATTAGGAAACATAATAATCGTGTTTCCGTACAATGTACAAGGGAGACAAGTGGGCCCCACTACATTAAAAACGAATAATAGTCCTCCTATCAGTTAATTAATTTAATTTTTATTCTTCATTTGAAAAAAATAAACAAACAATTTCATATCGCTTATGGAACTAGGGTTGTTGGTTAAGATGGAGAAGTACGAGCTGGTGAAGGACATAGGCGCGGGGAATTTCGGAGTGGCGAGGCTCATGAAGGTTAAAAACTCAGAGGAGCTTGTTGCCATGAAGTACATCGAGCGTGGTCCCAAGGTCCTTCTCAGATCATCTCTCATTATCCTATAGCCTCATTAGGTTTTTTAGCTCATTGTAGTGTTAGTTAGAGTTTGTATCATTTTCATAGGAAGATTGTTGATTGATCATTTGGCTTTGTTGTTTTTTTGGGGTACAGATCGATGAGAATGTGGCGAGAGAGAGATCATAAATCACAGATCACTTCGCCATCCTAATATCATCCGCTTTAAGGAGGTTAGACATGTGTTCTCGCTATGGTGAAAATGATTTCGCTTGATTATGGATTTTCACAGGTGGTGTTGACTCCGACTCATCTTGCCATTGCCATGGAATATGCTGCTGGTGGTGAACTATTTGAGCGTATCTGCAGTGCTGGAAGATTCAGTGAAGATGAGGTTTGGCTTTTGCTACTGGGATTAGTTCTTTCAGAGTTCTGTAAAGATTAGGAAGAAGGAAAGGAGAGCAAACATATGTGAGTGAATCTTTGTATTTTTGTTATCACGTATCAAACACTTTGGGGCATACAGTCTAATCCATTTTCTAACTTTCTGTTTTTTCTTCTTTTCCAGGCGAGATACTTCTTCCAGCAGCATATATCAGGTGTTAGCTATTGCCATGCTATGGTAAGGCAAATATATTTTCGATTAGATGTTTGAGATTCGTTTGTTTATCAATCCGGTGGTCACCTTGTGTTTATTTTGTTGCAGCAAATATGCCATAGATATCTGAAGCTGGAGAATACACTACTTGATGGAAGTCCTGCTTCACGTCTCAAAATCAGTGACTTTGGTTATTCCAAGGTTTGCCACACTATATTAAACTTTCAACTTCTCTGCAATTGTATATGAGATCCTATTATGTTCTTCTCCATTGTCGTAAAAGCACTTTTAAGTTATTAGCTTTTTTTCTTCTTCTTCTTCTTCTTCTTTGTTGTAGTCCTCTCTACTCCACTCCAGGCCCAAAGTCAACAGTTGGAACTCCAGCATATATTGCACATGAGGTCCTTTCGAGGAGAGAATACGATGGCAAGGTAATCTTATTGCTATCCGAGTCTTGCTAAATCAAGCATCATGCTCAATGCAATGAACTTTGCATAAACCAATGAATTTATATGGAACTGTCATGATCTTTTCTCTTTGTTTGAACATTAACTTTGTGGAAGTCGGTAAGATTTGTGATTCTTTTCTTCTTCTCTCAGATGGCTGATGTATGGTCTTGTGGTGTAACTCTTTATGTCATGCTGGTTGGAGCCTACCCATTTGAAGACCAGGAAGACCCCAAAAACTTCAGGAAAACAATACAACTAGGCTTATTTGTTTGAGCCATGTGTCTGCTGCGTATCTAGGCTCAAATGTGTGATCTTGTTCATACAGAAAATCATGGCTGTTCAGTACAAGATCCCGAACTACGTCCACATCTCACAGGATTGCAAACATCTCCTATCCCGTCCAACTCACTCAAGGTAACACTATACATCAATCAAACGAACTAAATGTTTTCATAAGATTGGTTTTGTTTAACATTCGAGCTACTGCGTTTGTTGTTTTTGGCAGAGGATAAACATTGCAGAAATCAAGAAACACCCATGGTTCGTGAAGAACTTGCCAAGAGAACTCACAGAGACTGCTCAAGCTGCGTATTTCAGAAAAGAGAATCCAACCTTCTCCCTACAAACCGCAGAAGAGATCATGAAGATATTGGATGACGCCAAAACTCCCCCGCACGTTTCCCGGTCCATTGGAGGTTTTGGCTGGGGAGATGAAGAAGGGAAAGAAGACGAAGAGGTGGATGAAGAGGAGGTGGTGGAGGACGAGGAAGATGAGTATGACAAGACTGTAAAGCAAGTACACGCTAGTGGAGAAGTGAAAATCACTTGATTTTTCTTTGTGTTAAAAAAAAAGTTATCGTTGTTATAAAAGTAATGGGAAAGTCTATCTTTATTCATAACATAGATGTTCTTTATATAGGAGATTACACCGTCATAGATAGATGGAAAGATTATAAATCATAATCTCTTGGTTATGAGCCATCCACAATCTGGTTCATAACACTCCCCTTGGATGCCATAACCATTTAGAGCTTGTAATGTGCTTTAATGTTGCCTCATTAAACCCTTACCAGGAAAACCCAATTAGGACAAAACCATGGTGAAGGAAAAAGAGTATAACACACATTACTCCCCTTGATTTGGACATTACTAAAGGTCCCTTGGACCTCTCCAATTTTCTGCAATCCGTGGGTGATGAAAATCTTGGGCAGAATATGCTTCGTCCTCGAACATGATAGTTGGTTCTTCTTTACCATCGGCCATGCCACAATCTGATCGAACATATTGAGTCATCGACCTCAAATACACACACACACGAAATCTTGGATGATGTTGATGTGATATACGTGTATCACCATGTGTAAAACATAACATGTCTGAAAACAAATCAACAAAACCAAATAACCCCTCTTTGGGCTGGTTAGTATAAAATAAACCAAAAACAAAGGCTTCTTCATCGTCCTTCTTATGGACCACTCAGATCAGTGTCTAAAACAAGACTTTTGCATCGTCCATCTCAGGACTAAATGAACTTCTTTATCGTCCACCTTTGGACTGAATGGATCAGTGTCCAAAACAAGTGATTTCACGCCCATGTACTAGATAATGGGTGAGACTAGTCCATATTAAATCTCTTGAGTACCCTTTTCTGTATATACTATTTGATGCACAAGGATTTCATTGTTAATGTACTCAAGCTGTAATCCCAAACAAAACTTTGTTTTCCAAGATCTTTCATCTCAAACTCTTTCTTGAGATATTCAACTGTTTGGGAAATTGTATCCAGAGGTTCCTAAGATATTCAGATCATATACTTTGATGATTATCAATATTGTTATCGAGAACTTGTTGTACTTTCAGCTCAATACCCTCTAGTACTTTCATTATCCAGTGGACCATATAAATATGCACTCACTATATCAACTTGCTGCAAGTCTAATTTTCTCTCTTATATAGCCAGACTTATGAGAAATCTAAAAGTAGTTGCATCCACCACATGGGAGTATGTCTCCTCATAATCTATTACTGGTCTTTGTGAGAATCCTTGTGCAACATCATCTTTATATCTCACAATTTCTATTCCTCACAAGACCCATTTATATCCACTGGTTTTAACATTATATGACGTCTTAATCATATGACCAAATACACCTTTCTTCCTTAAACTATTTAACCCCACGTTTCCATTCAATCTAATATGTTCTACGAGTGTGCACTCTTATATTGACGTGGGTTCATGATCCTCGCTTATATTCATTAATTCAAGTGCTACCTTGTATGCAAATAAATCATCTTATGTCGACATTCCTTATTGGTTCCATTATGTTCCAAACATGATATAATCGATTGAGATTCATTATTATCAGGACCTTTAATACTTTGCAGCTTGGCGTCCCAAGCTACATTGTTTGGTACATGTACCTTAGAGCCGGCCGGCCTTATCTCCATGTCTGGGATGGTTTCCTTAGTAACCTCGGATTTGGATTTTGATTATCATTCTCTGCACCTTTCTTTTGTTTCCGAGGATTCTTATCTTTTGGAACCTATTTGGTCTACCACGTTTCATACGTTGTCTAGGCTCTGTAGCAACTTGACTGTGTCTCTTCTTGGACATCAAATTCGTTGGTGCTTTACAAGCTGGTTTATATATGACTTAGTCATTCTTTTTCGGGTCAGCAAATGTGTCTGGCATTTGATTAGCTAGCTTTGTAAATGTATAATCTTTGGACGTCTATTTCACATTCTTTAGTCTGAGGATCTTGCTAAGACATTGATGGTTGATTCCATTCTATTTCTTTTACCATTCTTTTACCAGCTTTATTATTATTTTTTCTCCTCCTGGTCTTAAAATAATCCGTGTACCTGGCCTCAAATATAATCACCCATAGTTGGCTCAAAGTACTTTATTATTGTGGGATAATCATATCCAACATATATCTTCATCCTCCTTTTGAGGTCCCATCTTAGTTCTCTGTGGTGGAGCAATTAGTACATAGACAACACATCCAAATGTCTTATGATGGGGTATGTTTGGCTCTTGACCCGTTAATAATTGTGATAGGGGATATCTATGCTCACTAAATGGCCTGATGCGTATTAACTTAGGTGCATGTAAATTTCGTGTGGTCCAAGCTGTGAATGGGAGTTTTGACCTCATAAGTTATGGTCTATCCGTTCTTGGTATGGACATGTATCACAGAATTGTCCACACTTACCCCCATGGACATACCATAATCATTTAAATGCTTGGCACATGTATTCACCAGTATTATCTAAACATATAGTCTTTATTATGAAAAAGGGGCTCGTAGCCGTTTTACTGGTGATGGCCTAATGAGTTTCCCTTGTATACATGCTACACACGTGAGATTCTTTGGGATAACTCTTCTTATCTTTTAATGTGTGTCTTTTGAATATCAATTTTCGCATCATGTTTGGACCAGGATGACCAATCCGGTCGTGCCATAAAGTGTATATTTTCGCAGGCTTTTAGCCTCTATTATACTGATCTATGCATAGTCTAGGTCAGTAGAGATGCAAGTATAGTCTTTAGGACTTATTATGGCCTTGGGCGATTTTATACATATATCTGAAGGAAGTCTTTGTTTCCTTCGCCCATTGTTTCAATATGGAAACCATTCATTCTTATATCTTTAAAACTCAATATGCTGCTCTTGCTCTTAGAGCTGGGTGAATATAAGGCATCACTGATTTCTAGATGCATACCATTAGGCAATAATATATTAGCTTAGCCATAGCTTTCTTTCAGACTGGTGATACCTGCTTTAGTACTTATATTGGCGTTTTTCAGTGTATTCATATAGAAAAATCATTCATTCAGTTAATCTAAGCAAACAATGTAATAGAAATAAATTCAAGGAGATAAAAATCAGAGAAATCATACAAGCAAAGCAATCACACAAGTTTGATGTCGAAATCAGATTATCAACTTGATTCTTTTAGGCAATAATAAGTCTCATATTCCATAATATCATCTTGATCATGTTCGAAATTATTTTCACCATCTTTATAGACCAAGTGGGTTTCATGATTCTTCCTTTTTAGACTCTCTTTGGGAGTCCTTCATATCTTAGCCCAATGGTTCCCATTCCATATCTATTGGACACTGATTGGGTCGAGCTTTGTGGTTTAAAGGATATACCATGGCCACTACCTTGACCATGGCTCAAATTGGGTTGATACCTACGGCCTCTGCCATAGTGATTCCCACGGCCAAATGTGTTATAGTGGTCATGGCCACATCCTTTCCACCCTCCACGGCCATGACCGCGTGTTCTATCATTCTGGACGTGGTTACCTTTTTTTTTTCTGCGGCCTTATTGGTATCAGATAATAGGGTTAATCCAGAAGGTCTCAATTCACTGTTTCTCATCAGTAATCCATTATTTTGCCCAGTTAGCAATAGACTCATCCACAGACTTATAGTCCTGGATTATGGGATTCTTCCAATCAAATAGGGCATTTGGTAATAACATCGTTCTTTGGTGATCATATCTCGATTTTTAACTCTGTCCAAAGGTCTAGAGGATTCTCTATAGTCAGATACTGATCTTTGAGACTCTTAATAAGATGATGGCTGATAATTAATATTGCCATGTATCAATCCTTCTCATTGGCATTATTGCCTTCTATGATACATTCACCAAGTCTTTTTGACTTTATGATAATCTTTGTATCCAATGCCCACCGTAAATAATTATCTCCAAAGAGATTTAGGGCAGCAAAATCCAGGTTGATTTTCGACATCTTCATATATCACTCAATATTTAGGTATTATTTTAATGCGGCCTTACTCATAAAAATAATCAATTCGGATTTTAATCTTGTGAGGACAATGAGACTATCAATCTTAAAGACATTTAATCAATCAGTCAATTTCTAGCAAGTCTCAGCAGTACTATTTCTATGTGCTCATAATATTATGGTTTATCAAGACTAGCAAAAACGGATTCAATTAATCATGCAGTTAGGGTTTAACAATCAATAGATTTTAGCAAGACTAGTAAAAAATTTTATTAATCACTCAATCAGTTTCAAGGCTGATTTTAGCAATACTATAATATAGATTTCAAGCATGAATTTCAATGAATCAATTTCAAGGCTGATTTTAGCAATACTAGAATATAGATTTCAAGCATGAATTTCAATGAATCAGTTTCAAGGCTGATTGGTATTTAGCATAAACCATGTGTAAATAATTTATCTAGTATCTGAATTTATCAAACCTCAAAAACATATAATCAAATCAATCAATTTAATCGAACTTAGCATACAATCTTAAACCTCAAGACATTACATTTTATCATGAATCTATCAACCTAGCATACGGATTCTCAATTCTTAAAGACATCCAAATCAGATCAATATAACCTATCATACGGATTATTTAGGGTTTCTATTTAAAACAAATCAGATTACAAAACTATCAATCCTAGCAGATGATATTAAACATCAAGAATCATGCAATCAGATCATTCGAATTTTAAACAAGTAAACCTCAATCAATCTATCAACCTATCGGATTTTATAAGCAAAACAAGCTAGCAACCTATCGGATTCAATCAATGTTTTAACATGCTGGTCGGTTTAAATTTTTTTTAAATCAGATGAACAATTAACCAAGCAGGATAAGAAAATAAATCTATAAATTTAATGGTCAAAAAATTCTAGCAACATAGCATCAGATTCAATCAGATTTAAAACCTCAATGATCAAAACCGAAAACAGTTTTGATTTCAAAATATTCGATTAAGGTTTTAATATGTGATTTGATAATTACTAAGTGTTTTCATGCACCATGTGCAGTGATAAATTTTTTAAAAGTTAAATTATATTTAAAATAAAATTTATTAATATTATATATTTTATTATTTTTCACTAATATTTAATATAAAGTTGATTATTTAAGCATAAAATTAAGAAAAATATAATTTTGTTTATTTTAAATTACATTTAATAATATATATGTAATATATTTAAAATTTGAATCTTAGATAATTTTTTTTCTATTTATTTTGGTTAAATGTATTAAATCAACTTGTATACAATTACTAAAAATCATATAAAAATTGTATAGTTATTAAAAATTATAACTAAACAATATTTATAAAATTTGTAGATATCTAAAAGAGACTAATGAAATTACGATTAACAATTTATTAATTTTTTAAAAAAGATGTAGAAAATTGTGAAAATATAAGTAATAAAATTGTATAATTATAAAAATACAATTAAATAATGTATTTCGAAATTTATAATGCATATTTCAATATATTTATTTTAGTGATGATTTATGAATTATTACCATATTTTAAGAAGTTTAACAAAAATATAAATCGACATTAAATGTAATGTATTAGTTATTGTCATATTCTATAAAATGTACCAAAAATATATGTCAGTAATAAATGTGATTGTCATTGTCATATTAACTATAAGCCATGTCATCAATCTTGTTAGCCGTGTCATCATTTTTTTGTGTAAAAATGATTGTATATATAACTTGTGGCAAAATCACTTCGCAAATATAGTTTAGGGGATAATATAATTAATTCTAATACTTATATTATTTAGGGTTTATAGATATAGGGTTAGGGTTTATCGGATTTTAACTTGTAAAAACCGTTTTGGGGTTTTAATCACGTAGGAACATGATTTAGGGTTTGGGGTATCGAACTTTCAGAGCTTCAATTTACTCAATTAGGATTTTTGATCTATTACGGTTTTGATTCATAAAGATTAGGGTTTTAGAGTTTCATTCTTTATCAATCAATCCATGTTCGATTATGGGTTCTTAGGTTTTGAATTACCTTTTAACCTTAGATGATTGTTGAATCGGACCACCAAAGAAGTTGAGCCGCGAGCTGGACACAAACTGGAATGGATCGAGTCGCTTCTATCGGATCGCGGACGTCCTTTGTTGCTTGATCGGGAACGCCTTGATCATCAGACGCGAGCTATTTGATGCTGTCGCGAGCGAGGAAGAGGTCGCGTGCTGGAGCTACCCTCGGATCGCGAACGTCTGAGCTAGGATCAGGAACGCTTTGGGCTGAAGCTGATCGGGGACGCGAGCTGGAACAGATGCGGGACCAAGAGACGCGATCGGGGTTTAGGGTTCGTCGGATCGCCGGCTAGGGTTAGGGTTTTAGGATTTTTCGATTTGGGTATTAGCTTAGGAATTTAAAGTTTCGTGCTGATAACGTGTTATAAAAGTAATGGGAAAGTCTATCTTTATTTATAACATAGAGGTTACTTATATATGAGATTACACCGTCATAGATAAATGGAAAGATTACAAATCATAATCTCTTAGTTATGAGCCATCCACGATCTAGTTCATAACAATCGTTGGTTCGTTGAAAAAACTAGAAGTCTCAGTTTTTGTGTTTGCCTTGGTGCATTGTGACTTCGAAATAAATATTTTGTAAATTATTATTTTAAAATTTTTTGGGAGAGGATTCGTCTATTTAGGGTCCGAATGGTAACTGCGGTTTTGATAATATAAGCAGTGCGAAATTAGAGTGCGGTACGGTGCAACTGCGGTTCATGCGGTTTGCGGGACAAGTGCGGATTTCATAAAAAAAATAGTGCGGGTTTGATAAAAAAAATAGTGCGGTTTTGATAAAAGTAGTGATGTTATGATAAAAGATAATGTAAGATAAACATATTAATATAATTAAAATTTTAATTTGTTTACTCTGTAATAATATCATAATATTTTTTAAAAAAACTGTAACCTGATATAAATAATATATTATACAATATATATATATTTTACATTTGAATTTAGAAATTAGTGATTAGAATTTATAGTTAAGTATTATAATGTAGGTTAGGTTTATGCATGGACAAAAAAAATGGGAATTGTTAAGTATTATAGTGTATGTTAGGTTTATGCATTAGAAAAAATGGGAAACAAAGAAATAACCGACACAAAACAGGAATGAAACCTTTACATACTCAAACGGTTCCTATATTATATATTTGAAATAATCGAACGGAAATCGAATCGAGAACCAAAAATATACCCGAATATATAAATAAAGCTGGATCACCTGTTTTACCGAATTTAACCGAATTATTTACCAATTTAACCGAGATATTACGTGTGTAAACTCTATTAAAATAAATAGTTTATACTAAAAATTATTAAAAAGATAATTTATAATAATTTTTTAATTAACATTTATGATACTAGATTACTAGATTAATTTGAATGAATATTTATTAATCTATATATAACATTATTTAATATATATGTTATATAAGTTATATAGATACAAATCATACTTTCAAAATACTTACAATGTTTTCTAAAGAAAAGAAAAGAAAAATGTTTTTCATGGACAAATAAGAAAAAGTGTTATAAATGTAACTATTACGTAAAATATAACTAAAAACATAATACTAGAAAGAAAATAATTTATTAATTACCATACAAAAGGCGTTTTTTTTAACCGCATGTTCTCGTCTGTGGACTGAAGTTGTAGTGCGTTTTTTAAATTTCATGTGTATTTGGTTGCCTCGAAGAACGTAAGCGGATTTGTAGTGCGTTTTTCTTAAAACCGTCTTTTTTAGTTTGTTAATTGTGATCGGTGACTGGAGTGTGGTTTTGTAAAATACGCACTCAATTCCGCAATTTATATGTTACCATTCATTACCTTAATTTATACATTTTCGTATTTGTTCCTTCCTAATCTCAATTTACCACCGTTATTTGTTTCCGAAAATGAAGAATCAAATATACGAATTGAAAACAATATTCAAAATTCAAAAATAATTTATTATCCTCTTTTCATTTGGGAACATGAGAGGGAAACTATCCCGCCATTAGCAAAACTGCATAAACTATCAAGCTCAATCGGCGGCGACTTTTGTATCCGACTTTCTCCGCCGGAGTGATACCGTGCCGCTGTAGAAGCAAATACCCCCAATTGATTCTCAAATGTATGTCCTTGGGTTTTCTCATTTCGCAATCAATTCTCAATTCTAGGGTTTTTCGTTTCGCAATCGTTCCTCACACAACACCGATGCAAAATTTCGCTGTGGTTATAACTACTTGCTGATTAGTTTTTCGATTTGGGTTTTCGTTGTTTGTTAGTAAAGTGAATCACTTTGGAGCTATGGGCTCGTTTTTTATTCACTTCGATTTCCTGTTTCTGTAGTGTTTCACCGTTTTTTCAACTGCTGAAATTGGTGGGTGAAGACTAGCGGATCCGTCTTTTGTCTCGCTTGAGTTTGTGTTTGGTATAGTATTCTTAGCTAAAAGTTTGCAGATTTGTGTTAAATTAGATTCGTAGTTAGTCAATTATGTGATAAATGTGCATTCTTTTTCGGCTTGTGTTTTATTAATCTGAATGCAACTTCTTATATGTTTCTTCATTAAGTGACGAAGTTGCGGTTGTCAAGGGAAGATTAAACTTTGGTGGAACATCTGCAGCATGTTTAAGAAAAACCTATGATTAATTCAAATCAAGTAAGGTAAGGATGATGTTCCAATATTTTCTGGTAGTTTCTTTCTTTTTGTTTGCTCTTCGTTATTCACTGCTAGAAAATTTGGCAGTAGGAGTCATCTCCCTGAAGTTGAGAAACCTAAAGGTCCTCAAACCAATTGGTCAGATCATGCAAATGCGCTCGAAGATCCATCTTCCAGGACTAAGCATTTGAGCTCCGGTTTCCTTTATGCAATAGAAAGTCAAAAGCCTAGAAAAAGCAGAGATATGGCGGCGAGGTATTATCGCTATATTCTTTTGTGAATAACCATCTTCTGCATTGTTCTTTGATTGTCTTTTACTTTGACCCACTACTGTCTGCTGTTTGGATTCGTTGAAGTAGAACTACTGAAAATTAAATATCAAACAAATTCATTGGTTTCAAGGATAGCTTTCCACCACATTGTAATATCTCCCTTTTCCAGCAAAATTGAGTGTGATACCACTATATTTCCCTATGATATCTCTTGTAAAAAATGTCAGCGATGGAAAAATTTGTGTGATTTGTTTAGCTTTCTTCGTGGATCTGTTTAAAACTATCTGATTCAAAAATATTTAACAAGCTTCCTTTTCTCTCTGTGTAGGTCAATTGCGTTTCCTAGTGTGAATGCGCATACTTTGGCGCACCCGCAAATTGCAAAGGTAATATTGTTGAAGAGAAACTGTTGTGGAAGTTATATGTTTATCTTTCTCTCTATCCATTTCTTTGAGTAAATAGTTTATCTCATTGTAGTTTTTATATTTCTCTACTTTCTGATTCAACTTCCCCTTTTTGATAGACCTCTTTTCATGAACTCTACATATATGTTATTTATTGGTATCCTATGTTGGCAGGCTTGGAGTGCTCTTTCAAGTCTCTCATTAAATAAGACCTACCTAAGACCTGGAATTACTCCCCCGGTTGATGATGGTGGCACCAATGGCTCGTATTCTGCAAGAGAGAGATCCACTGTGAAAGTTACATGTAGCACTGATGGTTCTTTTTATTCGAACAATCAACAAAATCAAAGTCAAATGGGTGTACCAGGAACTGGAAGAAACTTTCACAGCTTTCCTCCCCCTGTCCCTGGTGATGGTAAAATATTTGCTGAAAAGTTTCCACGGATAAATGATGAGGCCAGAGAACCAGAAACTAGTTCCGCGCATTTAAATGGTGTGGAGAAACCATTCAGGAGTTCTGCATTCGCAGCTGAGCAGTTGGGATCTGGAGAAGCATGTCTTGATGAGATTGATGATGACATACTTCAGGTAATGGTACCGGTTCAGTTACCACATAATTTTCCCTTATTTAGTACTCTATGCGAAGAAGCTAGTTTTATCAATTTCGTAAAGATCCGGAAGCATCTCTGCGTCACGGATTTGTGTTCAAAATATGTTAACTCAAGCGTGTTAACACTTTGTGATACAGAATATTGATGTCGACCAAATTATGATGGAACACTACCAATCAACAAGTACGCCTCCGCCATCTGTATCTAGTTTGCCATCGAGAGCTCCACCTGTGGATAGAAGTGCTTCCAGAAGAGAAGAAGAGAGTTGTCTGCCTCCTGAACTATGTTCTAACTGCAGTCATGGAATAAAGGTATGGATTCTGTTTTTCTCTCTTTTTAGTTTTTATTATGGTTGTCTCATTTTGTTTGACGTTGGTATCTTCTCAGCTAGGGCTTTGTCCAGAAGCTTCAACCCATTTGGAACAAATGAAGAACATGTTGATTGCAATATCAAATGAACTTCTTGACGATGATACTGATCTGAGTCCTGATCGTATTCAAGAGCTTCGTCAAGAGAGGTTTATATCCCAATCTTTTTTTTTCTGTTTTCTTGGCTGTTAAAATTTTCCGTTCCCTGGAGGCTGTGGTATATTACCCAGCAAAATTTATTGGGAATAGTGCAGCAAAAAGAGATTAGGCTTAAAGAAGTAATAGACAATGCATCTGTTTCTTGAGTCCGAGTATTTAAAGGTGTCGCAACTGTGTGTATGCCTTGAATTTGAGTGAGTTTCTAGTGAATCACAATTTGTGTTGTTGATAGGTTACTGCTGAAGAAGCAAATTCAGCAGCTCGAGGACCATACTCGAGATAAAGAAAAGCACAAGTCTCAGTTTTTGTCATCTACAGCTACTCGTGCTTCACAGTATGAAACACCTAAATCAACAAATCTAAGATTTGATCATCCACAAACTGATTCTCGAGCACATTTTAATGAGCAAGGAAGATATGCATCTGATAGCTGGAACATGCCAAAAGATTCTTCATTTTCTGTAGATAGGTACGGTCTTTCATCTGCTCCTGTAGAGAGAGAACAATACGTTCCGAGGATTATCGAGGTGACGTACACTGAAGGTTCAAACGACCAAAAGTGGAGCAGTCGTGATTTCCCTTGGACGAGAAAATTGGAGGTGATTTGCTGAGTTTCTATCTTTTACTTTGTTCACTTACATTCCATGTGCTCATGTGTTTGCTTGCAACGTTCAGGTCAGTAACAAAAAAGTGTTTGGAAATCACTCGTTTCGACCTAACCAGAGAGAAATCATCAACGCGACAATGAGTGGCTCTGATGTATTTGTGTTGATGCCAACAGGAGGAGGCAAGAGTTTGACGTATCAGGTCATTATACTTGAGACTTTACTTTTTTAATGTCACGTTGTTTTTCTCCAAACTGTTTTCTAACATCTTTGTTTTGCAGCTCCCTGCTCTGATCTGTCAAGGAATAACATTGGTCATTTCTCCACTCGTGTCACTTATTCAAGACCAGATAATGAACTTATTGCAGGTGAACATTTCAGAAACCCCCAGAGATTTCATTTGTATCTTCTGTTTCATTGATAAATTATTCATACAGAGGATCCTTTCTATTTAACAGGCAAATATACCCGCTGCTTCCTTAAGTGCCGGCATGGAATGGTCTGAACAACTGAAGATCTTTCAGGAGCTTTGTTCCGAGCATTCTAAGTACAAATTACTATACGTCACACCCGAAAAAGTGGCACAGTGAGTTGCTACTTCAATTCTATATAACTTTCTCTCTCTCTTTTTTATTTGTTTTGTATCATGGCCATAGGGTTCTTATAATTCTAGATTAGGTTGTGGACAAGTAGTGCAAGGGTCGCCAAAACTCTGAATGCTATTACTGGCAACACGTAGCTAAGCAGTATCTCTTTCTTGATTACAGAAGCGATTCTCTTTTGAGGCATCTAGACAACTTAAACTCTTGTGGTTTGCTTGCTCGATTTGTTATTGATGAAGCTCATTGTGTGAGCCAATGGGGGCATGACTTTCGACCAGACTACCAGGTTAGGCCATTATAAGCTTCAAACAAGGCACTCCCTTGCCTTTTTTACTCACCGAGAATATTGTGGAACATGCAGAGTCTTGGTATTCTGAAGCAGAAGTTTCCCAACATTCCCGTGTTAGCTTTAACAGCTACCGCAACAGCCAGTGTGAAAGAAGACGTTGTACAAGCCCTTGGCCTTGTTAACTGTGTTGTGTTCCGGCAAAGTTTTAATCGCCCAAATCTATTGTAAGTAAAAATACCTAAAAGCTAACATATATATATATATATATATATATATATATTTGAGAATGCTGCTTAACAAGAAATTTTTAGGTATTCCGTTGTTCCAAAGACGAAAAAGTGTCTGGAGGATATTGACAAATTTATAAAGGAAAACCATTTTGATGAATGTGGAATTATATATTGTCTTTCAAGAAATGACTGCGAGAAAGTTGCTCAAAAGTTACAGGTTGGTCATTTGTATATTAAAGCCTTATCATTGTCCTGTGCATACGACAAAATATCATGTTTAAACGTAGAATTGGATACAATTTCAGGAGTTCGGTCATAAAGCAGCATTCTACCATGGAAGCATAGAGCCTACTCAACGTGCTTTAGTACAGAAACAATGGAGCAAGGACGAAGTCAATATAATATGTGCTACTGTGGCCTTTGGAATGGGTACTTCTTTGTGCTTATGTTTGCTTTAATTGATGGAACTTTGCTGCCCATTAACATTGCACATTTACAGGAATCAACAAGCCTGATGTCCGGTTTGTTATTCATCACTCGCTCCCAAAGTCTATAGAAGGCTATCATCAGGTATTGTACATTCAATCATGATAACTTTGTTTAACAAATTGCACACAAAGATACTCACATAAGCTTTCTTTTTTAAAACCAAGGAATGTGGTCGTGCTGGCAGGGATGGCCAGCGAGCATCTTGTGTTTTGTATTACGGTTATGGCGACTATGTAAGTTGCATTATACTAAAGTAGTGTATATATTTTTCATCTTTCTACTCTTGGTTATGTTTATGAAACACAATATTGTTTCAGATACGAGTTAAGCATATGATTAGCCAAGTAGGAGTTGACCAAAGCCCCATGGCAAATGGTTATAATCGTGTAGCGAGTTCAGGGAGGTTACTTGAAACGAACACTGAAAACCTTCTCCGCATGGTACTTAACGTGCAGATTCCTATTATTTGCTTTTAAAGTTATATTTGCTGAAATATTTCTCCGAAATTTTATCGCTTCAGGTTAGATACTGTGAAAATGAGGTGGACTGCCGACGTTTCCTACAGCTAGTCCATTTTGGGGAAAAGTTTGACTCCACAAACTGCAAAAGGACGTGTGATAATTGTTCAAGTAGCCAGAGTTTGATTGACAAAGATGTCACTTTGATTACAAGGCAATTGGTATAGGAACTGTTTAAAGTTCATCATGTATATCTCACTTGTTGAATGTGTTGTTATTGATCACGTGTGCCTTGCGTAGGTTGAACTGGTGAAGCAAACAGGAGAAAGGTTTTCATCATCTCATATTCTTGAAGTCTACAGAGGTTCCTTAAACCAAATGGTATGCACAAATAAAAACAATCTTTAACTCTTTCATGGCTTCTCAATCCTGGCAATCCAATCAGTGTGGCTTGATCTCTTGAAAATAACTCAGTTCGCTGCGTGTAGGTGAAGAAACACAGACACGAGACGTTGCAGTTCCATGGAGCTGGAAAACATTTAACGAAACTTGAAGTCTCCCGTATCTTGCACTATCTCGTAACAGAGGACATTCTTGTGGAAGATGTTAGGAAGAGTGATATGTACGGATCCGTATCATCGTTGCTCAAGGTACTTAAATTGTTAATATTTTCCACTTCGCTTCTCCCTCTCATTAACTGTTAATATATGCACATAACGTCCATTCTTGAAGATGTTAACGTCTGTGTACCTATCTGCTGTATCTAGGTGAATAAATCAAAGGCTGCCTCACTCTTTTCTGGAAGCCAGACTATAATGATGAGGTTTGACTTTGTGCTTGTGATATATCTTTCTAGTAAAAGGTTCACATGAACTAGGATCAAGCAAATCATTGCTTGTTAAAGATAACTTTAGCTAAGACTTCCATGTTCTGTTTGCAGATTCCCTTCTTCTGTAAAAGTATTAAAGCCCTGTAAAGCTGCGCCAACCCCTGCAAAAGCTCCTTTAGTATCAGCAGATGCTCCTCCAGAAGATGTGGTATATCACTTTGTAGTTTAATCTCACTTTGAATTTGCTGAGTGGTTGGTTCATTGATCTTTTCTCTGTAGAATCTCTCCGCCATCATGTACACAGCCTTGAGGAAGCTTCGTACGCTTCTTGTCAAAGAAGCCCCTGACGGTGTCATGGCATATCATATATTTGGGTAATCCTCAAAACCATTCCTCTTCTCGTTTTCCATGATCTTCCAAGTTCTTTACTTAAACCTTTTATTTGTTGTGGCAGCAATGCAACACTTCAGCAGATGAGCAAGAAAATTCCAAGAACCAAAGAGGAACTCCTCGAGATAAATGGCCTTGGGAAGTAAGTTATCTTAGCCTTCAAAACCTGTAGTTGTGATCATTACAAAGGCAATGTGAAAGAAAAAAACATTCAAAAGAGTTTGATGATGACGTTGTGCATTTTTTTTTAATTTTTCTTTCAGGGCCAAAGTATTAAAGTACGGTGAACGGTTGTTGGAAACAATAGAGTCAACGGTGAACGAGTACTATGGAACCAGTAAGAAAGAAGAGTCCATGATTAGTCCGGATTCAGGGAAGAGGAGAAGAGACGAGAACATTAGTCCGAATGTAACCGAGGAGGATGATGATTTCGCAGAGAGCTCAAGCCAGTCTTGCAAGAAAACGGTGAGAAGCAAAAGCAGTGAGGTTCTTCATGGTGAATGTGTAGATGGAGGTGGAGTAGGTATGGTCATGGAGAAGCTAGATTTTGATTTTGATTTTGAAGACGAAGATGGGTCGGAGATACGACCTGAGGGGAGAGTATTACCCTGGTGAAGTAGTAACCATTGTGAAATGTTAAATTTAAATTGCTGTAAACTTCTATGGTCTAGGCGGTGGTGTACCTTAATGTTCAGTAGAATGTTGAATTGTCAGATTATTAAATTATATATCTACACATTTGAAGTAGTTGCATCTTTTACAATTTGTAATCTTGTTATGAGCAATTATTAATCATAATTGTAAAAGCATCATTCATGAGGAAGAGGATGCTTTCGTTTTTTCCTTCACCTGGAGCTTAAGGCAAAAGATAATTTAGGGCGTGATTTGTTTTTAGTTTTACCCAACAGTTTCATCTGTTTCAGACGTTCTTGTTCCTCTTCTGCCTTCTTCTTTGGCATTGCTTCTTCCGTTGCAGCTCCCTATAACGTTCTTCCTCCTTTCTTTGCCTCTCCATTGCTTCTTTTCTCTGAGCTTCTTCTACTTCCTTCCGGTTCTCCTCCTCTATTCTCGACATCTCTTCTCTACCTTGTTTCTCTCCTTCCTGCTGCAAACACCACACAACGCCCTGAAAAAAAAAAAAACAATTTATCAAAGTGCCAAGCATTAGGTTCTTTCAAATGATGAACTATGTGATAAGGACATCATAAGTTTAGCAAAGTGAAGAAGTGAATGACCGTTTCCACCTAGACCTTAATTATACTAAGTCCATATTTATCAAGTTTAAGACTGATCTTCCCTATACTAATGAGCTTCGTTTTTGCTGCATGAGTTTAATAATGATCTTCCTTATACTATCAAGTTTAATACTTAGTCCATATTTATCTGATCCTGTACTAATTAGTAATGAGCTTCGTTTTCCGCTGCATGAAAACACCTAATCCCGCAAATTTCATGCTTCTTTTTAACTTGACTAAATCACGTTTCCTCACACCATGCACGTCTAGCCATGTACATACATATAGACATGCCTAGTTTAGGAAAATACTAATTAATCCTGAATATGGATTTTGCGTTATCTTATTTTTTGTATTTGAACAAAATCAATCTAACGAATTAATAACCGTAGAACTGTATATACCAACGTCTTATTTTGTGACCAAACCTTTATTATTCAAAAATATTAGGTGATTTATCAATTCTTTGCAGTTTGTTTCACAAGTTTAATTTATCACTTTATTTATTTTTATTAGATATTAACTATTAAACATCTCAATATTTGGGAATAAAATAAGAATTTCTTTTAAAATAGATCATAAATCTATCATCAATGACTTATTATAAAACAAAAATTAGAAAATCTAATAAATTATTAAATAACTTAAATTTATTAATAGTATCTATATATATTATCATAAAATTTAATGATGTGATTTGTAGAAACAGATTTCAAAAATATTATTATAACAGTTTTTAGATAACTTTTTTATTTTAAAAATGTTTTTTCTATCTTCAAAGAATGAAATAAAAATTATTATTTAAAGAAAAAAACTTTTTAAAAAATAGTTGCACTAGTCATAATAATCTTATAGAGATACAATACAAGGCAAGAGCAAGCATTAGGAGTTGAATTACTACAAACCAAAAAAAATTATGAAGAAGAAAAACATCACAGCCATTGTTAAAGAACTGAACGTACGCATGAAGAAAGAGCCGATCACTCTCCGATACATTCACATCCTCGTCAGCGTTGTCTTCTTCTCCTCCACCGCATCTCTCCTCTTCCTCGTCTCTCTTAACTTCAACCAACAATTCCAAACATCACTATTCCTCGTCAAAGATTTCTCCTCCAACCCTCTCACTTCTCTTCCTCCTCCTCACAGCTCCGGTAATGACGTGGCGGACGAAGAATTGATGTGGCGAGTGGCGATGGCGTCAGGTGGCGTGGTGATGAATAAGACTAATCCAAAGGTGGCGTTCATGTTTCTGACGAGGTGGAATCTTCCTTTGTCCCCTCTTTGGGAGATGTTCTTCAAAGGGAACGAGGGTTTTTATTCCATTTATGTTCATTCATCGCCGGAGTTCACTGAGGAGCCACTGGAATCTTCAGTGTTTTACAAGAAACGTATACCAAGCAAGGTATGATTAATATATATATCCATTAGTAATGTTTTATTTTTATACTCCGATGTATTACTTTTTTTTTTGCTTTGTAAAACAATTTAAACCACAAATAAATTCAAGAATTTAGATATACAACATTCATCGATATACTTCTTGCTTGGTTGCTTTGTCCTCGTCCACTTTGTCTTCGGTCTCTCCTTTGATGCTTGTATCCACTTCATCTCTCATTTGTGTTTTTCAAAAATGTAACGTTACTTGAATGATTTTGATTGCCTTTTGTTTTCCTGTAAATTAATATTAAATTTTGTTCATTTCTGTAAAACCTCAACTTTCATTTCTTAAAATAATACTAACATTCTTAGAAGAAAAAACATTCATCCATAAATGTATAATATTGTGAAAATTTGCAGGCCGTTGAATGGGGAGAATCATCAATGATTGACGCCGAGAGGCGTCTTTTATCTCACGCGATTCTTGAACCTTCCAACGCACGTTTCGTTCTTCTCCGAGACTTGCATCCCTCTCTTCAACTTCACCACAGTCTACACTTACCTCATGCGCGCCACTTCCTCCTTCCTCGGCTCTTTCGACGATCCAAGGCCCATAGGCCGAGGTCGTTACAACCCTAGAATGTTCCCACATCTATCACTCTCTGATTGGCGGAAAGGAAACCAGTGGTTCGAGATCTCACGTAAAGTCGCTGCCGAGATAGTCTCCGATCATCGGTACTACGCTGTCTTCAAGGAACACTGTCGTCCGCCGTGTTACATGGACGAGCATTATCTTCCGACATTGGTTAACAAGATATGTCCGGAGATGAACTCGAACCGGACAGTGACGTGGGTGGATTGGTCAAGAGGTGGCTCCCATCCAGCGAGGTTTATGAAGGAGGATATACGGGTCGGGTTCTTGGATTGGATCCGGTTCGGGTCGAATTGTAGTTACGATGGTGAGGTGACGAACGTGTGTTTTCTTTTCGCGAGGAAGTTTCATGTGAGTACCCTGGAGCCTCTCATGCAGATTGCTCCATATTTGTATGGAATATAAAAACACTAATCATTTGTATGTTACATATTTGTATTTTTTTTCAACTAATCATTGCTATATAACATTATACTAAACTGATTTATTTAAATTTTTCGCTTCGAACCTGCCATTCTTCCAAACCACATGGACGATGGATAGAAGAGTATAAAAATTTGTTTTAAAATTAATTTAGAGTGCAAAGTAATCAATTTTCTTGGCCTACAAACCAAGTTCTAATATTTTGGGGGATTAATTTGGAGATATGGTAAGTTTATATCAAAATCCGGCTCATGTATGAAACTTTAGGTTATAAAATTAGGAGAATTTGCCAAAACTAACCCACAATTTGATTTTAACCCCAAACCTATACTCAAACTTGAATCAAATGCAAAACTAACCTAAAAGTTTTGTGAAATTACAGTCTAGCCCCTTGTGACCAAACAAAAAAACAGAAACCATTTTTACGAATATAGCCCTAGTAAGTCATTTGAGTCGTCTGAGATGTTGGAAGTCGTCTGGACGACTTTAAAGTAAGTCTTCTGGTGTAGCTGATCTTAAAAATAATTTATAAATTTTTTAAAAAAGATTTTGATAAGCGAAAAATTAAATCATGTAATTATAAACAATTTTAAGTGATATAAATTAAAATATAACAAAATTGAATTGTTATCAACATAGATGAGTGTAGGTAGTGAATCATGGTATTCTTTGGTCTAGGGTTTGGCAACATAGATGAGTGTAGGTAGTGAATCATGGTATTTTTTACCTATACATGTTTATTTTTGTGTATAATAAACACTTTTGAAGTTTAATTTGATTTTATGAAGTGTTTAGTTAGTTAATTAAGTTTAGGGGTTATGTTTAGGGTCTAGACGACTTACATTTCAGTCGTCTGGTGAAGAAATTAAAACAGACGACTTACATGTAAGTCGTCCAAATATTCCCGCCTAAAATTTTTAAAAAAATTATTTTCCCGCTTAAATAATTTAAACCAGACGACTTACTTGTAAGTCGTCTGAGAAGTCTTCTATTTTAGTTTCCCACTAAAAATATTTTAATTTCCCGCTAAAAATATTAAAGTGTTCTGGACGACTTACAAGTAAGTCGTCTGAATCAAAAATATTTAACCTAATTGGATTTTTTGTCTCCCTATATAAAGAAAAATTTACACATTCTCTCTCCTCCTCTCAAATGGCTGCAACAAAAATGTAATGTTCATCACTCTAAAACTCTTCAACCTCTCTCTAATCTCTTTGACTTGAAAACACCAAACTTTATATGAATTTTTCAGTTTTGTTTCATGTCTTTCTTACTAATCTATCTTTTTTTTTTGCAGGTTTTTAATGAGATGGTACTCATCTTCCACTTATTTAAAGGTAGATCTATTAATTTTAGATATGTATTTTTGTGTGTTCTATAAAGGTAGATTTATCTAATCTTCCACTCATTTTCTCTGTTTTTAAGTCATTTGAACGTTTTTGGATATGCAGGTTTTTCAGATCTGGATTTGATATGCAAGATTTTCAAATCTGGAAGACTTCTGGGACGACTTACATGTTAGTCGTCTAAAATATAATGCACTAGACGACTTACAGGAAGTCTTCCAGACGACTTCCATTTCAGTCGTCTGGACTTCCTGGAAGTCGTCTGGACTTCATGGAAGTCTTCTGACGAAGTCTCATTTTCATAATAGATCTGAGCGTTTTGGTAAGTTTTTATGTCTGATTTTTCTTCATTTGGTAACTTCTTGTTGTATAAAGTTCTTACTTTTTTCCCAAACTAAAACTCTTCAAACCCACTCTAGTCTCTTTGACTTGAAAACACCAAACTTTATATGAATTTTTCAGTTTTGTCTCATGTTTTTCTTACTAATCTATCCTTTTTGCAGGTTTTTAATCAGATGGTACTCATCTTCCACTCATTTAAAAGTAGATCTATTAACTTTAGATATGTATTTTTGTGTGTTCTATAAAGGTAGATTTTATCTAATCTTTCACTCATTTTTTCTGTTTTTTAAGCCATTTGAACTTTTTTGGATATGCAGGTTTTTCAGATCTGGATTTGATATGCAGGTTTTTCAGATCTGGAAGACTTCTGGGACGACTTACCTATTAGTCGTCTAAAATATAATGCACTAGACGACTTCCAGGAAGTCTTCCAGACGACTTCCATTTCAGTTGTCTAGACTTCCTGGAAGCCGTCTGGACTTCCTGGAAGTCTTCTGACAAAGTCTTCTTCCATATCAAGTGGAGTCCAAGCTTGTCTTTGTAGAGGAATGATCTATAATAGTTTTGTTTGTGGTCTGTTTTGTAAATTGCATGTCTACTCTTTTAGTTGTGAATTTTTTGTAAAATCAGTAATAATGTTTCCCAAGATGTAATACATGTGCTAACAATGTGTTTACACATTTACAAATCAATGAAATAATAAACTTCAGTAGCCTTTTTTTATCAATAATAAACAAATCAATGAAATAATAAACTTCAGTATCCCGTCTTCCGCTGATCCTCTCACCATTTCTTGCGCATATAACAATGCTCTGTATGAAGTGGTGTAATCAAGTGTCATGCCAAACATGTCTATCACTTGTAACATGAATAGGAGGAAGGTCTGGAGCCATCTATTGTAATGAGTAGGTTAACTCCACAGACTCTGTGTTCATGTCCAGGTTATAATCTTCTTGAGCCATTGCAACAAGATCAGCATGTGTCGAACCTTCACTCAAAATTAACATTCTCGCTCCTTTGAAATGATCAACCACAAAATTCCAACATCCATCTTTCAACAACCATTCTCCATACACTGCATGTAACTGACGCATCATCTGAAAAGGTAAAAAAAAAACACATTAGCAAACTTAGAACAAAGAAAACGAAAATTTATTAAAGATCGAAGCGGACGACTTCAATCTAAGTACTCCTGACGACTAAACTATACGTCGTCTGGTCAACGCAGAGGTTATTTTTGCAATTGACTTTGAAATCTGTTATTTCAGACGACTGAAAAATAAGTCGTCTACTTTTGTTTGGTTAAAAAAAAACTCCAAAAAATCAAGACGACTTACATTTCAGTCGTCATAGGTTAGTTTTGCATTTTACTGGATTATTTCAGAAGTTTGACTTTCCTGGACGACTTACATTTCAGTCGTCTCGTGAAAATTAAAATAATAATATTTTTTAAACTAGACGACTTACAATTAAGTCGTCATAGGTTAGTTTTGCAATTGAAAAAAAAAACTTCAATATTTAATCATACCCAGACGACTTACAATTCAGTCGTCCAGGATTTACGAGGTTTGACCAGAATCTCAGAATAAAATCCTGGATAACTTATATGTAAGTCGTCGGGCGGATGACTGAATTGTAAGTCGTTTGGGTATGATTAAATATTGAAGTTTTTTTTTCAATTGCAAAACTAACCTATGACGACTTAATTGTAAGTCGTCTAGTGTTAATGAAATATTGATATTTCAATTTTCACCAGACGACTGAAATGTAAGTCGTCCGGGAAAGTCAAACTTCTGAAATAATCCAGTCAAATGAAAAACAAACCTATGACGACTGAAATGTAAGTAGTCTAGGTTCTTTGGAGATTTTTTTGTAACCAAACAAAATCAGATGACTTAACTTTCAGTCGTCTCAGAAAACCGATTTCAAAGTCAATTGCAAAAATAACCTCTGCGTTGACCAGACGACTTCCAGGTAAGTCGTTTACAGCCAGATGACTTCCCATGTAAGTCGTCTAACGAACAGATCTGAAAAAAAACTCGATTTCATACCTTAAATTGGTGAGATAACTTTCTTAGCACACATAAGGCTTCTCCAAGCACACAGAATCTTAAACGAAAGTGACCCACCCAGAATCGTTAGCTTCTATGACTCTATGAACCATAAAAAATGTAGAATCAAAATCTTGGGTTTTTTTAGCTCATTGTGGAGAGAAAGTGAGAGATATGTTGTGTTTAGTTCACAAGAATGGAAAAAGAAGAAGGGTAACTCGATTTTGGGAGCATTAAGAGCTTCAAATTGGTTGTTCATGGTGGTTGGGATATTGATGACAATGACAATCTTGTAATTACTTGAAGATGATGAGGGTGAGAGAGTAAAAATGTCATTTTCGAAAGAAAAAAAATTGATGGCATTTTCGTGAATTATATGAACTTGTGGGGTGAATAGGGCAAAACCAATTTCCAAAAAAATGGGAAGTTAGTTTTGTGTTTGACTTTAAGTTGTACGTCAATTCTGCAAAAAGCACTTTGAAAATACAAACTATACATTGTGTAGAAAAGTTTATATCTTTCACTCGTCGTGTAGTGTTTCAAGTGCTGTTTATTTTAGTAATAGATAGCGCAGACGCCCCAACAGCATCTACTTGTTTAATATAAGTTGGCAAGATGGTCAACTATCTTTGCGTGCAAACCAAGTTACAAAAATACTTTTAATTATGTAGTGATGGAGTCTATATCAAAGTACTCTCAACCCTCCCTATTTTCAAACTCAGACAGTTGTAAACACTTTTCTAAAAACTTTTCTTGCAAGATCTAGCTTTATTTCTGCCAAGGCTATATGGAGGTCAAAAAAGCTAATAGAAAGAAAACTAATGGAAATGTAGGACCTCTGGATCTCAATGAACCCAAGAGTAGGAACCAATACAGCTTTTCGAAGTCGATAAAAGAGAATGAGACGATGGTAGAGGAGATGGAACAACAAATGCTTCAACTCCAAAGAAAAATTACAGAGAAAAAGGTATATACATGTTTTTTTTAGAAATCTACCTCTCTATTATCTTATATATATATATAGACCTTGTGGATCAAATTAATGAAGCTGGTGAATAACTTATGTTTTTTTTCTTTTTAAGTACAGATGTATCATGAAAAGGCCATCTCTACACTAAAAAACAACATGCGATTCGGAAGGATTTATAATGAAAAATGGGCACGGATCGAGGATGACCAATACTCTTTCCAATCAGATTGTCTTAAGAAGATGGAGCTAGACAAGATAACTTTTGCTAATAACGCATATCGTGACAAGAAAGCTGTTACATCATTCTCGTCTGGGAAACGAGAGATTAACGTCCATGTTAGAAAATCCTAATTCCTAAATTCCTCTTTTATTGATCATAAAAATGTTATACAAACGAAATCTGATATAAATATATGCTACGCAGAACCTAAACCATCGGATGTTACACGAGGCAAAAAGCATGGATGGTGAGCGAAGCCTCCTCAAGATGCTGAATCCAAGTAAAGATGACGACTCCTATCAGTTTTCTATTAACCAAATTGAAGATCAGGTTAAGTGTGACCACTTGTGTTGTTGTCATTGGTGTGTTTTTCATCTGTTTTTATCTTTCCTATATATGCCTTTTAATCTGTCTATTTCTCTAAAACAGATGTGGAACTTACAAAGGTGGATGAAATGGCCAGAATATTACAATAACCAAGGGACAATGGACAGAGAAGAATGTGAGAGAAAGGTAAAAGAACTTGAATGGGAGAAATATCAAGGATTTTTTAATGCTCCTTGTAAAGCTTCTCTATGGAATTCATTACCTTCTACCAAAGTCTTACGCAACCAGATTCAGGTCTAACCGATTTTAAGCGCATTTAAGTTTCTTGGTTACAGAGGACCGAAATTGATTCGGGTTAGGTAAGTAGGAGTTCTGATTTGCCCATTTTATGTTTTTGTAGGCTATGGAGACAAGAGATGAAGAAAAGAGGAAAATGGTTTTGGTAAGAAGAAAGAAGATAGAGTCCAAAGAAAGAAAGATAAAAAAGGCAGAGAAAGAGATCAAGTCTATGAATAAAATGGTGGAGATGATAAGCAACAGAAAGCAGAGAGCCTTGGAAGCCATTTCACACGAAAAAAAGTTGTGTAGTATTTGAAACTTAAAACCACAGCTCTCTGCTTGTTGACTCTCGCATTGTCAGGACTAAAACTGTTCAATATATTTACATTAAAAAAAACTAATAACTGAACATTGTAATGTTTTCAAAATGTTGATTGAGTAATGAAATCTTTTCACATGTTGATTGATTAATGTAACCTCTGTTCTTATGGTATTATATGAGGTGCCCTAATAATGGCCATTCGTTAAGATTGATTTGCGGCAGGATAGCGTAATCCCCAAGACCGTGAGCTCCCACAAATACTTCATGTTATTTTGTTTTCGATAATTTATAATGTGACTAATAAGGATTGAGCTGGGCTTAATACATTATCGGCTTCCGGTCCTACAATATTTTTTTTAATAAAAAAATGCCGTAATAAAACCAAAACCCTAAAATTTCTAGCTTTTGTAATAACGCTGCTCACATTCATCCATCTTCTCCCAACAGGTCTTCTTCTTCACCCCTGCTTTAATTTCTTTCATCTTTCACTTTTCAATTTTCCTTTGCTTAATTTCATCTTATCAAAACATCGTGGTTCTTCAAAAATTTCGTGAAACTTTGCAATTTTTCTCTGAGAAAGTGAGGTTTGCTACATGTTTCATAATGAATTTATTTATATATCATTTTTATTCTGTACAGAACAAAGAGAGTCTTGTATCTATATCGATGGAATCATCTTCTAAGCACATGGTATACATTGTCACATTAGTGTTATGTATTATGTGTGAATATTGTATCATCGTATATGGTGTTTTACACAGGTAAGTCTCTTGAAGATTGAATCTCCTACGTCCGGATGGGTGAAACCCTTGAAAGATTTGCTCAAAACCATTGATGGTTTCAAACTCTCTTTTGTTTCTCTCCTTTTTAGTTATTATTATCATTTTCTAAATATTAGTATATAGATTTATCATTTTTATATATACACAGGTGTTGCTTTCAAGATAGACAAACGAAGTAAAACGGTATACATATATGGGAAAACCAATCCAGAAATAATACTTGAAAAGATTGCAAAAGCAGGCCAAAAAGCTGAGATTGTATGGAGCGATCACAAACAACGCAAGAAACCTCTAGACAATCAAAGAGGACATCCGATGCAACAATGCAACAATTACCATCAACAGTATTACAATGGTCCTCCTCCTCCCTGGATGTATCAACAACCTCCACCGTATCAAAGTTATGCTCTTCCACCTCCATATCCACTTCAACTTAATCCCCCGCCGCCACTACCAGTACCAAGTGGTCCCCAGCCAAAGGAGCCTGCAGCTAAGAGTTTCCCGCCTACGCCACCTCCGCCTAAGAACTTTACTATGGGTGATTTACATCCAGGATGTGGGATCATGTGAAGCGTAATGGTTTTTTTTTGTTTATCATTCATAATCTAATTAGTCAAAAGAATCATAATGAGTTTTTTTTATCATTCATGAATTTTTTGTGTTCTTTTTAATATATACAAATCTTGTGTTGATTGCTTAAATATACTGCCAGATATAATGGTCAAGTTTCTTGAGATTCCATCGTGTAACCTGCAACTTCAGTAGATAAGATTCCATTGTTTGGGTGTTATAAATAGAGAGCCTTTATAATTTTTTAGTTTCATCCTGTAAGAATAGTTTCAATGATATTATTTTGTTTAGTCTGGTTAGTTAGTTTCTCAATGTTCTTACGTATACTATATATCTTACAGTTTACGTATAAAGCAATATTCATGAAACCTTGCAAAATAATATCATTGAAACTACACATTTCGGTTCAGATATGTTTTGTAACATCTAATCGGGTATTTTTAACATTTCGGACCCGGCTATGTAGCGGTTTTTTGGATCGGATTTTCTTCACGCCTATCAATAATAGAAGCTCGTAGCTCATTAATAAAGGTAACCCAATCAAAGTACGAGTCTGAGGATAGCGTCATCCAAAATAAAAACAGCAAACAGAAATTCATGTGATCACAAAATGTAATCTACCGAGCCGTTGGGCTCACTTCACTACCAAGGATCAAGCTCACTTCTATGGAACTCTTTGAATCCATGTCCCTACCCGCTCCTCCTCTTGAATTTTCATTTGCTAGACACTCGTTTAATCCAATAATAACTTCAGACATGGTAGGTCTTCTCGTTGAAGAAGGATTCACGCAAGACATTGCTAGCTCAAGAGCTTTCCAAACGGAACCAGAATCATAAAGTCCATTTAGACTTGGATCCATAATGCTTGTGATGTCTCCTTCTGTAAGCATTAACCCCACCCATTCTGCTATATGTGGCTTTTCACGGCTTTGGTCCATCACAGGTCGGTTTGTGATGATCTCCAATAGTACAATCCCAAAACTATAAACATCACTCTTCTCTGTCAACCAGTTTGTTCTATAGTATCTGGAAAATGAATTAAGTGGATATATATCTTATCAGTTATCCTTCTCACTGAAGAAAAGTGAGAATCTATTTAAGTGGTTCTACTTACTCAGGATCTAGATATCCAGGAGTACCAGCAACAACTGTTGACACATGAGTTTCACCTTCGGTAGGAAATGACCTTGAAAGCCCAAAATCAGCAAGTTTCGCCTCAAAGTGTTCATTCAACAATATATTTGTTGTTTTGACGTCTCTGTGAACCATTGGCGGTCTGCATCCATTATGCAAATACTCGAGTCCTATATCACAAAATCCAAAAGGTTCATCAACCAGATGAAAATCAAACAGAAAAAAAAACAATAGGAATATTCAATCTAGAAACCAACCATGTGCAGCTTCGATGACTATTTTTAGTCTAGTTCCCCAATTTAAAATAAAGCGGTTACGTGTCCCTGTGTTTTAAATGAAGAGATGGATATATGTCAGAGTCTTATGCTATCACCATAAAACTACAACAATACAAAATCAGTTGTGTTTGCTGCCTACCTGACATATGTTCTTTTAAATCTCCATTGGCCATGTATTCATAAATGAGAGTCAAGTTCTCTCCTTCGTCACAATATCCAACAAGACTGACCAAATTCTTGTGATGAACTCTAAGAAGAAGTTCTACCTAAAAACCAAAATCATAGTTCAAAAGCTTTTGGTATTAATTAATGAGAGTTCAATCGTTGACTATTTTGATTGAAGTAGCAAGTGACGATAGTGAGACTTTACCTCAGCTTTGAATTGCTTATATCCTTGAGATGATGAATGAGAAAGAATCTTAACAGCTACTTGTTCTGTACCGTTCACAAAACCATGATAAACAATTCCAAACCCTCCTTTACCAATGACTCTTTGGAAGTTATTTGTCATCGACATAACTTCTGAGTAAGTAAACCTTCTATTCTTCATCATTATTTCCGGTTGAGATGATCCACTATGTGACGCGTTCATATATGATGGTCTTCGCCCTAAGATTACAAGGCACAATTCTGGTTATGTTTGAGTATTCACATTTAATCTTGAACTTATTTACTGATTGATTGATACCTTCAACTTTTGCTGCCTTTTTCTTTTTGAGAACTAGGAATATGAAGATTGCAACTACAAGAACGGCTAGTGAGGAAATTGATGCAACCACTGGTACAACAATACTCTTTTTCGTATGTCCATTCTCTTCTTTGTTCACACATGAATCAGCTGCGCACAGAAGATGCGGGTTGTTGTCGACACTACAATATGCAAGAGTTGTTAAAGATTGCCAAATACACCATCAGTTAGTGTGATTGGACTCTTTAAGGGAAAAAATAAAAATAGCTTACTTTAACTCCATTCCTTTTTTCTGAAGAAGTGAGGGAGGAACCGAGCCAGTGAAATTATTACCAGTCAAGTCTCTGTTGGAATATATAGAGTCAAAACATAAGTAATCATTTTTAGGAAAAAAAATCTTAACCAAAAAACGTCTATATTGTTAGTGTCCATGAGAGTCTTACATGACCAAGAGTGATTTTATGTAAGCCAGAAATTCAGGTATTTCTCCAGTCAAATTGTTATTTGACAAGTTCCTAAAATTAACACAGAAGAAAAATCGACTCATCAAATATGGTTCTCCAACGGATAAATATTTTTTAAGGCTTGGAGCCTTGGACAGCCGTGCAGAGATATACTTACAATTTTTGAAGGTGAGAGAGATTTTCAATGGCTTGCGTGATGTTCCCGGTTAAATTACTTGAAGATAAGTCTCTGAAGACATGAACTATGAGATGTGTAGTTTGAAATTGACCTGATTAGAAAAAAATATATAGATTTCTTATCTTACAAGGAAGTGATTATTGGTGGCGACGAATTTTTTGAGTTGTCGCAGTTTAGGCCGTCCCACAAAAACTTTTCGGGGACACACGGATCTCCTTGCCAACTTATTCTACTCAATCCATAAGTATCTTGAATACTCTTTATGCCAGCAACTACCATTTTAAAGCTTAATGATATCAAGAATCAACACACAAAATGCAGAAAACATCTGTAGATAAGATCAAAGGTTTAAAATCTACATACTTTTACTACACAAAAAAAAATCTACATACCGTCATCGTCATTTGTCTCCATTTGGGGGAAATCAATCACAGTGAAAATCTCCATAGCATTAAGTAGAGGCGGAAGAGATGAGTTTAACGTCTTCACAAGCTGCAAAAGACATGCCCCTTCATCGCATTGCTGCTCTTCGGCTGTGATGGTTTGGGCTTCTAATGGTATGGGACTATAAGGTCCAGATAGATATTTTCCATTCAGCGTCATATTAAATTCCCTTGTATCGTTGGCCCTTAGAGTCTTAAGTTCTGCAAAGTACATGTAGATGTAAGACTTTGCAGTTGGAGGCTCAACGTCCCATGTCATGTTCAATGCGTCTTTCTCGTTTAGAGGTGTTGCGCCCGTTGCCATTACGCCATGTGGTAATTCATTACTTTTATCAACGTTTACTGTCAGATTCGTTGTTACTTCTGCCCATAACTCCTTATCGAAGTATGAATTCCATGTTCTGTCATAGATATCTTCTGGATACCTGCGACCATTATGCATTTAGACCACGTTACTAACGTAATATATTTCCTCTGTTTGTGTTTTGCATCTTACAAAAAATATAATTAAAAAAAAATTAGACACTGAGGTTCTTATTTGAAAGAAAACCATATAAATACGAAGGCAAACTGAAATTGACAAAACAAGTAAAATAATAAATATTGTGTTTGTTTTTCTTTCAGGAAAGCATATAAAACATAACGCATATAAACAATTATGTTTTATGCAACCTTAAATTTTTGTAATCAATTCTTACCGTATTCCAAAACCGGAATTGCTAAGATACACCCTGAATATAAGGTTCAACGACCCGCCCCTTGGTGTAACATAATCAGTTTTCGGCAATGGTCGTAGCTCCAAGACATTTATGAAAGGTACAGTTGCTCCTGTCCTAACAAGACATACCTGTAACGAATTGGATTTCGTCACATGGATGATCTCCTCTCTAGTATTATTACTACTCACCGTTACCCAAAAAATTGGACCGAAATAAAGGTCGAAGCTCGGGTCGTCATTAGCATTATCGTAATTCCCATATACGAATGTGGCCTTGATCATATAGTTGATGTCCCGGGTCACATTTAGATGGTAGCAGTTTCTTATTCCTTCTGGAAAATATCTGAGTGTCAAAATGGGCTCATCGTAGTCCGGTTCAAATTCTTTGGCGATTCTACCAGTTTTCCCACTGTTAACGAAATCGGTATCTGATGTATATGCTAAACCGGTCGTGGTTGTGTTGTAAGGAGATTCATAAGGGGGTAAACCGCAATCCACATTGATGAATCCTGATAAGATAATAGATGAAACTATTTAATAATCTCAGAAACCCTTGAAAAACACATACATATATATCTACTTCTACTCTATTAAGAATTTAAGATAGTCCTAAAAAAATCTACTGTTTAAAGGTGGTTGGACATATTCATAGGTAACTTAAGAAATTAGACTAAAGATATATCTCGACTATTACAATGTCATATGTTCTATTTTCTTTTTGTAATCCATTATTTATTGTCCTATTTTGTGGGGTTTTAACATTTGTATCTATCTACTCTACTGAAATAGAGTCCTAAAAAATTTTACTCTTTAAAGGTTGTTGGGAATATTCATCATTAACTTAAAAATTAGAATAAAGATACATCTAGACTATTAATATGTCATATGCTCTATTTTCTTTTCGTAATCCATTATTTATTGCCTTATATTTGTGGTTCTTTAAGATTTGTATATATTCTATTAATTTAAAGTCTTGTTTATAAATAAGACTAGGGCCGGCCCAAAAATTTAAAAACAATTTAAACAGTTAGAATGAATGTTTAATATAAATTTGTATCATATAAAAATATACATATTAGTTAAATATTGTACATGTTAATGTATTTGAATACTAAATAGACTATGAAGCTACCAATATTTGCTTTGATTAGGGATATTTGCTTGCTTTGATTAGTGTTAAATGAACTATGTAAATTAAATTGGTTGGTAAGCTGTTAGTACAAAATTATTTGTCATGTCTTGGGATTTTTGCTCTTATACCATCTTTTTTTGCAAAAAAACTCTTATACCATATTTTTTTTGAGGTTGGGACGTTCATCGGGTTTAGTTGTACGTGGTTGTTGTTTTGATTAAGTTATTTAAAGTAGTTTTCTTTTCATGGTTATATACATGCAGGTTTCCTTTTTCTTTATTTGGCCAAATATTGGAAATTATAAATATACCCTACCACTAAAAATATTTCTAAGTATATATAATTTTTTAAAAAATATTATTCAATGTTTATTCCGCCTTGATTAGGACAATAAGTTGAATATATCTTAGACCACAAATCATAAATATTCTCAGTCTTATACATTTTGTTCTTCAAGTTATTGTTACTTTTATTTCCTTTTATACATTTTTCTTAGTATTTATGTATGCATCCATAATATTTTTTAAAAAGGATTTTTTCATTAATTAATGTATTTATTGTAGTTTTAAATATATTATAGTTTTCGTGCACTTGATTAAATTTTTTTGGCGTTGGTGGTATTTGAAGTGGTTGAGAACCTGAATGAATATTTACTTTCATAAAGTTTTTGGTATATGTTTAAAAATAAAAATTTGTAAAGGCTTTTAAATCATATGAATATAATATTCAACACATTACTGTTGAATGTTTATATACTTAAAATTCTGACGTAAGTAATTGCAAATTTGCTGAACTCATAGATTCGTTGCTACTTTATAAATTATCGCAGGATGAGGTGCATAGGGTAAAGATTGCTTTGATGATAATATAACGTCCATATCGTAATGTGTGTTTTTTTTATCTACTATGTATTAAGAAATAATTAACACATTCAATAATATTAAAGAGTAAAAAGCTCTCTCAATTGTTCATAGTATAAGCCCAAAGTTAAACTCAAGCCCAACCAAAGAAATAAAATCCAGAAGACGGACACGTGTCGGCCTGTCAGAGAATGACTTTCCACGTGGCATCACAGGAGGGTCACCAACATAAATATTCTCAGCCTTATACATTTTGTTCTTCAAGTTATTGTTACTTTTATTTCCTTTTATACATTTCTCTTAATATTTATGTATGCATCCATAATATTTTTTAAAAAGGATATTTCATTAACTAATGTATTTATTGTAGTTTTAAATATATTATAGTTTTCGTGCACTTGATTAAATTTTTTGGCGTTGGTGGTATTTGAAGTGGTTGAGAACCTGAATGGATATTTACTTTCATAAAGTTTTTGGTGTATGTTTAAAAATAAAAATTTGTAAAGGCTTTTAAATCATATGAATATAATATTCAACACATTACTGTTGAATGTTTATATACTTAAAATTCTGACGTAAGTAATTGCAAATTTGCTGAACTCATAGATTCGCTGCTACTTTATAAATTATCGCAGGATGAGGTACATAGGGTAAAGATTGCTTTGATGATAATATAACGTCCATATCGTAATGTGTGTTTTTTTTATCTACTATTAAGAAATAATTAACACATTCAATAATATTAAAGAGTAAAAAGCCCTTTCAATTGTTTATAGTATAAACCCAAAGTTAAACTCAAGCCCAACCAAAGAAATAAAACCCAAAAAACGGACACGTGTCGGCCTGTCAGAGAATGACTTTCCACGTGGTATCAGAGGAGGGTCACCAACATATTTATATATATATATATATATATATATATATATATATATATTAGCTAATTTTAGTTTAAAAAGAATACAACTAACATTTATGTTTAATTTAAATCACTCATTAAAGATAAAACTATAATATCAAAATTAGTGTTAGCGTGAATTTTGGACCATTACATTTCATAATATCGTACGCATTAATAATATTTTAGAAATGCAAATGACTTCATAATACATTGATAGTGATTCATTATTTCATGTTTTCAGTTCCCTGGTCTATTATTTAGTCACTTAAGAGTTAAGAAGTATGATCTACTCCATTATTTTAGTCTTCTAAAACGTATGGAATTAAATAGAGTTATATACTGAAACGTTTTCACTTCAAACAATAGTTAAGCTTTTACATTACACATAATTTCATTTTGCTTTATATTATATGTTTAATAGACAATACGAACAAGATAGTATATGTGAATTGGCTTATGATGTCAAATGCTAATTTATTTATTCAACGATATCCTCCTATATGTCCTTTTGATTATGTGTCTTTAATAGGTTAAGTTTTGAAAAATATTAATAATTTGATTGGTTGCTAACATTTATCAGTTATTATTTTAATCAAATCTAAAACTAAAAGATAACTGTAGAATTAATTAATACAAATTACCAAATAACACAAATGATATTACAAATAATGATTTATGATACTAATTGTAGAATTAGAGAAAGAATATATATGCTTTATCAATTTCTTTATTTTTATCAATTAGTTATATATAATTAAATAAAATACTTTTCATTTTTATAGAAATAAATTTAATGGTTATATATTATTATATAAAAGAATTATATTTGTAGGTAAGGAATTATTATAACTTTTAGGGTTGTAAAGCCCACACAAAACCGTTTATAAAAGATCTTTCATGATAAAAGCTTCTGATCATTGTATTGGTCATATTGGAGTTACACGAAAAAATACACTCTTTTTTTTTTCTTGAGAGCTAGAGTATTTTTGGTTTTTCATGTGTTAAACAAAAATATAAAGTAATTCTACAACCAATTATCTGAATTAATTATAATATTTTTTTATGTAAGAAAAAGACTTTTAATGACTAAGGTTTATGTTTTTGAACTATTTCAAATCTCACATATCTTCTAAAAATATATACTGAAATTTTTTGATTATCCAAATATTTGAAATTAAAAATAAATTTTTAAATTTCTAATTATTATTCAAAAATTATAACAGTGTAAAGATAATATATATTTCTTTATATAATATAACTACCCGCAAAATTGCGGGCAAACACCTAGTTGTAAAATAATACGATTGACTACTATATTAAGGCGTAAAGGCATTCATTTGTTGGTGGCTTAAGAGTATTTACTAGCTAGGTGATTCTTTTGTACTCATGCACGTGTATAAATATTTATAAAATAAATATATTATAATAATTGATTAATATTTATTTATAATTTCAAATTAATTTTTAATTTATATGTATAACTTATATTAATAATATTATATTAATTTAATTAGACATAATTTTAGATATGTTAAATTTAGTCGGTTTTGTTGTTTTTTGTTGTCAACATTCGATTTGGTTACCTCTTGGCTATACTGAGTTGTATCTATTTATTTGAATTCAACTATAATATTTTTGTTTTAAATATACTAAAATTTTGATTAATTGCATTTAGGTTGTTTGTCGTCTTAGATATGTAAATATATTTGAATAAGATTCTGTATAATTTAATATATATTAGGCTTAGAATGAGATAAAAGAACTAAGTGTTTGACTCAAAATTACATAAATGGATATAACAATAATATTCTAAAGTCTCATGCATATATATAAATTTACAAAAAAAAACTGAATTATAACAATTGGTTAATGCTTTATTTTTCTACATTAATATGTTTTGAGTCATCTTGTAATTTATATATATAAAATAAAAAAATATTATTATACAATTATATGTTCTTGTGTAGTTAAATCTTTGATTTTGGATAGATTAGTCAAGTAACTCATTTTGTGAGTATCCTAAGTTGCATATATTCTTTCAAATTTAAACGAAAGTATAATTATTTTTTTTTATTTTAATAAAGTCAAATAAAATTAGTAAAATATTTTCGTTACTTTGAAATTATATTTTATGATGTTCAAAGATATGTTTTAAAGGAATATTAATATTTTGTGAACCTTTTTTTTTAATGAAATCATATTATAGATACATATATTTTCGATTTTAAATTTGTTTTAAAAATTTATAAATGCTTCCTTTTTATTATATATTGTTAATTGTAAAAAAACTAAAATTAAACAAAATTAACAATCTAGTAAACTGAAATTACTAAATAAAAAGTTAATAGCACTTAAATGTAATATTTTTTATTCATAAAAAGTACATTTGTAATTAACCGTTCTAAGAATTAATGTGGACGCGACACGTAGAAAATTGACTTTTTAAATAATATTATAAATTTTGATTAATTTTATTAATTGCATTTAGGTTGTTTGTCGTCTTAGAAATGTAAATAAATTTAGTAAGATTATATATAACTTAATATATATTAGGCTTAAAATAAAATAAAAAACGAACTAAAGTGTTTGACTCAAATTACATATGTCAAAATACATATTTTAAAAAACAATTCTGATAAAATTAGTAATAATTCATATAAAACTAGTGTTTAAAATTTAACATTTTAATATGCTGTTAGTTTTTTAAATAAACAAACAAAAAAGTAAAATTTGATCAAATTTACCAATATAAAATTTCAAATTAATATTATATACAGAAAACTAAAATTGATATAAAACATATATCTTTATAAAAAATTTAAAATAACTTTAAAATAAAAACATATCCGCGCGGATGTGCGGATTAAGCTTTTAAACATAATTTTGTACGTACCAGTTGTATCTTGAGCTTGAACAAGATAAATCATCATCACAGCAGTGGCAATGAACACACAGTGTCTCTCCATGTTTTGCCTTAATGTGTGCCAAGGCAAAGATAATGCCTTTTCTGAGATATCAAGCTATGCTTATGAGTTTATATGAGCCACTTCTCAAAAGTCCTAAGTCAACTTCTTATAAGTCTCCGTAGTGAATAGGATACAAAAATAAATTAATTGACGGTGGTGGTACGTTAAAGCAAGTTGAGATAAAAAGACAAGAGTTAAAGATAAGTGGTCCAAAACGCTCTCATTCCTTTTATTTTTTCGAACAACAAGCGCATTCTTTTTTGTAACACAATACTAGATTAATAAAGAAACCCCATCAGCCAAACTAAGCTAAGGGGACTGGGTAGCAGGAATACAATGCCGATTCGGCTAACTCGCACATTCAATAGACATTAAATTGTAAATGCAAAAACTAACTCACAGAGTAAAGCACAGAATACACCAGAGAATATCTCTACAAAGATATGTGTTATTACTAGTATTTTTTTAAATCGAACTTACAAGTATCTCTTTAAACAGAATTCGAACAAGATCAAGATCCTTCTTGACTTGTTCCCCTAGCCTCACACGTCCTAAGACCGAATACAAGATCTCTAGGACCTCTACTCCTTAGCCCTTAGTGTTATTCACTCGTTTCCAAGCTTAGTGAACTCCACTCTTATGCTAAGAATACAATTCTCTCGCCAACCCTAATCCACAGGTCGAATGTGACTATATATACAATACAACCAAGTCGGCTATCCACGCCTATCTACCCAATATTCCCTATCTACCCAAATATGGCAAGTTCCCTAAAACCTCTCCAAAGTCTTTTAGAAAACTTCCATCGTGAGATCTCCCTTCTCCAAGGTGAATCTCTTCAAGCTTGATCCCCAAGAAATATTCGTATCAACTTAGCCTTGATCCGCAATCCATTCTTCTAGTCGCAATCTTCATCTTGACTTGTTCATCCGCACGTACACTTCTCTGTTGCAGACTCTGCTCCATTCGCTGCTGTACTTGCGTCTATATCAGAACGTCCATCTGATCTTTGCATCTACAATCTCCCCCTTTTAGCTTTGGATGTCTCTCAAGTACCTGCACAGATCCGCTCAAACAACCACACATATTCGAACATATATATCATGAATAATACGTGCATAAAAAACTTGAAATTAAGGTTCAAAACATGCGAGTTCAAGAGTTAGAGATAAACATAAAACCAAAACACAAAAAACCAGGAACATTGTTTTATCTCTCACTCCCCAATAATAAAAAACCGAGAAAACTAAAAATTTTCTCCCCCATAATCTAGTTCCCCTGATCATCCTGCTGCTGCGGATTGTCTGTCTCTTCTTCTCCCCCTGCTTGAGAGCATACATAGTTAAAATTCATAAAGATCAGAGTAAATAAATAATTAGATAAAAGTCTTACTTGGAAACAACATGCTTGCAATCTGTCTCACGACGCTAGTCAGAGTCTGCATCGCGGTTGCAAGCTGTTGAATTGCTTCAGAGGCCGTTTCTAGAGCCATCTTTGCCTCTTCAGCATTGATCGGTTGTCCTGGAGCTGCAATCGATCCGAGGTGAATGATCTGGAGCTTTCCAGCAGCTCGTGGAGACTGTCTGTGGAAACCGAAATTCGCACTGTCGATTTCCGTTTAAATTAGGAAACTAGGAAAAACCTAATTTCCCAGAGGTCCCGGAGATCTGTTAATACCACACGCCAAGCAATCAGAACACGAGATAAAAACAACGAAGTATAAAAATCGTAAAAAAAGAGCAAAGAGAAGTCTTATTCCGAGTTTGCGTATCAGCGTTTACAACGAGATATAAGCCTAGGCTCGAGAGCTGTCGGCGAGATTCCTAGTTCTAGCAACCCTAAGACGGCTAAACCTAATTGAGTCACAACTCGAAATAACAAAAACGGAAAGTTGCCTAATTGCTCTAAGTGCTAAGTTTGCTCCGAAAAATCCCTCTCCAAGCCTCTCGCCTAGGACTCCTTATATACTGGCTCCTAGGTCGGTTTACGCTTTTCCTCTTCTGCCCTTAAGCCGTCATAGCATAAAAATGGAGATATTTCATTTTTTCCGATCTTCGTAATTATCTTCAAAATTTCGTATTTATCCGCGGAAACTTGACATTTTACTTTCCTTGCGAACCAAGTGTAAACCGTCATGCGGCTTACGGGCTATTGGTTAAGAAATCGTAAGTTGGGCCTCGAGTCATGTCCTAGGTCCCTTTGGGCCGTCTTCTGACTCGAAGCGTTTATTACGGCTTCTTTCGATAAAGAATGAACTTTCCGTGGTTTTTACCGTATAGTTTGATTGATGACTTAGAATGGCGGGAAACATGAAATGGATTCGCTATGGTCTTCGGGAGATAGCATCGAAGGGTAGACGAGAATGCATGGACTAATGTCGTATCGACGTTATATACTGGCTCCTAGGTCGGTTTACGCTTTTCCTCTTCTGCCCTTAAGCTGTCATAGCATAAAAATGGAGATATTTCATTTTTTCCGATCTTCGTAATTATCTTCAAAATTTCGTATTTATCCGCGGAAACTTGACATTTATCTTTCCTTGCGAACCAAGTGTAAACCGTCATGCGGCTTACGGGCTATTGGTTAAGAAATCGTAAGTTGGGCCTCGAGTCATGTCCTAGGTCCCTTTGGGCCGTCTTCTGACTCGAAGCGTTTATTACGGTTTCTTTCGATAAAGAATGAACTTTCCGTGGTTTTTACCGTATAGTTTGATTGATGACTTAGAATGGCGGGAAACATGAAATGGGTTCGCTACGGTCTTCGGGAGATAGCATCGAAGGGTAGACGAGAATGCATGGACTAATTTCGAAAGTTGCCTAATTGCTCTAAGTGCTAAGTTTGCTCCGAAAAATCCCTCTCCAAGCCTCTCGCCTAGGACTCCTTATATACTGGCTCCTAGGTCGGTTTACGCTTTTCCTCTTCTGCCCTTAAGCCGTCATAGCCAAAAAATGGAGATATTTCATTTTTTCCGATCTTCGTAATTATCTTCAAAATTTCGTATTTATCCGCGGAAACTTGACATTTATCTTTCCTTGCGAACCAAGTGTAAACCGTCATGCGGCTTACGGGCTATTGGTTAAGAAATCGTAATTTGGGCCTCGAGTCATGTCCTAGGTCCCTTTGGGCCGTCTTCTGACTCGAAGCGTTTATTACGGCTTCTTTCGATAAAGAATGAACTTTCCGTGGTTTTTACCGTATAGTTTGATTGATGACTTAGAATGGCGGGAAACATGAAATGGGTTCGCTACGGTCTTCGGGAGATAGCATCGAAGGGTAGACGAGAATGCATGGACTAATGTCGTATCGACGTTTCGGAAGAGCTCGGTCGCTACGTAGCGACCTTTTTTGAGCTCTTGTCCGAAGTCTCGTGTTTCCTCCGCAAATTTTTCGTAAGAAAGAATCTATTTCGAAAAAGTAATTGTCGAAGAAAGTTCTCGTTTTCTTCTTCGGACGTTTTGAATGTTAACTTTGTCGTAACCGTTTTTGACTCCAACACTGTCTCGGTGGCACATACCCAGAAGGAGCAGTCCTCTCAGATCGAGGTGTGCTTGGGGTTGGTCTAGAAGAAGGTGCTGCCATTGATGTTGATGCATTTTTCCCTTTCTTCTTAGCCTGCCTCTGAGCCTTCTTTGCAGCTTCTCGTTCTTCCTCTTGATTCTTGAGATAAATCTCCCCCAGACGAGCATCCTTCTTGTATGGGATTACAGGAGAAAGTTTCTCCCTTGGCTTTCTCTCCAACTTCGAATGAGTTTGAAGGACCCCAAAGATTGTGCGAGGAAGAATCAGCCAGCGCGTATCTTTCTTTCCTCCCTCTTTCTGAAGCACTGCTAGATTCAGGATCTGAGCATAGAACATCTCTCCAACATCAACTCTTATTTCGTGAAACATCTTGTAGATGAGTCGAGCACGATCAGCTGATACAACATTCTTGTGAGAGGATGGCACCTAGTTGTATACTGAGAGGATCACAAGCGCAGCCTTACACGGAGACAGATATCGCGTTGTAAGATTCCTGAGACTCAATGTGCCTTCTGTTAGGAATTCTGCCAAATCATCAATTGTGAGTTCATCAGCCGCCTCATCAGCTTTTACTTCTTCTTCCGATAGAGGCATGAGACTTACGTACTCATTGATCTTGGTTGGAGAGAATTCAAACCTACGGCCTTGAACAGTTACTTCTACCCTCTCCTTGGATGCTCTGGTAATTTCTCCAGGTAGTGCAGCATAGAACTTCTTCACAATTTCTGGAATGTACCCAACCAGACCTGAGACAGTTCTCTCTAGGCGATCTTTCTTGATGATATCAAGAGATCCCCAGGTATCTTCAGCATTCAAATCAACCGATCTTTCTGGTATGATTTCTCTAGAGGAGAAACTCTCATACCTCTGTTCAGCTACAAGATCTGCGTTCACTGATTTCCTTGTTACCCTTGTTGAAGATCCTTCTGCCATAATTGGTGGTGCAGCTATCTGAGTCTCCGCGACAGATGAGGTAGACTTTCTCGCTGTCTTTCTCACAGGGTTGTTTCTTTGAATCGATGTTGGAGCCTTCCTTTTCTTGCTTTTGGCCTGCTTTTTTATGTTGATCAACAGCTCCACATCCTCAACATCAACTTCTTCAACTTCTTCAACGTCTTCTGACTCAGTCTTCTCTGACTCATCTCCTTTTTCCGAGTCGTTCTCAGCGGGAGTCTCAACCTGAGTTGGTTCGATGATTGGTTCTGCATGTTCTTGTTTCTCTGTCATCTGTTCATCCTCGATGTGAGGCTCTGCTGGATCTAAGTCAGCGTCTGATTCTGTGTTGAGGTGCTCAGTTGCAGTTCTGAACACATCAGATCTAGACTGGGATGTTTGACTTCTCTGTGGAGTCGTCTGTTCTTCATCATCGGAATAATCAACAAGACTCAGCAGTGGTGGGTTTGAGGATTTTCCGGCGGCGGAGGTGTTCTTGTTCATCGACATGATTTCTTGAGAGAGAGAGAGAGAGAGAGAGAGTTTTTCTTTATTTTGGGACCTTTAAGCAAAGAGAATTGTGAGAGAAAAAAGTTGGCGTCTAGGGTTTATCAAGGGGTAATCATTTCCTTTTTGGTGCATTACCCCATGATCATTTCCTTTTTGGTGCATTACCCCATGACCTTTTTGGGATATTCGCCATATTTCCCACTCTCTCCAAAATGGAAGTTTTTCAAATTTCAAAAATTTGAAATCTTCCATTTAGGCTCACACGATCTCTCTTCCCTTTTCTCTGATGTCGACACGTATTGCCCACTTATGACTTGATCGGACTGAATCTTCACTGTTCCACTGTGACACTCGATGACATAGATTGGTAACATTTACTCAATGACTTTTGCTGACACAACCACTTAGGCAAATGAACCATTAGTACATTAAACAAGCAAGCAATGATAGAACATGTGTCACACAGGTTAATTTTTAATTTTTAAGTACTCAAACTTTTTGTTTTACCTTTTCCCGTTTGACAACTGTTCGTCGAGTGATCCAGAGGATGACATAGCTTCTGCTACATATGCACTCTTCTGCTCTACTAGATCATCATCTGATCAGCATACTTATTTCATGTCTAGCTTTCGCACAAATATGCCTTTATCATGTCCTGACTCAGTTTTCAACCTTTATTCGTCATGAAAGAGCTGGGAATTGTTACTTCTTTTCTTCTTCTTTTTTTTCTTGTCTTTTCTTTTTCTTTTTCTCTTTTCTTTTGTAAGAGTTTTCTTGTGCTCCCTTTTTGATGATGGGAGACATAAAACATCTTCTTCCCCTTGTTACTTGATTGCTCTCTCGATGCGAAACCTGTACTTTTTGAGATTATGACGGCATATTTGGCAGCTCTTTTCCACTACTCGCTTCTGATGTAAGACAAAATCTGAACTTTTGGTGCCTCTGCATCAGCTCTTCTGTTATCCCATGTACACTTTCACAAACTTGTTACATCTCACAAACCCCAATGGAGTTTCGAAGAGTAACAAAACGGTTAAGATCTAAAGGTTTAGTGAAAAGATCAGCTAGTTGTAATTTTGTGATAACGTGTTCAATCACTACCTGTTGTTCATCGACTAGTTCCCTGATAAAGTGATGTCGAATGTCAATGTGCTTGGTTCTTGAGTGTTGCACCAGATTCTTTGATATGTCAATTGCACTCTTGTTGTCACAGTAGACCAGAAATGATCCAATATCCATGCCATAGTCAGTAGACATTTGCTTCATCCACATCAGATATGTGCAACAACTCCCTATAGCAATGTACTCCGCCTCTGCGATAGACAATGATACAGAGTTCTGCTTCTTGCTTAACTAGGCAATCATGTTGTTTCCGAGAAAGAAACATCCTCCACTGGTACTCTTTATGTCGTCTACACTTCCTGCCCAATCTGCATCGCAGTATCCAGCAAGATTTCCATTTGATCCCTTTGAGTAGTAGATCCCAAGGTTAGTCGTGCCTTTGACATATCGAATGATTCTCTTAGTTGCCTCCTGATGAGACTTCTTTGGTTTTTCCTGATACCTAGCACATATCCCCACGCTCAGACTTAGATCTGGTCAACTAGCTGTAAGGTATAGTAAGCTCCCGATCATTCCTATGTACAGCTTCGTGTCTACTGGTTCACCCTCCTCATCTTTGCAACTCTTGTTTGTCGAGCTCATCGGAGTTTGTGCCTCCTTACAATGATCTAGTTGAAATCTCTTCAGTAGTGCTTTTGCATAGGTACTTTGTGAGATGAACACACCTTCCTCTGTCTGCTGTATTTGTAACCCGAGGAAATATTTCAACTCTCCCACCATGCTCATCTCAAACTCTTTGATCATGTCTCGAGTGAAACCATCTACAAGTTGTTTAGATGTTCCTCCAAAAATGATGTCATCAACATAGATCTGAACCACCAACATTCTTGTTTTGTTCTTCAGCACAAATAGTGTTTTATCAACACTTCCTCTGATGTAACCTTTGTCAACCAGAAAGTTGGTCAACCTTTCATACCATGCTCGAGGTGCTTGCTTCAACATGTATAGAGCTTTGTTGAGTTTGTATACGTACTCAGGATTAGTTGCGTCTTCAAAACCCTTTGGTTGATGCACATATACTTCTTCAGACAGTATCCCATTCAGAAATGCACTTTTGACATCCATTTGGTTAATTGTGAAGTTCATGATGCATGTCATTCCAATGAACAATCTGATAGACTCCAATCTAGCCACTGGAGCGAATGTTTCTTCAAAATCAACTCCCTCGATTTGCGAATACCCCTGAGCCACTAATCTTGCTTTGTTTCTGACCACAACTCCATTCTCATCAATCTTGTTCTTGAAGATCCACTTAGTCCCAACTATGTGACCATCAGATGACTTCTCCACCAACTCCCACACATCATTTCTGATGAACTGCTCTATTTCCTCCTGCATGGCTTGAATCCAGAACTCATCCGAAAGTGCTTTGGTGTGATCTTTTGGTTCAATGTTTGAGACAAAGCATGTTGAATGCACCATTTCTGAAGTTGATCTTCATACCTGTTGTTCTTCTCCCTTCATTCACATTCCCAATGAGATCGCTAGATGAGTGATTTTTGTGAATGTTTGGAGTGATTGTCTCCTGAGTCAGTTCTGAGGAAGTTGTTGTGTCATTCATTGATTCAGTTGATGGGTCCTTTGATGCATCTGTTGGCGTAGATTTCTTCTGTTCCTCATCGTTTTCCCATTCCACTGCTGTGACATCATCGAACACAAAATTTACTGACTTCATGATCATCACGAACCTCAAGTTGTAGACTCTGAAGTATGCGGTTCTTCCTTTCTACTACTCCATTTTGTTGAGGAGTTCTAGGGACAGCAAATTGTTGAACTATTCCGTGCTGTCCACAGAAATTACTCATGGCTTCATTCTGGAATTCTCCCTCATGATCACTGCGAATCTGCTTCAGTCGTCTCTTCCCATTTGTAACTTGAAGAGCCCAGATCTTGAATCTTTCCAGTGTATCAGACTTTTCACGAATGAATCTGACCCATGTAAACCTTGAGTAGTCATCAACCAGAACTAGAACATACCTCTTCCCTGCTATGCTCTCTATCTGCATAGGACCCATGAGATCCATGTGTACCATTTCAAGCATATAGTTTGACTGAATATCTTGAATCATCTTGTGTTGAACTTTGACCAGCTTTCCTTGATTGCACGGTCCGCATACAGTCTTCTCTGTTTCCTCCAGTTGAGGAATGCCTCTGACTGCACCTTTTCTGATGATGTTGGTCATATGCCTCATGTTCATGTGACCAAGTCTTTGATGCCACAGACTTGTTTCATCATGTGCAACAAAGCACTGTTGTGCACTCTGCCATACATAGCAATTGTTAGCAAATCGTACTCTATGGAGCGTGACTCTGCTTTCCTTATCCATGGCTTTGCACTCTCTCTTTGTAAAGTGAACTATCAACCCTTCATCGCACAATTGACTGATGCTGATTAGGTTTGATTTTAATCCCTTGACTAAGAACACATCCTTCAGAGGTGGTTTGGTTTCAACAGTCATTCCCTTGCCTTTGATTTCTCCTTGGCTTTCATCTCCAAATGTGACTCTACCTCCTTTCAACGGCTTTATCTCTCTGAGATTCTTGCGTGTTCCTGTCATATGACGAGAGCAACCACTGTCGAAGTACCATGGATTTTCATACTTGGATATCAATGCCACTGCTTCTGATACAAGTGTCATGCTGCATCTTGGACCTCTGTGATTAGATCGTTTAGTTGAGTTCACTGTTGTTCGTCCTAAGTCAGATTTTCTGACCCAGACTTGATTTCGTGAGCCATTCCACCAGTACCTTCCTTGTCTCAGAAACTGATTTACTTTTTCCTGAAAGTGATAGCATTTCTTCTTGATGTGACCCGGTTTTCCACAGTAGTAACATCCTCTCTCCTGCTAAATCTCTGATCGTCCCACCTTCTGGAGATTCTTAACTTTCTCAGCACCAGTCTTTGAGGTAGTACCTTCAGTTGTTGTTCTCCCTGTGGAGTTGGAGCTTGGCACAAATTTGATGGGTTCTGTATCACTCTTTTCATACCCAGTGTATCCTAGACCTCGAGAAGTCTGAACCTGTCTTCCCAGACTTAAGATTTTATCAAGTTCCTTGACCCAGTGAGCATTCTGACAGTTTTGTAATGATGTTCCAGCTTGGCATTTAAGTCTGATCATCGAGCCTTCTCGTCTTTCACTCGTTTCTCTAGTACCTCAATATGAACAGCAAGTCGTACATTCTCCTTTTTCAGATTTGAGGTACTTGCCTCCTTCTTTCTTTCATCATCAAGTTTTTTCCTGAGGTTTATCACCGTGTCTTCTAGCCAGCTTTTCTCCTTTTTGAGACATAGATTCTCCTTACCAATCTGTACTACCGTCTGACACAGTTCTTGATAGCTAATTCCATCATCACCATCTGCACTTGACTGATCATCATCAGTATCAGTTTCTCCTTCCACAAACTCTTTGATGCCAATGAATGCTACGAAGTTAGCCAGCTCCTCTTCATCACTGTCTTCTTCTGAGTCTATCTCATCAATTCCGATCATAGATTTTTCACGTCTCCTCTTCTGATCGTTGACACATTCCAGCTGAGTGTGTCCAATTCTTTTGCACTTGTAGCACTTGATTTCTCTCCTTCGAACAGTTGAACAATCAGTTTTGTAATGTCTATACCCCTTGCACTCATGACACTGAATCTCCGCTTTATGATCATTCTTTTCTGACTCAGATGTTCGTTTCTCACCTTCTGCAGCACGTTGTGATGTACTTCCTCTTCTCTGACCTGATTCAGCTCTACGAAGGACTCTGTCAAATCGCCTAACAAGCATACTTACTGGATCATTGTCATCTTCTCTGTCATCTGACTCTTGTGATACTAGTGCAACTCCCTTTCCTTTCTTTCCTCCGTCAATTTCCATTTCATGTGCTCTCAGCTTCCCTACTACTTCATCAAAGCTTATCTCATCTGTGTTCAGTTAAACTGACATAGCTGCCTTGTATGCGGTGTACTTAGATGGTAGACACCTTAGAAACTTCTTGACCAGCTTCTTATCCTTATATTTCTTTCCCAATACCAAGGATTCCTGAGCTATGCCACTGAGCTGTGAGCTGAATTCTTCAACTGATTCACTTTCTCCCATTTTGAGATTTTCAAACTTGGATGCTAGATAATCCAGTCGTGAGCTCTTCACTTTTGACGTTCCTTCGAAGTGAGTTTGCAGTATTTCCCATGCTTCCTTGGCGGTCTCACATCCTTGAATCAGCTCAAAGTGTTTCTTTGTAACACTGGCGTGTATGGCCGAAAGTGCTCTGGAGTTGTACTTTGCCATTTTGAGTTCTGTCTCGGTCCAAAGTTCCTCTTCTTTGTTGGATTCAACACCATTCTCGTCCTTAGCCTTTGGTTCTGACCATCCAGTTGTCACAAATTTCCACGCCATGGCATCAATCCCTCGAATGATAGACCTCATTCGTGACTTCCAAATTCCGTAGTTGGATCCATCCAACATCACCCTTGTGCTTGACACTAGCTCATGATAGTTCTCCATTTCTTCCGTAGGATCTCACATGTTATATAATCGGACGGGTGACTACTCTGATACCACTTGTAAATGCAATAACTAACTCACAGAGTGAAGCACATAGTACATCAGAGAATATCTCTACAAAGATATGTGTTATTACTAGTATTCTTTTAAAGCGAACTTACAAGTATCTCTTTAAACAAAACTCGAACAAGATCAAGACCCTTCTTGACTTGCTCCCCTAGCCTCACACGTCCTAAGATCGAATACACGATCTCTAGGACCTCTACCCCTTAGCCCTTAGTGTTATTCACTCGCTTCCAAGCTTAGTGAACTCCACTCTTATGCTAAGAATACAATTCTCTCGCCAACCCTAATCCACATGTCGAATGTGACTATATATACAATACAGCCAAGTCGGCTATCCACGCCTATGTACCCAATATTCCCTATCTACCCAAATATGGCAAGTTCCCTAAAACCTCTCCAAAGTCTTTTAGAAAACTTCCATTTTGAGATCTCCCTTCTCTAAGGTGAATGTGGGAACCGAAATTCGCACTGTCGATTTCCGTTTAAATAAGGAAACTAGGAAAAACCTAATTTCCCAGAGGTCCCGGATATCTGCTAATACCACACGCCAAGCAATCAGAACACAATAATGACAACGATAAAGTATAAGAAATCGAAAAGAGAGCAAAGTAGATCTTATTCCGAATTCGCGCTTGAGCGTTACAACAATGTAAGAGCCTGGGCTACGAGAGCTGTCGGCGAGATTTCTAGTTCTAAAACCCTAAGACGACAATGACCTAGTTGAGTCACAGCTCGGATAACAAAAACGGAAATATGCCTAATTGCTCTAAGTGCTAAGTTTTCTCTGAAAAAGTCCTCCTCCATGTCTCTCGCCTAGGACCCCTTATATACTGACTCCAAGGTCGGTTTACGCCTTTCCTCTTCTGCCCTTAAGCCGCCATAGCATAAAAATGGAGATATTCCATTTTTTCCGATCTTCGTAATTATCTTCAAAATTTCGTATTTATCCGCGGAAACTTGACATTTATCTTCCCTTGCGGACCAAGCGTAAACCGACATGCGGTTTACGGGCTGTTGGTTAAGAAATCGTAAGTTGGGCCACGAGTCGTGTCTTAGGTCCATTTGGGCCGTCTCTCGACTCGAAGCGTTTATTACGGCTTCTTTCGATAAAGAATGAACTTTCCGCGGTTTTTACAGTAAAGTTTGATTGATAACTTAGAAATGGCGGGGAACGTGAGATGGGTTCGCTACGGTATTCGAGAGATAGCATCGAAGGGTAGACGAGAATGCATGGACTGATGTCGTATCGACCGAGCGGAATGGGCGTTTGGTCGCTATGTAGCGACTGAGCTTTGGCTCGAACTCGGTCGCTACGTAGCGACCGAGCGGAGCACGCGTTTGGTCGCTGCGTAACGATCCTTCTCGAGCTCTTGTCCGATGATTTGCGTTTCTTCCGCAAAGGTTTTTCGTAAAGAAGAATCTATTTCGAAAATATATTTGTCGAAGAATTTTTCTACGTTTTTCTTCTTCGAGGATTTGGACGTTATCTTCTTCGTAACCATTTTTGACCCCAACAGTGAATCTCTTCAAGCTTGCTCCCCAAGAAATCTTTGTATCAACTTAGCCTTGATCCGCAATCCATTCTTCAAGTCGCAATCTTCATCTTGACTTGTTCATCCGCACGTACACTTCTCTGTTGTAGACTCTGTTTCATTCGCTGCTGTACTTGCGTCTGTATCAGAACGTCCATCTGATCTTTGCATCTACATAAATGTTCTCAGCTACAATAGATCTTGGACTCATCTTAGTTAACAACATCTCCAACAAGCATTTAAACATTCAAATTTTGATTTTTTTTTTCTTTAACAAGCTCTCCAATTCTAAGTAGAATTTTAAAAATAAAAATTTATGATATACAATCCGCACGTAATGCTGATAAAACTATAGTTTAAAGTAAGGAGAGACATTGTAATTTTCTCAATTGGTGTCTGGTTCCTCTTACCCCCTCCAATTATCGACCTTTCGTTTTGAACATGTTCCTTTTTGTTGAATGTTGAGTAATTTATAATTAGAAATACAACTATAAAAATACTTTTGGTATTTCATTTTGGAACACTCTGGTCCAACGAAATATGCAGTCCAACACGAACCCCCCAAGAGAGTATGCGTTCATTTAATTTTGGATTTATTTTGTTGGCTGCGTTGACTTCAACTTGACCATGAGGTTTTCGACTTTCGCCTAAAAGTTAACAGCCGTGTTCGTTTGTTAACCGCAAGACGCTCCCGCTGCGGCAAGAAAAAGCACGGTGGTGATGATCAAAATAATAGAATCTGAAGCTAAAGTAACCGCCAATTCCGGAGACACAAAAAACTTGACGCCGGTGCCGCTAGAATTTTCAGCGTCCCTTCTACTGCCCCTGCGTCATCGGTGTTGCGTGTTGTTAATTGCCGCTGCGGTCATGGGTGTTGTGTGTTGACATGATTCCCGTTTAATTTTTGGTCGCTGCCGCTTCGTCTTGCGGCTAAGAAACGAACACGGCTAACATAATACTTTTCGACAGAGATATTATCTTAAATTCTACAGTATAAATATGTATAATGAACTTTTCATTCATTAATTAGTTGGAATCAATAATGTTAACTTGTCAAGTTATGTTCACTTTGCAGAAAATCCAATCCAACAGATAAAAGCAAACCCAAAACACACAATATTTTCTAATGTTACAAAAATCGTTAGACGTCTGCTACGCGTTTTATAGAATTTTATAGAAGATGGTTGTTTAAATGAACACTTTGATCGGTTTTTGTATGTTTTAGACAGATTTAAAAAAAAAATCAATTTAGAGTTAAGTTAAAAACAAAAAAAAAAACGATTCAGAAAAATCGTGTCATGTCTGATTGGCTGTTTTATGCGCTTGTTTTATTATTTAAAACGTGTGGACTGGTTTCAGTGAAAACAAACAACGTGTTGACTGGTTAGTGGTTACTGTTACAGTGTTACCCAAATTATAGGTTATGTATGCAATGACCACACGGCATTAAATGTGTTCAATATATTTTGAGGAATAATATATGGTAACCAGTCAACATGGTATAGGTCGTTGATATTAATGGAAAAAAATGGCTAGGGTTTTCTCTCTGAGACGGCGACTTCCCTAGATCAATATCTACTCACCTAGCTTCATTCAGAGTGGATCTTTGATCCTTCTCTGCTCATTTTTCATCACGGTGTCGATGCTCATAGGGAGAAAGTGTTTCGAAGTGAAGGTTCAGTCTCTCCTAACAACTCGACAATCTCTCCAGATCTACTCTATTCGATAAATCTAGCTCACTAACTTCCTCCATAAATCGGTGCGAAGTTCTCATTAAACCTGTGTGGTTTCCTGCTCTATAAACGCCTCTGCATACAAGGATGTATCGACCGAAGAAGAAGAAAGAGATGTCCTTAATGAAGGAGTTGAAGGAGCGTAATCTTCTCGGCGAAGGAGAACCGGTGGACATCCCAGATCTAGAAAACAATGACCTTATTGAAGAAAATACTATGAGCGTCGTTGTAAGGTGTCCCAACCCGACAGTCCATAAGGTGGGGGACTTGTGAAGGCATTACCCCCGATTTGGGGTCTTGAGGACCGAGTTAAAGGTCGTGGAGTTGGAGACAACAGGGCGCAGTTCATCTTCCAGTGTGATAGAGACCTCAGATTTGTCTTGGAAAGGGGTCTGTGGTTTGTTAATGGCTGGATCGTCTCCATGGATCAGTGGACACCAAGCCCAGGGCCAGACTTCCTCAACCTCATTCCCTTCTGGATAAGGATATGTGGTATTCCGATTCACCTCCTCAAGAAGCAAGCTGTTGAAGGACTCATCTCACCATTGGGAAAAGTGGATAAAGTTGAGCTTCATGCAAAAAACTCAGACTCAGTGGAATATGTTAGAGCACACGCTTGGATTAAGGCTGATGCTCCTCTTCAGTTTCGAAATACTGCAAATTTCAAGACGGGATAAGCAATCTCCACTAAGCTTGAGTATGAAAAACTCTTCAAAGTCTGCTTTACCTGTAAAAGGTTGACGCATGACCGCAACATTTTCCCTCTGAGGATACATGCTAAAGACCAAGCAGTGGCTCTAGAAGAGGGACCAAGTAGAATGAGAAACTCCCACTCTTAGGCAAGTGAAAAAGACAAAGGCAAAGCAGTCATGGTGGAAGGAAAAGAAAAAGACTCCATCTTTGGGTCGCAGAACATCAAGAGACCCCACAAGGACCCCAAAAAGAAGAACATCAAGAGTTTCTCCCCATCGACCTTGAGGTTATGCTAAGAAGAGCAACTCGACACAAGAACTTGTCTGGAGGAAGAAGGAGACTCCTGAAGCTGCTAAAGCAACAGAAGGCGGCAGTTCCAACAGTGTGGGGGACTCTATTCAATCCTCCCTCCGAAAAACGAAATCTCATGAGAAAAAGGCTTCTGAGGAAGACCGATCAGCAGGCTTTTCCTCCAGGAATTTGACTGTTTCACCAACGGTTTTCCAAAGATTAGGCTCCTCACCTCACTCGAGCGAACTAGGTACTGGAAGTAAAGAAAAAAAGGAAGAAGAGGATCGTCAGAAGGAAAAAAAAAACTGATCTAGTGCTTTCTAAGGTGCGAGCCACAGAAGAAGGAATGTCCTCTGTCTTTGCTAGGCTGGGAGACCTCTCACCACCCCCTGAGATCGTTATCTCACGTGAGTCAAGTCAGCAAAAAAGAAGAAGAATAAGCCATCGGGATGACAGAAGACTCTTCCAGTGATGAACGAACCTCAAAAAAGCAAAGGAAGAGGCCAATCTCAGAGCGTTTGGAGGCTCCAAGCGTCTTTCACAGACTCGGTAGAGTATCCTCCAGCTCTGGTGCTCACTCAGAAGGTGAACATACTCATTCTGTCCATGTGACAGCTCACTCTGTCCAAGTGACAGACTATGTCCCAACTCACTCTACTTTGAAAAAGGCTGGTGCAAGTGGATAACTTTTGAAAGAAGGGTTGATGGTTAATACCAACCCTTTGAAATCTCAATGAGAATATTGAGTTGGAACTGTCAGGGGTGGGGAATATCCCTACAGTTCGACATCTAAGGGAAATACGTGGTTAGTATTTCCCGGAGATAATATTCCTCAATGAGACCAAGAATGGAAGAAAATATTTGGAGAATGTGGTTGGGCATCTGGGCTATCATGATCTACATATTGTGGAGCCAACCAGAAAAAGTGGAGGCTTAGCTTTGATGTGGAGGGAAATAGTTGATATTCCGTGTTTTTAACGGTTTTAAACTCGTTTTGGAGCAATTAAATGGTCGGTTTTAATTAATGTTTTGGTCTATTTGATGCGTTTTGGTGTTCTTAAGTGTAATATGCATGTTACTAGATAGCTTGCAAGAAAAGAACGCATTCGGGATTTATTCAGAAGCAAGATGGACCGAACAATGGACCGAATGAGAAGTATTGATCGCACAGGACATAGATCGACCGATCCATTGTCTGTGGATCGACCGATCCAGAGCTAAGCAGAACTTGTCGCAACGGTTTCATGCACTAGATCGACCGATCCGGTCCATGTGGATCGACCGATCCCACGCTCTACGGGCTCCACACGCACCAACGAGCTTTTCACTCCTTTTTACCCACTCCCCTCAATAATGGAAAAAAGGACTCGACTTTTGGGACTCAGAAAAGACCAGAGACGACCAAGAAGGAGATTTACAAGTTCTTGAGAGAGATTTGAGAGTTTTGTAACTTGTTTTGTGTGATTTGTGAAGATTTGTAAAGGAGTTCATCTCAAAACCATTTGGAGAAGATCTTCTGAACCTTTACTCTGTTTTAATACAATCTTATCATGTTTTCTTCATCAAAATCGTGTTGTTCTTGCTTAGTTATGTGTGAGTAGTCATCTAGTTGGGTTTAGGGGTTCTCATAGGGGATTTCTTGATGTTTTGATTCATAAAACGTGTGTAGACTAAGGGATTACGTTTTGGTTCTTCATCTAATGGATTTCTTACTGCTTGAACTGAATTGATCACTTAGTTCATGATATCAGATTGTTTGATGCACCGAAAGTGATTGTTTGAACTTCCGAAAATACTTTAGATGAGCAAAGTGTCCTTAACCCTCGGAAGTTGATGTTATTGCGCTTTGTGAACATATTGAACCTGTTCTTAATGCTTGTTTAGAAATTGAAACTCAGCGGAAGTTAGTGTGGAGATTTCTATAACATAGAGAATTAGCGCTACGGAAGTAGGTTAATTCTAATATCGTGTTTGAGTTCTAGACGGTTCTTAATATATCCCTGTGTCTGCCATTAATTGTATCTTGATTAAAAAGAAATCCCTGAGAATTCCCAATGCCCAACGTTTGTTTTAAAATAGTTTTCAAATCGTTTAAATCATCTTTTTACAGCTTGTTTATGTTTTGTGACACTAAAGAAAATTAAATAAAAAAACATCAAAAATATATCTTCGTTCGCTGTAGCTATTAACTTGTCTGCAACTCTACGTGTGATCATCGGTCCCTGTGGATTCGATCCCGCATTACTACTGCGTACTTTACTGTGCACTTGCAGTTAGATAATCGGGTTAAAACTCGACACATCAAGTTTTTGGCGCCGTTGCCGGGGACCATTTGGTCACCCTAGAGTTAATGATCAGTTTAAGACTATAGCATTTTTATTTTGTCTAATGTTTCTGTCTTTCTCTTTCTGTTTGTGTTTTCAGGTGAATGAGCGGATTTCATACTAGAAGCAAAGGATCATCGAATTTAATACCTTTGGAGTTAGAGCTCGGCCGCCTAGAGAGACAAGTGAAAAAGAAAAGACTTGAGTCCGCTGAAGAGGTTGAAATGGCTGAACACCAAGAAGACCAGTTTCAGGACAACCCGCAAAATCCAATTCCTGTAGATGAACGAGAAGGCAACAATGCTGGTGATAATCAGCAGGCTGGTGTAGCTGCAAGACAACAGGCTGGAGACTATGGCATGCCTAGGATGACGCTTGCACATTATGATACACCAGATGCATTCTATGCCGATCGTTCTGGGATTCGCCCACCTCCCATTGAGAGAAGAGACTTTGAGATCAAGACTGGTCTCATTAATTTGGTGGAGAAAAATCCGTTTCATGGAAACCCGTCTGAGGACCCGATGTATCACTTGGAGCATTTTGAGCGAGTCTGTGACACCAGCAGACATAATGGAGTTCCTCAAGGCGCTTTGAAATGCAGGTTGTTCCCGTTTTCCTTAGCTGATAAAGCTATCAGATGGTTAAAGTCCATCCCTCCAGGATCTCTTACTACATGGGAAGAGACAAGAGCTGCTTTTCTACAGCATTTCTTCACCAAGTCAAGGTCCACATATCTGAGAAGCAGAATTGGAAGCTTTCAGCAGCTTGATTCAGAAAGCTTTCATGAGGCTTGGGAGCGTTTCAAGGAGTACACACAGGACTGCCCTCACCATGGTTACACTGATGTGAGCTTGCTGAACATTTTCTATAATGGAGTTCATGAAGAGAGTCAAGATGCCATGGACACAGCAAGTAATGGTGATTTCATGACCAAGACTGTTGAAGAAGCTTACACCTTGCTGAACAACCTGTCATCCAGCAAAGCAAACCGCAAGTCAAGGTTTGACACCAGCCAGAAGGGTGTTGGTTATGAATCCAAGAAGATAGATGAGCTGAATGCCAAGATTGAGATGCTTCTCAAGAGAGATCAGAAATCTGTGAAATTTGTGGAGGAGCAAGGCTATCGTTCCTCACAAGAAACTGTTGGTGATGATTCAGATGATATGCAAGCTGATGTGAACTACATTGGTGGTCAAGGAAACTACAACAGAGGCTACAATCAGAACCTTGGATGGAGTCAAAATCAGCAAAATAATCTGTCTTACCGGAGCAACAATGTGGAGAATCCACAACATCAGTCCTACCCTCAGGCAGGAAACAGGCAGAACCAGAATCAGAACCAGAGTGTGTTCAACCAAGGATATCAGAACAGAAATCAATATCAGGGGAACAACTCGGGCAACTCAGGATTTCAGCAAAGGCAGCAGTACAACAACTACCAGAATCAAGGGAATGCCTCTTCGTCACAGTCTTCTCAGGATAACGAAATTAAGAAGATGCTGCAAATGGTGCTAGAAGGTCAGAAGAATAGCACTGCAGAGATAAACACCAAGGTGGATAACATGTATGGAGAGCTTAATGGGAAGTTTGAAGCTTTGAACACCCATTTGAAAGTTTTGGAAAAGCAAGTTGCTCAAACCGCCTCCAGCAGCAGAACAGCACCTGGATTTCTACCAGGGAAGTCAGAGACGAATCCCAAGGAGTTTGTGAATGCTGTAACACTTAGGAGTGGAAAAACGATTGAGGGATCGAATAAGAAAAAGATCGACCGATCTCAGGAACAGATCGACCGATCTAAGGGGACGGAGATCGACCGATCCGGTCCATGTGGATCGACCGATCCGGTCCATGTGGATCGACCGATCCGGTCCATGTGGATCGACCGATCCCGTGTCAACGAAGCCAAATTCCTCTGAACCTGAAGAGGTGTATGTGGCGCCTCCTGCTTATGTTCCTAAGGCTCCATACCCATCCAGACCAAGGCAGAAGATCAAAGAACGTGAGTACGAGAAGCTAAAGAACCTTGTTGGGGAGTTACATGTGAGATTGCCATTCGTTGAAGCGGTGAAGATGGTACCTTCTCTTAAAAGGTACATGAAGGAGATTCTTACCGATAAGATGAGCCTAGAGCGTGGTGTGTTGATGCTCAATGAGGAATGTAGCGCAGTTCTACAAAATGTCATGCCTAAAAAGCGTGAAGATCCCGGAGCATTTGTTCTACCATGCCGCATTGGATCACTTACCTTTGAGAGGAGTCTCTGCGATCTGGGTTCAGGAGTGAGCCTAATGCCTTTCTCTGTCTCTGAGAGGCTAGGCATGACGAACTACAAACCTACAAGGATCTCCTTGGTCCTTGCTGACCGATCAGTGCGAAGACCAGTCGGTGTACTAGAAAACATCCCTGTTGGTGTTGGAAAGGGATATGTGCTTACCGATTTTGTAGTTCTGGAGCTGGAAGAGGAACCTAAAGATCCTCTCATTTTGGGCAGACCGTTTTTAGCTACTGCTGGAGCCATGATTGATGTACAGAATGGGCATATAGACTTACGTCTAGGAGACATGGCGATGAGATACAATGTGGAGAAGGTGCTGAAAAATCCGACTATTGATGGACAGACTTTCTGGGTTGATACATTGACTGAACTGGTGGAGGAAATGGATGAAGAGTTGCACACTGATGATCCTCTACAAGTCGCATTGACCCAAAGGGAGAGTGAGTTCGGGTTCATGAACCAAGAAGTGGTTGGATTTTCTGAGATTTTGGATTCAGCCTCACCGATTGAGAAGCATGTCGCCTATGTCAGCCTTGAAGACTCAGGCACCGATAAAACCGTCAAACCGTCATCCTCCCAACCAGATTGGAGTGAGGAGAATGCTCCAAAGGTGGAACTTAAAGCCCTCCCAGCTGGGCTGAGGTATGCATTCTTGGGACCGAATTCCACATATCCTGTTATTATTTGTGCTAACCTGAATAATGTGGAGACCGCTTTGCTTCTTTCAAAATTGCGAAAGTATAGAAAAGCATTGGGGTACTCTTTGGATGATATTACAGGTATTTCTCCAGATCTTTGCATGCACAAGATTCACTTGGAGGATGAGTCAAAGACGTCCATAGAGCACCAGCGAAGACTGAATCCCAAACTGATGGAAGTTGTGAAAAAGGAGATTCTAAAGCTGTTGAGTGCAGGGGTGATCTACCCAATTTCAGACAGCACTTGGGTGAGCCCGGTTCATGTGGTTCCTAAGAAGGGTGGCATCACTGTCATCACAAATGAGAAGGCTGAGCTGATTCCTACCAGAACAGTCACAGGGCATAGGATGTGCATTGACTACAGGAAGCTAAACTCAGCCACAAGGAAGGACCACTTCCCACTTCCTTTCATTGACCAGATGCTGGAAAGACTAGCCAACCACCCCTACTACTGTTTTCTCGATGGCTACTCCGGGTTCTTTCAGATACCCATTCATCCAGAGGACCAAGAGAAGACAACATTCACCTGTCCATACGGTACTTTTGCCTACAGGAGAATGCCCTTCGGATTGTGCAATGCTCCTGCCACTTTCCAGAGATGCATGATGTCGATCTTTACTGATCTTATTGAGGACATTATGGAGGTTTTTATGGACGATTTCTCAGTCTACGGTTCTTCATTTACCGACTGCCTTGCTAATCTGTGCAAGGTGCTGGAAAGATGTGAGGAGAAGAACTTGGTGCTAAATTGGGAGAAGTGCCATTTCATGGTGAAAGATGGCATTGTTTTGGGTCACAGGATATCAGAGCAGGGTATCGAGGTTGACAAAGCAAAGATTGAAGTTATGACCAGCCTACAGCCTCCTAGGACAGTGAGGGATATTCGGAGTTTTCTGGGACATGCCGGTTTCTACAGGAGGTTTATCAAAGACTTCTCTATGATAGCGAGGCCACTCACCCGTCTGCTGTGCAAAGAAGCGAAGTTTGTTTTTGATGCTGACTGCCTCGCTGCGTTTCAGATTCTCAAGAAGTCTCTAGTCAGTGCTCCCATTGTGCAGCCACCAGATTGGGACTTGCCATTTGAAATAATGTGTGACGCAAGTGATTACGCGATTGGAGCTGTTTTGGGGCAGAGAAAAGACAAGAAACTCCATGTGATCTATTATGCCAGCCGAACGCTTGATGATGCTCAAATCAAGTATGCTACCACTGAGAAGGAGTTGCTGGCAGTAGTTTATGCTTTCGAGAAGTTCAGGTCCTATTTGGTGGGCTCGAAAGTAATTGTGCACACAGATCATGCAGCCTTGAAGTACCTGATGACGAAAAAAGATGCTAAACCGAGACTCTTAAGGTGGATCTTACTGCTACAGGAGTTTGATATTGAGATCAGAGACAAGAGAGGAGCAGAAAATGGAGTGGCAGATCATCTTTCCCGAATGAGAGTGGAAGCTGAAACACCACTGGATGATACATTACCCGAGGAGAATGTCTATGTGATCACCTTGCTGGAGGATGAGTATTTGGATCAGGCTGATTGCTGTGTCATGAGACAAATTCAGGATGATCTCCCATGGTTTGCAGACTTTGCAAACTACCTATGTGCTGGAATTGAACCACCGAACCTGAAGGGGTATGAGAGGAAGAAGTTCATGAGAGATGTGAACCACTACTACTGGGATGATCCCTTCCTCTACAAGAGATGCTCAGATGGTTTATTCAGGAGATGTGTTCTGGAGAATGAGATGCAAGGGATTCTTTTCCACTGCCACAGTTCAGAATACGCAGGCCATTTTGCAACATTCAAGACGGTTTCTAAGGTCCTGCAGGCTGGTTACTGGTGGCCTACACTTTTCAGAGACGCCCATGAGTTTGTCTCAAAGTGTGATGCATGTCAGCGGAAGGGCAACATCAGTAAGAGAAATGAGATGCCCCAAAATTTCATCCTTGAAGTTGAAGTTTTTGATGTATGGGGAATTGATTTTATGGGCCCTTTCCCATCTTCTTATGGAAATGAGTACATCCTGGTTGCGGTTGATTATGTCTCCAAGTGGGTGGAAGCAGTAGCCAGCAAGACAAATGACTCTAGTGTTGTCAAGAAAATGTTCAAGACAGTCATTTTTCCAAGATTCGGGATCCCGAGAGTGGTTATTAGTGATGGAGGCTCTCACTTCATCAACAAGACGTTCGATAAACTGCTGAAGAAACATGGAGTAAAGCATAAGGTAGCTACACCTTATCATCCTCAGACAAGTGGGCAGGTTGAAATATCGAACCGAGAAATCAAGGGGATTTTGGAGAAGGCTGTAGGCAAAACAAGGAAAGACTGGGCTGTGAAGCTTGATGACGCCTTATGGGCGTATAGAACCGCCTACAAGACTCCCTTGGGCACCACTCCTTTTAATCTGGTCTATGGAAAGTCTTGTCACCTACCTGTGGAATTGGAGTACAGTGGTTTTTGGGCAACGAAGTTGATGAACTTCGACATTAAAACCGCTGCAGAAAGGAGGATGGTTCAGTTGAACGAGCTGGACGAGATTCGGTTGAACGCCTATGAGAACACCAAAATCTACAAGGAAAGAACTAAGGCGTGGCATGACAGAAAGATAATCCCGAGAGACTTCGCTGCTGGAGACAAAGTCCTTCTGTTCAACTCTAGACTCAAGCTATTTCCTGGAAAGCTTAAGTCTCGTTGGTCCGGACCTTTCACCATCACAGAGGTTAGACCTTATGGAGCTGTTGTCTTGGAAGAGAATGGGAGGAAGTTCACAGTCAATGGGCAGAGGCTAAAACCTTACTTCACAGATGCAAAACCCGAAGAAGAAACCAACATTCCTTTATCGGAACCTGATCTCGCCTAAGGAGAGCAAAATAGTCAGGCTCGCGACTTTAAACAAGCGCTGAGTGGGAGGCAACCCACATGGTTTGATTTTCTTTCTCTTTTGTGATTATGTTTTCTTGTATGAATTGATTTTTGGTTGTGTTTTTAGATGATTTTCAGGCATGTATCACGATCAGGCAGAGATCGATCGATCCTAAAGAAACAGAACGGGCGATCCATGTAAGAGATCGCTCGATCCGGGTGAGGTAGAGCGGTCGATCTCAGGAGAAGATCGGTCGATCTAAGGTAAGTATTGCCCGGTTTGATTTCACTTAATTTAAACCGGAAAACACCCACAAAACACCCAACTCGCGAAAATATCAATCAAAACACATATCATTTCATCTTCCTCTCCTCTCAAACTCTCTCAAACCTCTCAAGAACACCAAATTCGATTTCCATCATCTCTCATCCGATTTTTGTAATTCTTGGTGCTAAACTCATTAGTTTTTCAAGCTCTATCCGTTTCTACCATCAGTTTTCATCAAGACACAGGTATGACTCTCTAATTTTGGAATCTAAAATCGCCCTAGGGTTTGATGTTGGGGAATCTCCGAATTCTAAATGGAATGGCATCTAGGATGGTTTATTTGTGATGATTATACTCATGGGTTACCTTGATTGCCAATTTCGTGGGTTGAATTGAGATTTTAGAGAAATAATTTCCAATGGTCATAATGTTGATAAAAGTTCAAATTAAAACTGAAATTCTAATTGTTTGAATGAAATGCTTGAATATTCATGATGATTAACACTTTGCAGCATGATTTCTTTAAGCAATTATGAATTTGGAACTGAAAAATAAAAATTTTAATTTTGGAGTTTAATTGAAAAACGAAAATTGGAATGGAGTGTGATGTGTTATCTTGAGTTTTGAGAAGAGATGTGTGCTAAATTTTTACATGTTTAGGGGATTGATCAGAATTGATTTTATAAGAGTGTTTTTCTATTTGTCTCTTACTTGGGTTTTGATGAATTAATTTTGCAGATAATGCCTAAGAGACAGAAGAAGCAGGGTGAGCGTGGGAGTTCCTCGGTACAGACTGCTAGGCTCAGCACAAGGGCAATTTCCGAAAGACGGATAGGTCTCATCCTGCGAATCGAGAGATAACCCAGCAGTGGGATATACATGATGATGATTTCTACGAGCAGATGAGGGGAGTGGAAATATGTCCGTCGCGCTTCGCTCACAGAGACACTACAGATGCATTGGGGATAACCGAGGATATTGAAGCCTTGTTCGAGAAGATTGGCCTGGGGAACATCTTCGATCTTCACTGTGATTGCTATGCTGATTTGACCAGGCAGTTCCTCGCATCAGCCCGCCTCTACCATCCTGACGAGGACAACCCGGTAGCTGATAAGGCAATGTTCTCCTTCATTGTGAACAGGCAGTTCCACTCCATGACCATCTTTCAGCTGTGCGACGTCTTTGGGTTCGGGAAAGGACGTCAATCTTGTGTTCCTGACTTCCCGGAACACAATGATTTCTGGAAATTCATCGCTTCAGGAAACTTCATCTCTCGAGAGGCCAAGCAAGCTAGAATTCGTAGCCCTGTTCTGCGATATGCAGTGAGAGTGATCAGCAGTGTTATCTATGGAAAGACAGAACCCGCTGCAGTGACAAAAGATGAGCTAGCTCTTCTGTTCATCGGGGCTGGACACCTATGGCCTCAGGGCGCAGACATTACCTATGTTAGCGGGAAGGACATAAACATAGGAGCTGTGATCGCGGAGAAGCTTGCGTACTTCAAAGTTTCAGACACGAAGAGATGTGGGTTTGGAGCGGTTATCACACGGATCTTAAGGCAATGTGGAGTGTTTCTTCCACCTTTTGACAGAGTGGTGGATAAGAAGGGGATGCATCAGAACTTTTTCGACATGAGAGCACTCATTAGCAGCCACTACCTCACCGGCCCTTGGCGAGGTAGCATCGACAAGTCAGCCCCTCATATCTACCAGTTCCATGACCCACAAGGGAGAGAGCAATTTGTCAAACTACCCTATACCGCCATCACCGAGCTGACTGATCCAGGTGCTCTCATATTTCTACCACCGCCTGCATTTCTCTGCGCCAGACCCGCGACACTGAAGAAGAAAGGAGTCGCATCATCATCGACACACCAGCAGGCACCACATGATGATATAGAGGAGGAGCCTGAAGATGAGGAAAGTCTTTTCCCCACGGATTTCACTCCGTATATGCTGCCACCAGCACCTCCCGCTACTGCATCCGCTGCTGAGATCAACGCTTGGTCCATCAAGAGCCATCAAACCAACAACTCCATACTGCTGAAGATGTGGAAGGGAATCTGCAACATTAAGAAGGGATGCGCATCACAGCCAGCTGTTTCTGGAGATAGCGATGACGACTCAGGCGCTCACGACACCGCTGCTGGACCTGAGGCAGCGGAGGACTCTGATGATGATGGAGCATTGGAGAGGCGCTCGAAGAGGCGCACTGACCGCAACGCCTGATCGGTAATCTCTCTTGGAATTATTTTCACACCGAGACGGTGTGAAGTAAGTCTGGGGGAGGATGCTACTTATGTACCATATTGCTATTATTTCTTTTATTTTCTTAGTTTATCGGATTTGCTTGTGTTTTAAAAAACTCTCTACGTATTTTTATCAGACCCTGTGATGATTATTAGACTATTTCCTTGTGTGTTGTGCATTACATTTCATATTGGCCATTTTTCAGGACTGTTAGCGCAGACAAACCGAGGAACCACTTGACCAAAAACCTCTCCTTAAATCTTTTATACAGTCTCGGTGAATTGTAATCGACTCAACTATTTTTGACCATTAATGAATTTAATTTCTTTTGATCAGGAATCAACATCAGGAAACGGTACACCATATACACATTCAGGATTTTCTTTACCACATTTTACCACTCTTTAATAATCCTGAATGGCCAGACTCATCAATAGTTTGGTACCACACCTACACCTTACCCTTTTATTTCATCTCCATGCATTCTTACACACTGATCATATGTGCATACATGTGCAAAAACAATGGAGAGATTAGGGTAGACATGGTTCATCCGACTGCTTAGGTAGGATCGGAACATTTAGGTGGTTAGACACGGACCTGTGTGTCTAGAGGTGTAAATAGAAAAATTGGGTGTTGTAAGTGTGTGATTGCATCGCAGTGTATATATTCGATTTCGGTTTGTATAAGTTTTCGTTCTGAAATATAAAAAAAAAAAAAAAAAAAAGTTCATGTTTATATCTCATTCAGTAGATTTGATTTAGACATTTTATTTTTATTTTGTGTACCAGAGATGATGCGTTGTTTAAATTTGGGGTTAGAGTTTGAGATTTGTTGGGTTTTGATCATTTGAGACTTGAGCAGTTCGAAAACGTCGTTATCAATATACTCGGTTTCTCCAGCGATTTTGCATAATGTTTTGCATTTTTTGTTATCGCTGATACCCACAAACACTTGAGCCTCACCTAATTAAACACTAAAACAGCCTCCCAAACACCGAGCCCGTTATACCTGATGGAGATATCTTTGGTGGAAAGGTCACGCCCTTTTTAATGAATGTAAAGAGTTGATTACTTGAAACTGAGACTTGCAGGTCTGAAATATGGAAAGGTTTGCGCGGTCTTGGTGGGGATTTGGAATGAATGCCTTGACAGTCTCTGATTTAAGTGGTTAGCGAAATCACAAGGTAAGGTCTACTGAGGGTTAGTGAGCTCCCAAATTTTAATCCTCTTTACTTGAGGACAAGCAAAGATTCAAGTCTGGGGGAGTTGATATTCCGTGTTTTTAACGGTTTTAAACTCGTTTTGGAGCAATTAAATGGTCGGTTTTAATTAATGTTTTGGTCTATTTGATGCGTTTTGGTGTTCTTAAGTGTAATATGCAGGTTACTAGATAGCTTGCAAGAAAAGAACGCATTCGGGATTTATTCAGAAGCAAGATGGACCGAACAATGGACCGAATGAGAAGTATTGATCGCACAGGACATAGATCGACCGATCCATTGTCTGTGGATCGACCGATCCAGAGCTAAGAAGAAAAGCAGAACTTGTCGCAACGGTTTCATGCACTAGATCGACCGATCCGGTCCATGTGGATCGACCGATCCCACGCTCTACGGGCTCCACACGCACCAACGAGCTTTTCACTCCTTTTTACCCACTCCCCTCAATAATGGAAAAAAGGACTCGACTTTTGGGACTCAGAAAAGACCAGAGACGACCAAGAAGGAGATTTACAAGTTCTTGAGAGAGATTTGAGAGTTTTGTAACTTGTTTTGTGTGATTTGTGAAGATTTGTAAAGGAGTTCATCTCAAAACCATTTGGAGAAGATCTTCTGAACCTTTACTCTGTTTTAATACAATCTTATCATGTTTTCTTCATCAAAATCGTGTTGTTCTTGCTTAGTTATGTGTGAGTAGTCATCTAGTTGGGTTTAGGGGTTCTCATAGGGGATTTCTTGATGTTTTGATTCATAAAACGTGTGTAGACTAAGGGATTACGTTTTGGTTCTTCATCTAATGGATTTCTTACTGCTTGAACTGAATTGATCACTTAGTTCATGATATCAGATTGTTTGATGCACCGAAAGTGATTGTTTGAACTTCCGAAAATACTTTAGATGAGCAAAGTGTCCTTAACCCTCGGAAGTTGATGTTATTGCGCTTTGTGAACATATTGAACCTGTTCTTAATGCTTGTTTAGAAATTGAAACTCAGCGGAAGTTAGTGTGGAGATTTCTATAACATAGAGAATTAGCGCTACGGAAGTAGGTTAATTCTAATATCGTGTTTGAGTTCTAGACGGCTCTTAATATATCCCTGTGTCTGCCATTAATTGTATCTTGATTAAAAAGAAATCCCTGAGAATTCTCAATGCCCAACGTTTGTTTTAAAATAGTTTTCAAATCGTTTAAATCATCTTTTTACAGCTTGTTTATGTTTTGTGACACTAAAGAAAATTAAATAAAAAAACATCAAAAATATATCTTCGTTCGCTGTAGCTATTAACTTGTCTGCAACTCTACGTGTGATCATCGGTCCCTGTGGATTCGATCCCGCATTACTACTGCGTACTTTACTGTGCACTTGCAGTTAGATAATCGGGTTAAAACTCGACACATCAACAGTGGAAGTCAAAATCCTCCAGTCGAATAAAAGAATGATAGATGCTCTTGTGCGCTGGGAAGACAAATAATTCTTCTTTACATGAGTCTATAGAGAACCAGTTAAGAACAATAGAAATGGAGTTTGGGAGAGGCTTATGAGGATTGGTGTAGCAAGAAACGGCCCGTGGATTTTGTCTGGTGATTTCAACGAGTTAGTTGACCTGCAAGAAAAGCTGGGAGGCAACAAGAGGACAGTTGAGGATAGTAAAGACTTTATCCAAATGCTGAAGGCCTGTGGAGTGTGGGAAATAAAACATATTGGCTATCAATTCTCATGGTATGGTCAAAGGAACAATGAGCTAGTCCAATGTCGGCTGGACATGTCAGTTGCAAATTAAGAGTGGATGAAAATGTTTGGCAGTGCCTCTGCAACTTATCTACATCGTGTTAGCTCAGACCACAGCCCTCTTATCACTTGTGCGATCGAGAATCATAATAAAGTCTAGTCCTCCTTCAAATACGACTAGAGGCTTATTGCCAAAGAAGAGTTTAAAGAGGAAATAGCCTCTAAATGGAGGGAAGCTAGAAAAGGATAAAGATCAACGGTCATGGACCTGATTAAGGATTGTCGCAAATCAATCTCACAGTGAAAAAAGAGGAACATACCAAACTCGGCGATACGCATTAGAGAGCTCCATCATCTGATTGATATGGTAACCAGAAGCAGTCCCCTCAACCTTGAAGAGCTGCATAGGCTAAAGAGTGAGTTGAACCGAGAGTACAAAAATGAGGAAGCCTACTGAAGATTGAAGAGTAGAGTCCTATAACTGCGGAATGGGGATAGAAACACCAGATTCTACCATGCTGCCACGAAAAATAGAAGAGCAAGTAATAGAATGCAAAAGCTTATTGATGAACAAAGAAGAGTGTGGCTGGTTCAAAAGGATCTGGGACGAGTGGCAGAGGAGTATTTCAAGAGATTATTCTCCTCAGAAGATGTGGGAGTGACAATAGAGGATGCTGAGATAAGTTTGGACTCCTTTCCAAAGATCTTGCATGAGCAAAATGAAGCACTCGTAGCACCGGTCTCTCGGGAAGAACTCTACAAAGCTGTCATGGACATAAACCTGCACAAGTGCCCTGGGCCAGACGGTATGAGCGGTTTCTTCTATCATCAGTTCTGGGACGTGATTGGAGAGGATGTATATCGTATGGTGGATCTATTCTTTCGCACTGGAGAGTTAGAAGCGGAGATCAACAAGAAAAATATTTGTCTTATACCAAAGAAAGTGAGTGCCAATGAAATGAAAGATTTCCGCCCAATCAACCTGAGCAACGTGGTCTACAAAATCATCGCAAAGATCATGGCTAAGCGTCTGCGGAAAGTCCTACCAGGATTAATCTTGGAATCACAGGCTGCTTTTGTTCATGACAGAATCATTCATGATAACATTCTTCTCGCACGTGAGATGTTGCACGCTCTTCGGTCCTCCAACAAAATTTCAGAAGATTTCATTGCCCTCAAGACGGATATCTCCAAGGCCTTTGATAGAGTGGAATGGACGTTTCTAGAGCGAGCTCTCAAGTCTCTTGGATTTGCACCAGCATGGATAAGCTTGATAATGACGTGTGTCTCCTCTGTCACTTATCAAGTTCTTATTAATGGCCAAGCTTATGGAAGCATAAAACCCACAAGGGGGATTAGACAAGGAGATCCTTTGTCTCTCTATCTCTTCATCATATGTACAGAGCTGCTTGTGAAGATGTTGAAGAAGGCGGAAGCTGAAAAAAAGATTACAGGACTTCAAGTAGCTCGAAAAGCTCCCCATGTCTCACATTTGTTTTTTTGCAGATGACAATATGTTTTACTGTAAGAAGAGTGATGAAGAGATCGATCATTTGGTAGCTATTCTGCGAAAGTACAGCTTGGCTACGGGGCAGAGAATTAATTACCAGAAATCCAACGTTTATTTTGGCAAGAACATACCAGAGGAGAGGAGACTACAAATCAAAGCCAAAACAAACATCTCCCAAGATGGAGGAAGCAGTATTTACTTAGGCCTACCAGAATCATTTGGACCATCTAAGGTCAACACTCTTTTCTTCATCAAGGATTTAGTGCAGAGCAAAGTGTTTGGGTGGCAAAATAAGTTCTTGTCTCCTGCCGGAAGGAAGTGCTGCTTAAAGCAGTTGCTATGGCACAACCAAACTTCTCAATGTCTTGCTTCTTACTGCCCAAGACTACCTATCAGCAAATTGAAACAGTGATGGCTGAATTCTAGTGGAGAAACTCTGGTGAATCCAAAGAAATGCATTGGAAGAGCTGGCAGCACTTGTGTAAACCGAAAAGCGAGGAAGGTTTGGGTTTTAAGGAGCTTGAAGCTTTCAATCTGGCTATGTTAGGAAAGCAAGTATGGAGAATGCTTACTAAATCGGAGACGCTGGTACAAAGGTCTTCAAAGCTAGATACTTTAAGAAAACCACCATACTAAACGCTGATCTTGGGTCCAGACCATCCTACGCTTGGAGAAGCCTCCATGCAGCCCTGAGGTTAATCAAGAAGGGTGCGAGAGTGGTCATTGGGAACGGCGACAACACGCTTGGGAGGATCCTTGGCTTGCTGACAATCCCGCTAGGCCCCTCTTATCCTCAAGATGGATCCCTTCACAGCAGAGACCTCAGCTGGCTAATTGTACTAAAACCAGCGACCTTATGCTTCAGGATAGAAGAAAGTGGAATGAAGATCTTATAAGAGAAGTGCTGAGTGAGGAAGACTGGAGGGAGATCCAGAAAATTAGACCCGGAGGACCAGCCTGCAAGGACTCCTACTGTTGGGACTTTACACGCTCGGGACACTACACGGTGAACTCTGGTTACTGGGTAGCAGCAAACCTTTTAAAAGCAAAGGAAGTTGAAGAAATACTTCAGCCAAGCCTAGATGGTCTGTTCCAGGCGGTTTGGAAGGCAGATACCAGTCCCAAAATTCACCACTTTATGTGGAGGAGCCTTAGCGACGCGTTATCACTGGGAGGAGTGATGAAACATCGACACTTAACACGAGATGGCTCGTGTCCTAGATGTCAGGCGGATGATGAATCAATAAACCACATCCTCTTCAATTATCATTATGCTAGGATTGTGTGGGCTCTGTCTTCTATTCCAGTGCCACCAGGAGGAGAATGGTCTGATTCCTATTTTGAAAATGTTGATAGGCTGCTTAGTATGGCTTCCGCAAATCTGCAGATCAACAATAACAGAAGAATATGACCATGGTTATTGTGGAGGCTATGGAAGAGTAGAAATGCTTTTTGTTTTCAAGGAATTGATTATTAGGCGATGAGCCTGGTGATTAAAGCACATGAGGACATGGAGGAATGGAACAGTCGGGAGGATCAAGAGGCTAAACCTATCAACGCAGGTCCTGGTGTGAAAGAGGTCGGAAAATGGCAAGCACCACCGTAAGACTGGTTGAAATGCAACAGTGATGGAGTTTGGGAAACATCAAATGAACACTGTGGTCTTGAGTGGGTACTAAGGGATCATAACAGGTCTGTGTTATGGATGGGAGCGAGAAGGTTAACTCGATTGAGATCACCTATTGAGGCGGAGGCTGAAGCACTTAGGTGGGCCATCATTTCCTTGGTGCGTCTCAACTACGAGAACATCATTTTCGAATCAGACTGCAAAGAGTTGATACATGCCCTGCAGGAAAAAAATTATCGCCCCAGCATACGAGCTTATACAGATGATATTCACCATATGCTGGACAAGATAAGGGCTCATCGAGTGATCTTTAAGAGTAAACAAACAAATAAAGTTGCAGATAGAGTAGCAAAGGAGGCATTCACATATGGGAGTAACTCCTCCGTTTTGTTTTCTATTATGCCATCTTGGATCAAATCTTATGTTGAGGCTGATAAGCGTATTATGTAATCAAACCTTGGTTTAATAATTAATATGAATGTTGAGTATATAAAAAAAAAAAAAAATATATATATATATATATATATATATATATATATATATATGGTATAGGCCTTTTACAAGTAAATAACATTATAGCTCCGTGGCCTGGGCCCATCCTTAATCTGTTCGTAACAGACGTAAAAACATTTAGGGTCCATCACGAATAAAATCTTAATTTCGAGGACTATTTTGTAAGTTTAGTTTACCCTATCAAAAAAACCACACACAGTCTCTTTCTCTCGCTCATCTCCGCCACCGGGAAACAAGTACCACGTCGTCAGGGTTTCACGGCGGAGAGTATCAGTACCTGATCGGAGAAGCGTCATCATCTCCTAAGTAGATTATTCAATGGCAACCAGTCAGTACACTTTCCCTTCTTCACGTGCATATATTTATCGCATCTGTATTTGACGATTTCTCTCAATCTCGTACTCTCTCCGCAGTGGCTAGGTCGTTTCTGCAGGCGATATCTAAGGACGAGGCGGTGGCTCCTCCGCTCAGAGTTGTTCAGATCGAAGGACTGGTAATGCCATCCTCATCCTCATACTCATCTCTCCTATTGCGAATTTTAGATTGCTGAGGGTTTTGGTATGTGTGTATATATGATAGGCTGTGTTAAAGATAATCAAACATTGCAAGGAGTTTGCTCCAACGCTCGTCACAGGGCAGCTTCTTGGACTTGATGTTGGTAGTGTGCTTGAAGTCACCAATTGTTTTCCTTTTCCAGTAAGTTTGAAGAATGCACATTGTGATATGAAGGTTATAGCTTGTCGAGTCTCTGATTTGATTTTATGAGACTAGGTGAGAGATGACGATGAAGAGATTGAAGCTGATGGTGCTAACTATCAGCTTGAGATGATGAGGTGTTTGAGGGAGGTTAATGTTGACAACAACACTGTTGGCTGGTAGGTTTCATTGTGAAGTTTTTCTGATTTGTTTTTGTGTGGAATAATAATAAGATTTGTATAATTTTTGTTCAGGTATCAATCCACAGTACTTGGATCTTATCAGACTGTAGAACTGATTGAGACCTTCATGAACTACCCAGGTACACTCCAGACTCCTTTTGGTCAATTACTTGATTGGAAACTGAGTCATTAGAAATATTTGCTGAATTTTTGTTTGCAATTCTGTTACAAATCCCTCTGTAAGATCATGAAATGAGCTTTTAGAAATGATTTCTTCTGCATCTACAGGAGAACATCAAGAGGTGTGTGTGTATTATATACGATCCCTCTAAAGCTGACTTAGGCGCCTTAGCTTTGAAGGCTTTGAAGCTTTCTGATTCCTTTATGGAGTTGTACAGGGGGGGAAACTTTACAGGCGAGAAGTATGTATCCTGATCTATTAGTAACTTAGGTTTTATGAGCCAAGTGAGATTATTGTAATCACTTTGTTTTAACAGGTTGAGAGAGAAAAATTTCTCCTGGATGGATATTTTTGAGGAAATACCTGTAAGTCCTTAGGGCATTTCTCTTCTATGTTGACGTCTTACTAACTATTCTTATAAATAACTATGTTAGAACTATTAGCGAATCATAGCTTACTTTGGAAAAATGGTTTGGTTTAATTGTCGATTACTTTGTTCTGACAGATCAAAGTTTCAAACTCTGCGCTCGTCAGTGCCTTTATGACCGAACTGGAGACTGATGCACCTGTCTCACAGGTACGACGTTTGTATTTGGATTGAGATTATCACTTTCTGTCAGTGTTCCAAGTTTTGGCCCTTAATTCTTTGAGATTTTCTCTTTTCTAGGGTGATTATGATCGTCTGCACTCATCAACAACTCCTTTCCTTGAGAACAATATGGAGTTTTTGATTAAATGCATGGATGATTTATCTATGGAACAGCAAAAGGTATCTTATTGCGATATCCTATTTATTCTTCGCTGTTGTTCAGTCCTCACCCTCAGAACTATCTTTAATGTAATATCTTATTTTATTTTTACAGTTTCAATATTACTACCGGAACCTGTCTCGTCAGCAAGCGCAACAACAAGCCTGGCTCCAAAAGAGAAGGTAGGTCACTTTGATGATCGGGTTCTGGTTCGATTTGTTCTGCTTACTCGTTTTTATACTGGATGGTGATACAGTTTTAATCACATGTGTTAGTGTCAAGAGTAGTGAATGACCTGTATATAACATTTGTCTTGGGCTTTTGCTTCTCTTGTTAATGTGCCAAGTAAATAACTGAGATGTTTGGTTGATAGGACGGAGAACATGGCTCGCAAATCAGCTGGAGAAGAGCCTTTACCGGAGGAGGATCCTTCAAACCCAATATTTAAGCCGATCCCTGAACCATCGAGGCTAGAGAGCTTCCTCATCACAAACCAAGTCTCAAACTTCTGTGGCCAAATCAACGGGTATGTTCCCTTGTTAACGCTTTACAACCATTTCAAGCTTTGTAAGAGACTGAAAACGAGTCGACCCATTGCTTGCAGAGTGGCTGGCCAGAACTTCAGCAGGCTCTACCTCACCAAGGCTTTGCACGATAATTGAGTACAATACTACTACCCAAGTTCTTTTTTTTTTAGTCGAGAAAGTGAAATATTTGGTGATAGAACGGATCCTGTATTTTTTTTTCCTGGAAGTTTTTTTCTTGTGAAATTAAAAAAATACTAGCCATATGAAAACATCATTCAACTCGTATGCATGGCTAATTGAGATGTTGAAAGATTTACTTGGAATCGAACTTCTGATTGGTACATATTTGTTTCTTAAAAAATAAAAAAAAGATACTATAGAACACACAAAACAGCAAGAAACGCATTAATATAAACTATTGTCTGATAAGCTGAAGATTCAGGATTTATTTTGACAAAGATTACACATAAAAACCAACACAATAATTAACACTGTTTAGAATATTTAGCTAAACCTTTTTGTGTGTATTATAAATGCCACTCAGATGTTATGGGGACTCTAATGACCACCACCACTAATAGAAGAAAATTTCATCTTTTGATGCTGGTTACAATGGAATAGTGAGCACTTTATTTTTAACAGATATGCAAAGATCTTGAATCAAATCTAGATTGATATGTAGAATCTAGATACTGATGCCTATATATCTCTAAAGCTACAAGGTCATTGGTCTATACTATTTTTTCTACTTATAGAAGTTTTACACTTCTATAAAAGCAAACAATTATATAAAAAAGAAAACCCATAAACCCAAAAGTGTTATAAATTGGGTTGAAAGAGAGTTTTAATTAACTTGTCTATTTTTTCATCACCAATAAAGCAAAGATAAATAAAATAAAAAGGCAGCAAAGGCATATATGAATACAACAAAACCAAAGTGCTGCACAAACAGAACCAAACAAGAACCAACACTTTGCTCCTACTTACTACTAAACTAAACTCCTCTCTCTCTCTCTCTCTCTCTCTCTCCTCGACTTTCTTCCATCGGGGTTCGCAATTTGCTGCGCCACTCTCTTAGCTTCTTTGCACATCGCTTCTTCTAATCTTCGTTCCTGCTGCTCGCCGGAGCATCTTGTGTCGTTTCCCAAAACCTAGTTGCACTCTTGTCGGTTGCATCTCAGATTGTGACACAACCGGTGCAGATCAGGGCTCTTATTGAGAATATCTATACCTTCCAGAGTGCTCTATCAACTCCAAGGTGAATTAACTCATCTCATGCTCCTCCAGCTGTTTTCCTTTTCAGGGCTTACTTTATCACTCTTGGTTTTCGTTTGCTTGAGTTTTGAAATGGCTAAAGTCCGACATCTTTGGGGGCATCCTTGTAGGTCGTAGCTCGAAGCAGTTTCAATAAAATATCCCTCTCTTAAGGATTATTTCAATGGAGAATCACTCTTTGCCGCCAAGCACTAGCACCACGTCCCTTGTGTTTCCATCTTTAGTGGCTGGAGGAGTCAAACCTGAAGCTGCTTTGGTCATGGATTGGTCAGTTGAGGAGCAGTATGTATTAGAGAACGGCCTTGCAAAGTAGGTATCCTCTTCTCCAACGTTTTGTGTGTTTGGATATTTTCCTTCCATTTGCTATTTCTTTAATCTTCAAATGCAATGTTTATTGTAAAGTCTTTACCTTTTTCGTACTATGATCCAAATTTTTCAAAACAATTTGAGAAGTTGTTTTATGATAAGTAGTGGGCACGTTATATTCTTCTCAATGATGGACTATTAAAAGTATGTTCCTTTGGAAATATAAAGTATTGCCTTTGTACTTCCATGTAATGTAAAACAAATACATACTTGTTATACTCATTAGCCATGTAGGTTACATGTCTAGAGTCTGTAGGTTGTTGCTTTGTTGGTTTTCATGCATGACATCTTTATTTTTTTCCGTTTGTAGGTTGAAAGATGAACCCAAGATCTCAAAGTATGTAAAGATCGCTGCAGCTCTACCAGATAAAACTGTAAGGGATGTAGCACTGAGGTGCAGATGGATGGCGGTAAGCTTCCTAATGCTCTCATGGTTTTGGTTATGTTTCCTTGAGCTGTGTGCATCTTCTTGTTGTTCAATGTGCTTTTTTGCTTATGTGAAGTAGAATTTATCACTGTAAGAGTCTAGACTTCTACCAAGGATAATTTTTACTGCTATAGAACTACTTTGCAGTTTCTAGTATTCTTTTTTTCTCAAATGGGATTTGGTTGTCAACTTGTCATGGAAGTAGTGATCCGAGGGATATTTCTATCACTGTTGTAAAAAAGCATATGCTGAATATGATTGAATCAGCACGATGATGCAACTTTGCATATGTGCTTTGCGGTAAAGATAAAGTCCTAGCAAAAAAAGCTATAGGTTTTATTGATGAAAAGACACCCTGCCATGCCATGTCCTAAAGATTGTGTAAAAGATGAGCAAAAAAAGAGAAATGACAAGTTTTGCTGACGCTATAGACCTGTCTTTATATTAGCTTTGGAGTCCATGATTGTGAAAGGGAATTGTTGGAAAAGGTAATAATAGGCCTAAAGTTTTTTGAAAAAATGATTTCTGAAAAGATATTGCTTTATGGGTGATGGCAGGGATCCCTATACTTTTTGGAGCCTAGGAAATTTCATGTTGGCATCTTTGATTAGAAGTTATTTAAAATTATTATTTTGCCCAATACATATGGCTGCATCATTCTACTAAATGTTTGCATAATAAAGTGAAACAAAATGAGTTGATAAAATATAATGTTTTGTCATCATTATATGGCCATCTCCGTCATGCATCTGTCCTGTGAGTCTTCAGTCATATGTTTGATGCAAGCAAACAATAAGTTTCTCTCCTCCTTTTTCTTCTATTCATTAGTGCTTGTTTGCCTTTTTTTAATCTTTTCATTAGATATATATCATTAATCTAAACGTGTTGGCTTAAGACGGGCATATCTATTCTCACAGAGAAAACGGAGAAAAAGAGAGGAAAACAGTGCTGGGAAGAACATTAGCAATAGAAAGGTATGCTTGCCCACCTAAACCTTTCATGTGTCTAATTTACTATCTAATAACTTTTTAGCATCAGTATCTAAAGTGTTTGGATGTTTATATTGGGATAAAGTCTATTATGTATTGTTTGGTTTGATATGTGTTTGGTTTGCTTTTGTTTTAACTTTGTTTTAAAAAAAAACCATGTGCTTCTTTATGGTAAGGTGGTGGATACATCCCCAGAACTGAACATGCTAGCCAATTTGCCACAACAAAATGCTTTATATGCCAACTACCACAGTACACACATGCCTTTTGAAGGTTTAGTGCTCTTCTCCTGTGTGTTTGTGGTCTTAAATAGAAAAAGATCAGTATTATTAGTTGGTTACCTTTATTGTACTCTTCGTCTCAGATATAAGCGATGCAGTATTGGATCTTGTACAGCAAAACGCTCAAGCTTTTAGTCAAATTTCATACAACCTCTCTGCATTCAAGGTAATTTAGAGAAGATTGATCCTGTTTAGTCACGTTTCCTTGTTGTCCCTTTGTAATGGAACTCACACACATATCTTAACTTTGTGTATACAGCTGCAGGATAACATCAGTCTCCTTTATCAGGCAAGAAATAACATCAGCGCCATTCTCAATGAGTATGTGCATCTAATATAAGTAAACATCAGTTTTCACAATTGAGACGTGTCATTGCCAATGACTCTTTCTTTCTGCGTGCAGCATGAAGGAGATGCCTGGTATCATGAGTCGGATGCCGCCTCTACCTGTTTCAATTAACGATGATCTTGCAAGCCGTTTATTGCCGAGTACAACACAGGTAAAACAAATGAGTCGAAATGAGTCAAAACCAGGAATCTTTAGTGTCCTTTAGTTTAACACTCTCAGCATTTCTCTTGATGTTGTGGATTCTTTTTACTTGTCTCGCAGCCAATATCGTACACCATGCAACCAAACATCCACATGAAGCAAGAGCCGAGAAGTTGATTGAGGAAAAATGGATTTTGACCAATGCTATAAAGAAAATAGCACAAGTACTTGGTTAAGTGGCAATGTTTCCGTGATGATCGACATGACATAGACACACAAGGGTTTATCAACTGCAGACACTGCTCCAGAACAAAGACGAGATCTGACACTCGGCACTGGTAGAACAGTTGAGCTCTCGGGTAGTTTGACTGAGAAGACTGAACTACAAGCAAAGGTAAAAAAAACTCTTTGGCCTTCAGTAGAAACATATGATTCCTTTGAAAGTCATAACAGAGTTCCGGCATGGGTTGATGGAGCGCTGATGTAATCTTGTTGATGCTTAAATTAGTATAGTGAACATTAAGTTCTTTTGAGTTCTTGAAAGGCTGCTTTTGTGTAATACACATAAATAGTCCTTGCCTTGTTGCACTCAATATGAGACCTTCGGTCCTAAAGAGAGACTTCCTTAAAAAAAGTTTTTATATTCCCGAATCTGTATTTTATATTGGACCGGGTCTGCTATTTAACCTCACAATCTCAGTATGGTGGCCGGGTCTCATCTGGGCCACCTTGTTTTACTTTGGTATCCTAAACTCTTAAAAAATTATTTAATCCACTAAAAACAAGTCAAACCTACGATTTATTTACATTTAATTACACTAACCAAATAAAAAGAGATTAAACGCAAAACGCTCATCACCAACAATTTAAAAAAAAAAACAAAAACTTCATGCAGAAAACTTCTTCGGTTGATTTTTTCTCAGCTAAACTGAACATATTTAAATAAAATAAATGGCGGGCCGCGACACTTTGCAGCTACATGTTTGTGGCTGTCGTGGTATCTGTCGCCGTATTAATCTTTATTTTCTTCGGTCAAGTTGCAGAGGCATCACGTATGATGAACTTGTGTTCTCACACGGCATATCCATCTCTCTGCCAACCTTTGGTGAAGCGCATCACGAATCCAAGCCGAGCCACACACCGAACCATCCAAGCCTTGGAGTCTAAGACCAAGCTGGCTCTAGCTGATGCGGCTTGTGAAGGATGTAGATTGATCGTTTTGAGCTAGTCAGATTAACCTAGTCTAGTACACAAGGGATTTAACGAGTTCCTGGCCTCGACCAGTACGTGTGGGATCTCTTGCCAACAAACTTCACTAGAATCAAATAGGAGTTTACAAGCACTAATAGATCTCTCTGTCTGCTATGTCTCAATCTCAGGTGTTCAAGCACAACCTCAAGATAGAGCTGCAGCCAACAACAACAAGAAATAAAACGTAAGAGAACCCTAGGAGCTACAACATGTATTTATATGACTTGCTCCTTCGACTTGTTCTCTACGTTTGCGAGTGGGCCTTTATGCACCGAAGCCCATCACTCTATTCTGTTGCTTGTGATCTGTTGCTTGTAGCAGGCTGGATAGTATGGGTTTGGGCCGAGTCACTTAGCTCACAATCTCCACTTTGACTCACCAAACCCTGACGGGAAAGACGCCATGGCAGCTCCTTTCTCTATCGCAATCTTCAAACAGCCTCCGACACCTTCGTTCCTCGGCTTTTGTCGATCGTTCCTATCCAGATCAACCGGAGAACCAGCTTCGTTCCCCTGATCAATTACCGTCGATCTCCCTCCTTCTTCTATGTGCTCTAGTGAAGCTCCGAACATCCGCCTCCAATGGCGTGTGCTCATCTTTTCATCAATTAACTTTTCGTTTAGCCACTCCGTATAGAATCTGCTTCCAATCACAGGTACAATCAGTTTCAGAACCTTATTGCGCATTTCGATCTGCACAACTGAATTTCTAGCTTTTTATTCTTTTATGCGTAGATCCAAAATTGAGTCCAAACATCAAGAAGTAGCTTCTCGTCTCTTCTATACGACCGCTCAACTCAAGTCGTAAAATCTCCAGAGCTTTGTTCAATGGTGTCTTCTTCAGTCGAGTCTGAGAAACAACCCGGTCCTTGAACCATATCTGTCTACAACTCCAATTGATTCGTGTAAGACACCGTGTCTTACCTTTATTTAACTTTTGCTGTGTGTTCTGCATTAACACAAGTTCCTCTTTCTTTAGAATTCATCAAGAGAACCTCTCAGCCAAGTCAATCTCCAGTGACTAAGCTCCAAGCTTCTGATAATCCGACAGGTAAAGCATTCCTGCTAGATATATTACCCGTCTTCCTTTCCTTAGATTCCATCCGAGAACCCTGTAACTGTGATAGGTCCAACCTTCACTTACTTATTCTCTTGACTGCATAACCATGAATATTTCCACTAGAGTAGCAAATTCCGGTTAAGAAACTTCGTACATTGTGTAGATGTTTTTTTTTTTTCACCGTACTGTCTCTGAATCTTGTTGATTAGTTCTAGCTTGTCTTCTCAAAAAAAACGTCACGAACTAACTCAAACTCTTCTATCCCTTTTGTTGTATTCAAACTGCTTCCTTGTTCAGTTACGGCCACATAACCAATGAGCCTCAACCACTGACCAAACACTTCAAGATAACAACTTTCCAAACAGATTTATTACTTGATTCCGTTCTCCTTCGATCAATAAATTGATCTGACGATTTCCATCTTCTGTCCTTATCTGCGAGGTTCTCAAACGTCATCAAAACGGAACCTGCAAGGACCACTATCTCCTTAGGCGATTTTCAGAAGCTCCAGGCATTCCCGGAACTTATTACCTGGTAAACTTTTTGTCAAAAAATCTGCTGGATTCTTAGATGTATGTATCTTTTCAGCAACAACATCTCCTTGAGCAATTACATCTCGTATGAAATGCAATCGAGTGTCTATATGCTTGGTCCTTTCATGGAAACCTCCATTTTTGGCCAAGTGTATAGCGCTCTGCGAATCACAAAACACTTTAACATTCTCTTGCTGATACCCCAAATCACCGCAAAATCCTTTCAACCATATAGCTTCCTTAACAGCCTCTGTCAAAGCCATATATTCTGATTATGTAGTAGATAAAGCAACTATATGTTGAAGCCCTGATCTCCAGCTTATAGCATTTCCTCCACTTGAAAAACATATCCAGTGACCGATCTTCTCCTATCTAGATCCCTCGCATAGTCAGCATCACAAAAGCTCTCCACTCTGAAGTTAGAGTTCTTAGTAAAATTTAGGCAAAAACTCGACGTTCCTGCTAGATATTTCATAATCCATTTAACAGCTTCCCAGTGGATTCTTCTTGGATTACCCATATATCTACTGACTAAACCCACTGCATATCCCAAGTCGGGCCATGATCCCACCATTGCATACATTAGAGAACCGACTGCGCTTGCATGTGGAATCTCGCTCAACAATTCTTTTTCTGTTCTTAGCTCTTCTTCATTTAGACTTCGTAGCTTATATTGAGCTCCAATTGGTGTGACCACTGCTTTGGCTTCAGACATGTTAAACGTTCTTAGAACTTGTTCCAAGTACTTCTCTGACATAGCTTTACCCATCCGTTCTTTCTATCTCGGATAATATCCATCCCAAGAATTCTACTTGCAGCTCCCAAATCTTTCATCTCAAAACGATTTTTCAGATTCTCTTTCAGCTCTTTGATCTTACATAAATCCTTTGAAGCAATTAGCATATCATCCACGTAGATAAGCAAGTAGATCATATGTGAAACCTCTGATCCTTTTATGTAGACGCATGGGTCATATAAGCTTCTGCGAAAATCTTGAGTCTTCATAAATTCATCAAATTTCTTGTTCCACTGTCTCGGGGATTGTTTTAGTCCATATAAAGCCTTCTTTAACAGACACACTTTCCTTTCCTTCCCCTTCTCCACGAATCCCTCTGGCTGGTTCATGAAAAATTATTCCTCTAACTCTCCGTTCAAGAAGGCAGTCTTAACGTCAAGCTGTTCAAGCTCAAAATCTTCATTTGCTACCAATGAAAGCATGATCCTAATCGAAACATGTTTCACTACTGGTGCAAAAACCTCTGTGTAATCAATACCTTCAACTTGCGAGAAACCCTGAGCAACAAGTCTAGCTTTAAATCTAGGTTCCTCCACGCCTGGTATTCCTTCTTTGAACTTGAAAACCCACTTGCATCCAATGATCTTTTTCTTTTCTGGCTTCTCAACGGTTTGCCATGTACCAGTCTTATCAAGAGAACTCATTTCCTCTTCCATAGCTTTCAGCCACTACTTCCAGTACTTCGACCTCTTAGCCTCTTCAATTGTCTTAGGCTCGTCAATATCTAGGTCTTCCGCTGCGGCTAAAGCATACACGACCAAATCATAGTCATCAAACTTTGATGGTAGTTTGATCTCCCTTCGAACCCTGTCTCTGGCCAGAACATAGTTTTCCAGGTCAACTTGTTCTTCCTGAGTTTCTGAAGCTTCGTTTTCTTTAGGTTTAGAGTCTGACTTGGCTTCAATATCAGAAGTTACTCCACTTTGAGCTGGATTCCCTACACTCGTAATCCTTCCTGGAGGTCCTTGAATTAATTCTGGATTGAATGTAACTCGTTTAACCTTCTTTCCTGGAGCTTCTTCATCTTGTTCTCTACTTTCTTGAACTGTATCTTTCAAGTCTCTGAACAATTCGTCCTCATTAAATATCACATTCCGACTTATGGTACATCTTTCTTCTTCAGGCAACCAGATTCTAAAACCTTTAGTTCCTTGAGGAAATCCCACAAAGCTGCCTTTCACTGCTCTAGGGCTTGTCTTGCTTTGTCTCACGTGTACATAGGATGTACATCCGAATCTCTTCAGATTGCTCAAATCTGGTTTAACTCCTGGCCAAATTTCCTCAGGTAATCTGAAATTTACTGAGGAATTTGGCGATCTATTTATCAAATATACTGCAGTTGATGCAGCCTCAGCCCAAAAGCTTTCCTCCATTCCACTTTCAGACAACATGCACCTAAATTTTTCCATAATGGTTATGTTCATTCTCTCTGACACACCATTTTGTTGTGGTGTGTACGTGCATGTCTTATGTCGCTTAATGCCAGCTTCCTTGCATAGAGTGTCGAACTGTGAATTACAATACTCTAGTCCATTGTCAGTCCTTAAGTACTTAATACTTTTCTTAGTCTGATTTTCAACGCTTGCCTTCCATTCTTTAAACCTTTGAAAAGCACCATCCTTTGTCTTTAAGAAGAATATCCACATCTTTCGAGAATAGTCATCAATGAAGGTGATGAAGTACTGACAGCCTGCTAAGCTTGGTGTTACTGATGGTGATCCCCAAAGATCAAAGTGTATATACTCTAGTGTCTCCTTTGACGTGTGTTTTCCTTTTGGGAAGCTTAGTTTATGAGTTTTTCCAAAAACACAGTTCTCACAAAAACTCAGAGTCTGAATATCCTTCTTAGTTAAGTATCCTTCTTTTACCAACACGTCCATATTCTTCTGACTCATATGACCAAGTCTAGAGTGCCACACTTTCGTCAAATCAGTGTCGAGTTTAGCCACTACAACTTCTGACTTTGAAACTATTTCATCCAAGTAATACAAACCATCCTTGTATTTTCCAGCAAACACCTTCTGATATCCTTTATAAAACTGAATCATTCCATCCTTTCCTTCGTAATGACATCCAGCTTTATCCAAACACCCATATGAGATCAAGTTTTGACTCATAGATGGCATATACCTGAATTCTGAGAGAATAATCACTGAGCCGTCTGAATTCAGAACCTTGATCTTCCCCATGCCTTGAACATCACATTGAGTGTTGTTTCCCATAAACACCTTACCTCCCTTGAACTCTTCTAAGTCGAATAGTAGTTCTTTGTTTGGAGTAATGTGAAAGCTCACTCCTGAATCCAACACCCATTCATCTTTTACATGTTGAACGCTTGCAGTGAGTATCAACGGCTCCTTGAATTCTGTGACTACATTTGCAGAATCCTCCACCTTCAGGCCTTGGCGATCTGGGCAATCTCTCTTCCAGTGTCCATCTTTGCCACGTGAGAAACATCCCTTCTTCTTAAACTTTGATTGGGATTTCCTCTACTCTATGATCTGCCTTTTGCATAGCCACTGTTAGACCTCCTATCAGACCTTCCTCTTTGTCCTACGAATAGACCTTCAGATGCTGTCTTGGCCTTGTTTAACTGTCCTGCTTCCTTTAACTCAACTTCTTTAGAGTATGCAGATTCAGTTACTTCTTCAACAGTGATGGTGTCTTTTCCCTTTCCGTATTTCAGGGAGTGAGCCATCTGCTCATACGCCTTAGGCAGACTGTTAAGCAAGAAGATCGCTTGATCTTCTTCTGAGATATTAACCTGGACGCTTGCTAGGTCTGAGACTAGCTTCAAGAAAACGTCCATATTCTCATCTAAGCTCTTGCTTTCCTCCATCTTGAAACAATAGAATCTCTGCTTCATATAGATTTGGTTTGGCAAAGACTTGGTTTGATAGCTTCTCTCCAAAGCCTTCCACATGTCAAGAGCTGTCTTCTCCTTCATTACTTTCCTAAGAATCTTATCCCCAAGGCTCATAGTCAGGAGACTTCTCACCCTCCTGTTCTTCTCAGCAGCCTTTGGATCCGGCTTAGACTCTTTTTCATTACCCTTATCAGTAGATTCATCCTCCTCATCTTCAGCCTTAGTTGAATCTGATGTAGAAACCTCATCGTCAGTTAGAACCGAGTCAAGTTCCACAAACCAAAATCTCCTGTACCATCAAATTTTTCAACTACAAATTTTCCAGATACTGGTTCCATGTCTGACTTGTCTTGATCTTGTTTTATTTTAGGTAACAATTCAAGGACCTTCAGAACTCAGAACGTGCGATCCGGACTTCCTTACTTCTCGCAAAAAGATAAGTATCAAACTTGCATTCTCTCCTTCTGACTTGTCTAGTAACTGGAACTTTATCAAACCCTGTTTGTAGACTTCTGATATGCTCTTAACCAGCGCTCTGATACCACTTGTGAAGGATATAGATTGATCGTTTTGAGCTAGTCAGATTAACCTAGTCTAGTACACAAGGGATTTAACGAGTTCCTGGCCTCGACCAGTACGTGTGGGATCTCTTGCCCACAAACTTCACTAGAATCAAACAGGAGTTTACAAACACTAATAGATCTCTCTCTGCTATGTCTCAATCTCATGTGTTCAAGCACAACCTCAAGATAGAGCTGCAGCCAACAACAAGAAGAAATAAAACGTAAGAGAATCCTAGGAGCTACAACATGTATTTATATGACTTACTCCTTCGACTTGTTCTCTACGTTTGCGAGTGGGCCTTTGTGCACCGAAGCCCATCACTCTATTCTGTTGTTTTTGATCTGTTGCTTGTAGCGGGCTGGATAGTATGGGTTTGGGCCGAGTCACTTAGCTCACACGGCTAGGTTCAAAAACGGTAACCAAGCGATCGCTACGTGTTACGCGACGCTTAGTGACGTTATAATCTAGCTAGCGCGAGGAAAAGCATAAGGAAACGTGACGTAATGGCGTTGAATATGTTTTTAACTGCGGCTGTGTCTGATTATGGTGCATGTGTCGAAGGGTTTATTATGCGAACCAAGTTAATACGGTTCAGAATGTAGCGGTTGATTTGAGAAAAATTAGTAGTAATTGCTTGACGTTGCCTACTTTGATTTAGATGATTGAATTACAAATTACATTTATTCATTTTTTCTCAAAACAATAGAAAAAAAAAACTAATCGTTCAATTGATGTGATTGATAACCATTCTATTTCTTATTTTGATTACAAGTTGAGAGGTCATGCTCACGTTTGTAGTTCCAGTGAGACCGGACAAATCGATTGAATATCATGTTTATGGTTTAATTCTTTACTAGACTCTGATCAGCGCGGATTTGAATTTTCAGTTTTTAGTTATTTATTTAACAAAATAATGTATTTGTAATATTTGATGTATTATATTCACCAAGTAAATAATTTTTTTGGCATCTTAAACCATCTATTTACGATGAATATTCGATATCATATAAAAAATTGAACAAATTGACGTAATTAGAGAATGGTAGACGATATATAAAAATAATGGTTATTAATGTAAAATATGAAGAAATATTATATTATGACTTAGTATGACATAAAAGATTATAAATTAGTTATACATGTTTAAAGAAAATAAAATGATTTTTAAACTTCTATGAAAAATTTAACATATAAAAAAAGGCGATGAATTAATCATCAAATTGTAAATAATTTCATAATTTTATTAATAATAAATTAATTATAGTCTTTGTTTTTTGTCAAGATAATTATTAAATGTCCATAACATTAATATGTTAAAAGACCATATTATGAAAGCCCATATTGTAACCGTTTTTTTCCGGGAAGTGTAACAAAAAAAATTACATTTAACTCTTCGTTTTGTTTAAGTTTGTGTCGGTAAAAGATTAAAAAAAATCTCTCTATCTTTTTCAATGTTCAATTTGAAGCTTATTATGCGGAAATTATACGCAAATATAGGCAATTAGTTGGAATCTCTATATCTTTATATTTTTATAAATTTTAAATTTATTGTTTCCTCTTCTGCAAGCAAATCAATTACCGAAGTAATAGATCAATTGGTTGGAATCAAATCTATTCTTATAATTAGTGTAATTATGGTTACAGTTTCTATATTTAATAGGTACATTAAAGATACGACATTGAAGATATTCTGTTCTGATTAATAGAAGATATTGGATTTTGAGTTTGTATTTATTGATTTGTTTTTGTATAAAGCTTAGAAAATTAATTGGATGATTGGTTGGTTGATACATCCTATAAAGAAAACGAAAACTATAGGTGGTTTGGATATTGTACAACGATCGATGCATGATGTAAGTTGACTATATAAAACTTGAACATGATCATTTCAAACTAAAGTATAGGTAGGTTATATGCATTTGTTATATTATAGTTAATATATTTTAAATATTACATAAGTCAAGTTATTCACGTTTTCGTAAAAATAAAATTCAAGTTCATTATTGGGCCGTACTCGTACGTAATAAGCTACGTTAAATATGACGTATTTTTAGGTTCATTTAATGACACTAAGTTTAAATTTGATTAAGGAAAACTCATTAATTTAACTGGAAAAGACAAGCATTAAAATAGGTAGGTTTATTTAATGACATTAAGTTTAAATTTGATTAAGGAAAACTCATTAATTTAACTGGAAAATACAAGCATTAAAATAGGTAGTTTAATTTAATTCTCAGTGGCATGGAAGTGTAAATAAGTTAGAAAACTTAGGGGTATTTTTTAATGGGTACTTCTCTTTTAATAATAGAGATTAGTAACTTGCTTTATTTCGATTGAAAACTACTGGACCATGTAGACACACAATTTGGGTACTGTTATAAATCATGGAGTGGATTGTCATTAATCAGGCCCGGACCGAGACCGGTCCAATACCTAGAAGATGGAGAGACGGCCGAAGCCCTAAAGAGAGGAGAGAGAGAGCCGAATTTAGGAGAGAGAGAGAGACGGCCACAAAGCTTGGAGAAAAGGAAACCTTTTCCTTTTTCTAGTAGATGTAATCTTTCCATTATTATGTATTAGTATTTTTCCTAATCCTAGTGTGTTTAAGTTTTGGATACTTTCCATTTATCTTCATCTTATAATCCTTATTTAAAGGAACCCCCTTGATCATTAATAAGAACACACATAAATATTCAGTCTCTAAACACTCTATTTACAACACGTTATCAGCACGATAGACTCCAAAACACTGAGACAAAACCTAACCTAAAATCCGTCACACATAAACCCTAATCCAAGCGTAACTTAAAATCAATCTATCTCTCAAACCCCGAAGTACCAGACGATGAGCCACATACAAAATTGAAGCTCTTGACGAGAAGAATCTATCAGCGCAAACCGTTCGTCAATCCGATCTCAGACGCGCCCACACTCGCAGAAAAAATACGCGGCACCGTCTTGATCTTTTGGAACCCTAATCCCGAAGAACCCTAAATTGTTCTTGCTTGCGTTCCGGCTTGCAAACTCCGATTAAGCTCAGCTTCAGACGTTCCCTATCCGTGATCAACGTCCTCAGCCTCAGCTCAGCTTGCGTCCAGCTCAGACCAAATCCCCGACCAGACGCAACCGTCCGCGAGAAGAAACAAGCTCGCGATAGCTCTCGGCAATGCGACCCGATAGGAGCCGTCCCGCGTCCGTTCATCTCAGCTCGTCTCTGATCTTTGGTGGTCTGGTTCAGACCTGCAAAACAAAGGTAATCCTAATTATGAGAATATGAATCGAACCTGGTTGTTTTGTAAAGATTGAAACCCTAAAATCAGAACTCTAAAGATGAAAGCCATAGGAAAAATAGATCAAATCCTAAAGAGTAAATCGAAGCTCGAATAAGTCCGATCTCCTAAACCCTAATTCGAGATTGATCCAATTATCAATTTAAATCAAAGTCTTAATGATTTTGAATCTCAAATCAAATTCCCTTGATCAAAGATCAAAGTTTCGAAAACCCTAAAACCCTAAATTGGAAAATCGGTTTTAATTGTTTGATTTGAAACTTGATTGTTTTATTTGATCACCTAGAAAGATTGCTAGGATTGTTTAAACTCGAATCTGAATTGCTTGACTTGTTTAAACTAAAAAAAAACTTGATAAGCCCTTGATTATATCATCTCGTGGCCGTGTGGTCTTATTGCCTTCATACTCGAACTTGATCACTACTGATTGATTGCAATTGAACTTAGATCTAATTCCAGGGATGATGAATTGAACTAAAATAGCCGTGTGGCTCATCTTGGCCGTAAGGCATTGCTTGAATGTTTAAATGTTTAAATGTTTAAAAACACTTAATCTCGATTTATATTCCTAAAGGCTTTGAAACCTTAATCTTAAAATTGAATCCTACTAATGTTTAAACCGAAACCCTAGAATTGATTAAGATTATTTGCATACATATGAAACTGAATATTGATTGCATTCATACTGTTTAAAAGGAATCGACCAGCATGTAGTTTATAAAATCCTGAAACTGTTTGCATTAAGTAGAACTACATGGCCATGTGGCTTGATGATTGTTTCGCACCATGGTCGATTAGATTGCTTGATTTTCATAAATGCGTAAGACATGTTTGTGGCCGAGCTTTTCGTTTATCTTGCGGCCACATGATCACATTGTGAGACTTAATTTTGAATGATGATGTGATTCAGATGTCAAAAATCTCAAACAGAGACTATGCAGCCCTTAATCTCTCCGGAGATAACTACTTGCAGTGGGCGCTAGATACAAAGATCAGTCTAAGGTCAAAGGGACTTGGTGATACTATCATCAAGGGCAACAATGAGACCGATAAGAATCGGTACATGGCTATAAGTATTATACGCCATCACCTCATTGAATGTCTAAAAGATCAGTACATCACGATGGAAAATCCACTAGAACTTTGGGATGCTTTACAGCATAGATATGATCACCAGAAAACGGTGTTACTTCCAAATGCTAGAAACGACTGGAAGAATCTTAGATTCTTGGATTATAAGTCGGTGGATGAGTACAATTCAGTCTTATTTAAGACGGTCTCGATGCTGAGATTTTGTGGTGAAGTAGTAACCGAATAAGAGTTACTTGAGAAGACTTACTCTACATTCCATTCATCGAATGTGATACTGCAACAGCAGTACAAAATGAAAGGCTTCGCCACATATACTGATCTGATCTCGTACCTGCTTCTGGCCGAGGCAAACAATGAGCTCCTGATGAAGAACAGTGAAGCTAGACCTGTTGGAACAGCACCATTACCGGAAGCTAATGAGGTTGAAGAGAAAGAACCCAACGAGTGTAATTACGTCCAAAACAATAAGAGATCACACGGCAATGGCCGTGGTGGTTACAAGGGGCGTGGCAGCGACAATTACTCGAACAGCCGAGACAACTACTCGACCGGCCGGAAAAGAAACCACAATAACTGTGGTCGTGGTTCCAATTATGGCCGTGGCCGAGGTAGTTATGGCCGTGGTTGAGGCGGCATATCCAAACCGTCTTACTCGACCAAATCCGTTTGTCACAGATGTGGAATGGGAAACCATTGGGCCAAGAACTGTAGAACCCCTAAGAACTTATGTGAGCTCTACCAAGAAAGTCTAAAGAACAAGAACCCGGAGGCTCACATGGTTCACGATTCCGGATATGAGGCCGATAATGATTCTGACATTGCTAAAGATGAACATATGGACTTTGAGACTTCTGATTGTCTCAAGGACTAAATTTCGATACGACTTGTCTTATTGCTTTATGATTTGCTTTGATGTTTCACGATTTTATATATATATATATAATAAGAATTGATTTTGAATTCATTATCTTGTCTGATCTTACTTGAACATATGAATGTTTTAAAGAGTTGCCTAAAGGGCATAAAACCAAGTAAAGAAATCATGAATGGGTATAGTTAGCATAGTAAAAAAACTATGGCTAAGGCATTGCCTTAAAAGGCATTATACACATCCAAAAGAACATGTGACCCATTGAAGTTATATTGTATGGTTTCCAAGTAGAAACAATGGGTAAGGAAGGAAACGAGTTCCTTTAGACTTTAAGAAAAATAAAACACCTAAGACCTCATAAGTGGTTGAGACTATACCTATGATCTCTACTGATTTAAAACTATGCTATAAGATCAGTATGATAAGAGGCAAGAGAAGTGGTGACTATACTGATATATCCCACGAAATTTTACACTATATGGCATGATAGGATTAGCCATCATAAAGTCTAAACCTGATGCAAAGATTGAAAAGGCACAGAGTTATCCCGTAAAAGATCTCACGTTGTGAAACATGTACACAAAGGGAAACTCATTAGGCTTAATTGTCTCATGCACCACGACCTTATAGTATGGTCATGAGGGGGAGAGAGGATAAACCAATGATCAATACTACAAGTTCGTGTACCACTATGGTCTAAGACCATGTTATATGGCTCGGTCATTACTCGGCCATAAATGACCATTCCTCGGCCGTAGAGGCCATGATACAAATGGCCAAACCATAAAGGCCATTACTTGGCCATGTTATAAATGGCTCGGCCACAAAGGCCATAACCGGCCAAAGAGGCCATCACCTATAAAGATTCGGCCATGTAAGCCATTATCTATAAGACTAAGATTCTAAATTCTATAAGCTTGGAGACATTATGTTTTACATGTAAAGAATGATAATATGCATCAGGCCATATAAGTGAGCATAGATATTCCCATCTCATATTGAATAACGGGTCATAAAACCAGACATACACCATCTTAAGAGATTTTGAATAAACCACCACATACATACATGTGCCGTCTAAGATGGAACCTCAGAAGAGGATTGGGAATATATAAGAATAAGATCTTCTCCACGAATTCAAAGGACCGTGAGCCAAAACATGGGTGATTAAAATAGTGGCCAGGTACGGATTGCATGAAACAAATGAATCCGGATATTCAATATCATAAAGAGAAAGATTATAAGCTGGATAAAGAATGTTAAAAGTACGAATGGTTTTAACCATCATTGTCTTGGCAAAGATCCTCGGACTAGAGATTATGATTTAAGACGTCCAAAGAAAGATTATATAAAGCTAGCTAATTGAGAAGCTAATCGAAATGCCAGACACTGACCCGAGAAATGACTAACCAGCTTAGCACCAAATGAATGTCCTAGAAGAGACATAATCAAGTTGCTATAGAGTCTATAACGATAGACCAAGTGTTCCATAAGATAAAAGAATTTCGGATAGAAAAGAATGGTGCATAGAATACAGATCCGAGATTATAAGAGAAACCATACCAGACATTGAGAAAAGGCTGCGCAGCTACACATCTAAGGTACCAAACCATGTAGTCTTGGGACGCCAAGCTACTAGGTAATAAGGTCCTGGATAATAAGATCTCAATTTTATAGATCATGTTTGGAACATAATGGAACCACATGAAAGTGTCGACACACACACATATTTGTATAAAGATACATAAAGTTATAGCACTTGAACATAAAGAGATGAACGAGGATCATGAACCCACGAAAGAGTACTCATACAATCATAAAAGATCATAGAGATTAGAAAAGATAAAACGTGGAGGTTCAAAGTATCTAAAAGAGAGATGAGCGTATTGGCCATATACATATATAGAAATGCCATCTGATAAACCAGTGAAATAGATGGATCTTGTGAGAAGTAAAGAAACCGTGAGAGATGTACATGATGTAAAGGTGTTCATGTTTTCCTACTAACAGCATTCGATTATAGCTTGTTACACAAGGTACTCACAGAGATCAAAGGAACATATTATAAGGAGATGAACTCCTATGTGGTGGTTGCTGCTACAGATTTTCGAAATTGAAAATGGTCTGGTCTTAAGAATGAAATTAGATACAAATGATGTAGTAAGCAGCATATGGATCACTGGATAAGATGAAAGAACAGCTTCGTTCCTAAGTTGATTCATGGACTGAAACATAAAGCAGCTGCATATAGTATGTAAAAGAAATTGATCACGCATGATCATTAATCTTGGAGTTGTATAAAAGACAAACCAGTACAGTCCATATATTTGAAATTCCTTGTGATTATACTAAACCTAAAAGAGGTTAGTAGGCATAGAATAAATCTATGTGGGTGTCCGACCAAAAGCGTCCGGCCCCGGCCATTCAAACTAAAGATGTCCGACTCTTTCCGTCTAAAGGCGTCCGGCTCTTCAGCAAAGAACGTCTGGCTATTCTACTAGACGCGTCCGGCTTTTAAGACTAAAAGGCGTCTAGCCCTTCTTCTTGATCACGGGCTAGTAGAGACAAATGATCAACCGGATACAAATGTATTGTAGTCCATAAGCTTGTGAAAGCCAAGATTCATGACCTAATAATATATACTTAGCGTGTGATATGATCCACAGCAACTAAGGTCATGAGACGCCATCATTAAGATAGGAATGCAAAATGAATACGGCATTACCTAAGGCAAATAAATCGATGTCCACATCCATGAGAGTGTTCGGCCGCAGAGCCATAATAAGAGATTATAAACTCACAGCAATGATCATTGATCTTGAACACTCTTGAGACAAGTAGTGGACATGTATAGACGAGGTCTATGACCCAGATATGGATCGGCCAGATCGAGACATAGGTTCATGATAACCATGTCTAGTACATTGTCCATAAGTACTTATTTTGTCCGATTAAAGTAAAGAGTTAACAGTAGACGATCACGTCTAGACTATGGACACATGCAAACACGATTTGCAAACACCCAATAGTGATCTCCGAGAACAATATGGTTCACATTATTTAGCACATATGCTTTACCGGGACACTCGATGTCAAGAGACATGAGAAACGACCTAAGAGGTCAAAGTGGTCTAGATACGGCTTAGAAATGAACTTGGCCGATTACTCCTTTCCTACATATACATGAAAGATCACGCACCAGATGCGTAGAATGTAGAAACCTACACTGAGGTTCACATCAGGGGGAGTAGTACGTGTTGTACTATTTTTCCTTCATCATGGTTTTGTCCCACTGGGTTTTTCTAATAAGGTTTTAATGAGGCAACATGAAGCGTACTACAAATCCTGTATAGTTATGGCATCCAAGGGGGAGTGTTATAAATCATGGAGTGGATTGCCATTAACCAGGCCCGGAGCGAGACCGGTCCAATACCTAGAAGATGGAGAGACGGCCGAAGCCCTAGAGAGAGGAGAGAGAGAGAGCCGAATTTAGGAGAGAGAGACGGCCACAAAGCTTGGAGAAAAGGAAACTCTTTCCTTTTCCTAGTAGATGTAATCTTTTCATTATTATGTATTAGTATTTTTCCTAATCCTAGTGTGTTTAGGTTTTGGATACTTTCCATTTATCTTCATCTTGTAATCCTTATATAAAGAAACCCCCTTAATCATTAATAAGAACACACAGAAATATTCAGTCTCTAAACACTCTATTTACAACAGGTACGATCATTTCTCAAAAGTTAGAGTCACAGAACTATTAATTAAATATCGGTTCTTTACCTAAAATAAATAAATTTTGAAGAAGATTATTTTCACGGTCGTTGCAAAGAAAACACAGTGATGTATAAACTTTTCATTATCTCTTAATTAGTCCACGAAACTTAAGACACTATCATGATCAGAACCAGGTTTTGGTGTAAATAGTAGGGTCAGAAACCAGGTTTGATTCAAGTAGGGTATATGAATCGGAAGAGTTCTAAAATCCAAACATAAATCTTAAAACACGTTTCAGAAAAGAAGAAGCTCACAACACAAAATAAAACACGTAACGTTTCATGCCAAGTTGCCAACGTAACATAGCTAAAAGATATCCACATTTATCTTTTTCTCTCTAACCATTTTTTTTTAATTTTTATTTTTTTGTGTGCACATCTCTATAACCATTATAGTTGTTGGGTTTTTGTCGTTGCAAAAATCATACACTACCATGCATTATAGAAAATTATCCCTTTGCTAGTTAACATGTAGTCTTTTCACGATGTGTAAAGCCTTTGTAGAAACACCTCACACAAAATGCCATATAATGCAACATGATTGAACAAGTTGGCTTTGGACGCTAATTAACAAAGATAAAGAACCCAAAAAATCTTCTGTAGTTCGTGGTTTGTGATTAGAAAAAAATGATTAGAAAAAACAAACAAGTCGACCAAAGAAAAAAAAGGGAAATTGGGGGCTATACACATGAAAAAAATGTAATTCACAAACTAGCGGTTTTACCTAACGGATATACACAACCTCATATATACATAATAATACTGTCACACCCCTGTCAATTGACCGGCTCATCTGCTAGAAGATAAATAAATCAAAAATAAAAGTTTTACTGCCCAAAGTAAATCGTGTCTTCTCCCATTCCACACAACTTCTCCTTCTCACTTTCTTCGTCGGTAGTTTCTGGAATTCGAAAGGACCTTGCCGCTGATCTGCTCCAACGGCTCGCCTCTGAATGCAATCAACTTTTCATCTCCGTCGTCCTCCCTTGTAATCGTCTTCGGTTTTACAGGCGTCGGTGGTTTTGTTTTGCGTTACGGTTTCGGCGGAGGGGAGTAACACCGCCGGCATCTCCAACTTCACAGAGTAGCGGTTTTCTCAGATCTTTGACAACGCTGTAAGTTATTTTGCTTTCTGATTCATCTCTGTTTCTCTGATTTTATTTTTTCGATCTTGTCAAAATTATGGTTTTTAATTGTTAAGTATGTATCATTGTTCCTGTTGGAAACCATTGTTTCGGTTACAAAATTCCATCGTCGCAGATCGGACTTTCTCAAATTTATTTAGGGTTCGAGTTTTCCCAGGTTGTGTGAGGGTTTCTTGAATTTGAATGGTTTCATATCGATGATGCAAACTATGTGGTGTAGTAATTTATACAAAGATGTATAGAATATCATTGCTTAGAATTGGCCTGTCAGTACACATAGTATGAAATTTCAGATCTGGTTTCCATTTGGAATGTAATAGTATTCGTATCCCATTCAATCATTCCATGTAGGATAGTATCACTTGCGATAATGTTTGATATGCTGCACTTTGTGTTTGGGTGTGGTTCAGTCTGATGTTCTTAATCTAAGTTATGCTTTATTTGGGGTTTTTGTCTCTGTGGTCCATAGTTCATGGTGTAGAAATATCGATTATTTTGTGGAATGCAATCTGCAACACATATATGTTACGTCTATGACCGCATCTGTATATTTCGTTGCTATGTGTCATAACAAGTGGAATAGTATGCGGTTCATATTATTCAATTTCACATGGAATCGTACATTCACATGATATGATGTTCCATTCGGTTGTCGGTTCTTACTCTGTTTAACTCATTATTCATTTCTATATTGCATATGACATTGTGAACCATCTTCACTCTTTGCCTCTCTTACTTTTCATTCTTCAGGTTTTGTATGGACAAGTTAGAGCTTCCGAGTGAAAATATCTTGGTAAATCGGGAGGTGTATGTGGCATCCTCCTACTCTTTCATATGTAATAGATGTCATCAACTTGTGTTAGGTGTTTAATGTCAAGTGTAGTTTTACCACTCCCCCATTAGATTTGTATCCAAGTAACATAGTATATGTTATATGGAATGGAACATTTAAAATAATAAATACATAGCACAATTATATGGAATAACATAATCGCATGAGATTGTACCTACGTTTCCCACTGCATATTCCATGTGGCTCATGAGGTTTATATTTTCATAAGATTTGGGTTCCCTATGTATTGGGGTTTATATTTCCCTAACTTGGGTGTAGTCTTTACTATCAAGTGTTCTATTACCAATACCATTAGCTTTGTATTTCGTGTTGGTCATGAGGAATATAAATACATGTTCCCAATAGTATGACATGTGGATTTAATTTCACAAAGAGCTCGGTTACCTATGTATGGGGGTTTATATTTCCTTAACTTGGGTTTAGTGTTTACTCTCAAATGTTCTATTACCATTCCCATTAGCTTTGTATTTCATGTGGCTAATGAAGAATGTAAATACATGTCCCTTGTATTATTGCACGTGGATTTAGTTTACCGAAGATTTCGGTTGCCTATGATGGATTGGGGTTTATATTTTCCTATCTTGGGTTTAGTGTTTGATGTCAAGTGTTCTATTATCATACCCATTAGTTTTGTATTTCATGTTGCTCATGAAGAATTTAAATATATTTCTCCACTATTATGGCAGGTGGATTTAATTTCAAAAAGATCTTGGTTCGGTTGCCTATGTATTGGGGTTTACGTTTCTCTAACTTGGGTTTAGTGATTACTATCAATTGTTCTATTACCATCCCCATTAGTTTTTTATTTCATGTGGCTCATTAGGAATGTAAATACATGTCTCCAATCTCCTATTAAATTACTTAAATATATACAGGATATACTATGCAACTAGTATATAATTAACATGGTAAATGTTACATGGAATAGTAGTTCTCAGGTAAATAACATAGTACATACTATTTGAAATATAACTTCTCACGTAATAGACGTTGTAAACCGTTCAGCAAACACAATGTGTGTCACTGACCCAAGCTCCAACAACCAGTAAAATCTAATTTCCACCACTCGTTCAACCAAAAACTTTGAATGAAACAACATGCTATAAATCATCCATTTTATATGAGGGTAGTTTCCATTCGACATGACTAAAATAGAATAGAATCTCTGTTTGTAATTTACTAATATAATCACGAACAAAGACGGTGAAGTGTGCAGTTAATATAATCATGAACAAAGACGGTGAAGTGTGCAGTTGGGGAGAGGCGATGATGTATTTAGTGCAATAAATTTGCAATTATGGGTTACAGCTCTTCTGTATTAAAGAGTAGGAGAAAGCCACATACAAAGGTAGATTTACTGAAGATATTTTTACTGTGGAGAGGTAAACGAGTGGTGAAAATTAGTACCGGTAATCTTAAATGATGTATTCAAAGCAAAACATAAATGATGTATTCCATATAATAATCATTGTAAATATATGTGAAGAAACTCAGAAGCAACAAAGTGAAAGAAGATAAAGATTCACTGTCTTGAAGAAAGGAGGAGGTAATTTCGTGTGAGAATATTCTAATAAACCGAGTTTCATAGGAAATTTACTCTTTTGATAGAATAATACTATTCTGAATCTGTAATGAAATACATTTTGAAATATAAATGGTTTCAATTGGAACTATATTTGTATTTATATTCTATCTAAAATACATAGTATGAAACTACAATTCTTAAATTCTTCGTTTGTTTAATATTGTTTCTTTTACACTTACGATTTTCATCTACTCCTCTCTCAGGATCTTTTCCTTCCTTTGATTTTGACTACGGTTCTTCGACGCGCTTCCTAAATTCTCTTATTGTTACTATGAGACACAAAACCACCACGTTGTTTGCTTTATGTGTTGGAACCGGTAACATGTTACTTAGAAGAGTATAGCCGGGTGGAATAAAGGCAAAAAAATAGTGGATAGATTATGTCAAAATCATGTCCATTTTTTCAATTTTTCACCGAAATGTGGTTATTACGCCAATTAGCCCGAAAAAAATATCAAAACAAAATGACAAAAGAAACAGAAAGAAAGAAATTAAAATATATGAAAAAGCAAAAATCAGTTCTGTAGTAAAATAGTACATAGTAATGAAAATATCTCAGAATCCCACGAGACTGGACTCTCTCTCTCTCTCATCCCTGATTACCGTTCCTCCTACGAACTGGAATCACAAAGCACCACGTGGCGTAATGGCAGGAGATAAAGTGCCCCCCGTCTTACTTAGATTACACGTGATTGTGTGAAGAAGAAGAAAAAGAGGCAAAGAGCGAAAGAAACTCACTCCCACTTTCAAAAAGATCTTTCTTTTGTGATTCACTCAACAGGTAAAACTGTTTTTCTTTTGAAATTTCACATTTCAATTTCGTTAGATTCTGCTAGTTTATCGGTGCTTCCGTTTTTTTTTAATTTTTTTTTAAATTTTGTGTTGATTGAAGTTGCTAATTGCGATTGCTCTGTACAAAGTTGTTCTCTTTGGTGACTCTCGTGTTGTTCGGCTTTGTTTTGATTTACGAAAGACGATTCCTTTCTTCTGTGTGTTATACTGCACTTGTTCCCATTAGCTCATCAAGCAACTACCATTACTGTAATTGTCAGTCAAAAAGAAACAAAAGTGTAAGTCTCTGTCTGATTCTTCCTTTTGTTAGTATAACAACTTGTTTCTTTAATCTATCTATTTATTGCAAAGCTTGATTCTTTTCTTGTTATTCTATCGTTTTTATATAAACCAAAACTTTAATTATCAGATCAAAGTGTGACAAGAAAGCAATGAGTAACTCCCTAGTAAATAACTTACTTAACCGGGCTTTGATTCGTCCTCCACATCATACCAAGCTCAACTCTTCTTGCCTTCCTGCTGTGGGGAAGATTGGCAGATCTAATCTGAGTACACAGTTATTCGGGAAAGGTCTTCATAAGTCTGCACAGAGGCTGCTCACTGATATAGGAAGGCCTGTCTCCTTTGTTACACGAGCTGTTCTTGCCATGGATCCTGCTTCTCAGGTAAAATTCTTTCTTGCCAACAGATGTTGAAATGCTTGTACATTGATTGAATCCATTATATGCTAAAAAAATGTTTCATCCTTTGAACAGGCAGTAGAGAAATTTAATCTTGACGGAAACATTGACTTACTGGTAAGTGTAACCTTTTTACAAACAATGGCTATTATCTTCTTGGCATTTGCATAGCCATAAAAAATTATTTGGTGTTAATTTTTATGAATGTAATTCACAATAGGTCGAAGTCAGTTCTACAAATGTTAGAGAAGTAAATATCCAAATAGCTCATACAAGCGACTCGTTGCTTCTACACTGGGGTGGAATACGTGACAACAAAGAGTATGTTCTCGTCAAATGATGTTCAACTTGCCTAGCTAATTGTTTTTGTTAACTTTCTTTCTTATTTTCTTTTTAGAAAATGGGTTTTACCTTCTCGCTCTCCGGATAGAACTATAAACTACAAGAACAGAGCGCTTAGAACTCCGTTTGTGAAAGTGAGTTTTTAAAATTCATTCCTCCACACACATTATTACACTGCTACTTGTGTAACTTAAAGATTTAAAAATGTTGCTTTGGGTTCTCATTCACAGTCCGGTGACAACTCTTACCTCAAACTAGAGATAGATGATCACGCCATACAAGCTATTGAGTTTCTTATATTTGACGAGAGTCGCAACAAATGGTGAGCTTGCTATTTAAACTAGAACATAGAGCTACCTAATTTTTTCATAATCCTAAGTCTTAACATATGCAGGTACAAAAACAACGGTCAAAATTTTCATATAAACTTACCAATGGGAAAGAATGTGGAGCACAACGTTTCTGTTCCTGAAGATCTTGTACAGATCCAAGCATATATTAGATGGGAACGTAATGGTAAACAAAATTACTCCCCTGAGAAAGAGAAGGTATGACTTTGTACCTATACAACTAAGGATATTTTTCTTTGTGCTTTTATAGTTAAGCGAGTAATTAGCCTCTGGTCTTTATAGGAGGAGTATGAAGCTGCTCGTGCGGAGCTAAGGGAGGAAATGATGAGAGGTGCTTCAGCGGAAGATCTTCGAAGGAAGCTGCTGAAGAAAGATGACACTAGTGACTCTCCGGAGTCTAAGGAGACTTCATCCAGTGAACAGAAGTCAGAGAAAAAAGTTTCCAAGCAACCGAAGCAGAAAAAACATTTCAGCACTGAGAAGATTCAGCGCAAAGGAAGGGACCTGAATAAGCTTATATGCAAGCACGCTGCTGATTCTGTTGAATCAAAATCCAAATCCTCAAGTGAACCACGGGCCTTAACGACTTTGGAGATGTATGCTAAAGCAAAGGAGGAACAAGAAAGTACTCCGGTCTTTAGCAAGAAATCGTTCAAGCTTGAAGGCAGCATGATCTTGGTCAGTTGAGAGTATCTATCTTGCGCTCTCTCTTTCTATTTCTGTTCGGTTTAGATATAAATCCAACAATCATGTTCTAATTGCAAGTCATTGTTCCCTTTTATTCAGGTTCTTGTCACTAAACTTTCCGGAAAGACTAAAATTCATCTGGCAACTGATTACAAAGAGAAGATTACTCTTCACTGGGCTTTATCTCAAAAGGGTGGAGAGTGGTTGGTAAGATTTTTCTTGTTTTTGTTTTAATTTCTCAATCATACTTATAAAGCATTTCTGGTTTGGTGTCTATTTTGACACTGTAGGACCCACCTTCAGATATACTGCCACCAAACTCTTTGCCAGTACGTGGTGCTGTTGATACACAACTCACCATTGCTTCAACAGATCTTCCTAGTCCGGTAATGACTATTGCAATCTATTATATCCTATAAGCCTAATAGCATTTGAATCCAGAGATGATATGTAAAAGCCTCATGTTAACCGTAGGTGCAAACTTTTGAGGTGGAAATAGAAGGAGACAGTTACAAGGGCATGCCATTTGTACTCAAGGCTGGTGAAAGATGGATCAAAAATAGTGGCAGAGACTTTTATGTGGACTTTGCTAAAGAAGAGAAACATGTTCAGAAGGTTCCTCTTCCTTCTCGGTCTTCTGAAAATCACTTTTAATTGGGTCTGTTGTCTTCTAGATACTTAATTTTAGTTTTTTCCATTTGAAAGGATTATGGTGATGGAAAAGGTACAGCCAAGAATTTACTGGATAGAATCGCAAATCTGGAGAGTGAGGCTCAAAAGTCTTTCATGCATCGGTCAGTTTTATGGTCAAAGCATTCTGGTTCTTAATATTTTCTGCTTACTTTCCACAATGACTAAATTTATATTCTCAGTCATACATCTCTTTTGTGCATGAAGTGATATGCAACTTCAGGAAAACACTCTCGACTTTAATGATGGGTCAATCTTGTTTTTTTTTTGTTGTATTCTTAGATTCAACATTGCAGCAGATCTTGTGAACGAAGCAAAAAATGCTGGTCAACTGGGCTTTGCAGGGATCCTAGTCTGGATGAGGTTTATGGCTACAAGACAGCTTGTATGGAACAAAAACTATAATGTTAAGCCAAGGTACAGTTCAAAGAATGTGATTAGTAATCTAATTTCTAGATTCTGTCCACATTTGCAAAAGATATCTTCATTTTTACAGCGTCCTTCAGCAAATTACACAACTCACTATTTTATTGCAGGGAGATAAGCAAAGCGCAGGATAGGTTGACTGATGTTCTACAGGAAGTTTATGCAAGTTATCCAGAGTACAGAGAACTTTTGCGGATGATAATGTCTACCGTTGGTCGAGGCGGTGAAGGAGATGTTGGGCAACGAATCCGAGACGAAATTCTAGTCATCCAGGTTGGTCTTTATAATCTTTTCAAAAAGATATTTAAGGTAATAAGATGAAAAGTTTGGCATATCAAGATGGGATGGGATGAGTTTTTTATTTATTTGAAAAATGATTAGTAAACTTTTTAGTTGTTGAGTGAGTGAAGTTCCTGTTTGCAGAGGAATAATGACTGCGCGGGTGGAATGATGGAGGAATGGCATCAGAAGTTGCATAACAACACTAGTCCAGATGATGTTGTCATCTGTCAGGTATTTGACGTTTAATTAACAATAATAGTTCATGATTCCAGTTCTACAGTCTCTGTCTTTTTTTTTTTTGACACTTTTATTGATGTAGGCTTTGATGGATTATGTGAAAAGTGACTTTGACATGAGTGTTTACTGGAAGACTTTGAACGAAAATGGCATAACCAAAGAGCGACTCTTGAGTTATGATCGTGCCATACACTCTGAACCAAGTTTTAGAAGAGAACAAAAAGATGGTCTTCTCCGTGATCTTGGACACTACATGAGGACTTTAAAGGTTGATTCCCCAATTTTCTTGCACCTTTCTTCTAAAAACTTGGTCTAATTTGTGGTCTTTTTTATATTGTTTAGGCTGTTCATTCAGGGGCAGACCTGGAATCAGCTATACAAAATTGCATGGGCTACCAAGATGATGTAATGCTGTTATACTGAAACTTTATAGTTAATGATTCTTCTTGGAAATTGGCAACTGAAACATTTGTGTTGTCCTTCAGGGAGAAGGTTTCATGGTTGGGGTGCAGATAAATCCTGTATCAGGATTGCCTTCTGGATATCCAGTACACCTTTCTTCTCATCTTCCTTACACATTTCAAGAATTTAAAATGCCTGTTCAAATCAGTACAACTTACACTTTGTTGGCATGTTCTTCAACAGGACTTGCTTCGTTTCGTCCTACAACATGTTGAAGAAAAGAATGTTGAGCCACTTCTTGAGGTGTTATGTTTTCTTATCTACCATGTCGATTATTATTTTACTACTAATTTGGCCTCTTCGTATACTTACCATGAGAAGGAATATTGGTGTAGGGCTTGCTCGAAGCTCGTCAAGAGCTAAGGCCACTTCTGCTGAAGTCTCATGACCGCCTCAAGGATCTATTATTCTTGGACCTGGCTCTCGATTCTACTGTCAGAACAGCTATTGAAAGAGGATATGAGCAATTGAATGATGCTGGACCTGAGGTAAATGGATTCATTCTTCTTTCATGATAAAATTGTTCTTGCACATAATGTTTCAACAGTTTCATATGCTTCTTTTTCACTATTCTGCTTTTATTATATAATGCTTTTGTGTTGCAGAAAATTATGTACTTCATCAGCCTCGTTCTTGAAAATCTTGCCCTTTCGTCAGATGACAATGAAGATCTTATCTACTGCTTGAAGGTGAGTTATTCAGTGACTTTGCCCATGTTTGCTATAGAACATTATCTATAGACTGGTTTCATCAAGATCTTGCATTCTTGGCTTCCTTATATAGTCTATGTTACCTAGTTCTTCCTAATGACTAAAGGTCCATGGTCCAAAATGTGAAGAATTTAGAAAAGATGCATGATTATGTTCTACTGGTTTTGCAGGGATGGCAATTTGCCCTCAACATGTTCAAGAGCAAAAAAGATCATTGGGCACTGTATGCAAAATCTGTTCTTGACAGAAGCCGACTGGCACTTCAAAGCAAAGCTGAGAGGTACCTTGAAATTTTGCAACCATCGGCTGAGTATCTTGGATCTTGTCTTGGAGTCGATCAATGGGCTGTAAGCTACACTTCCTGTGACTAAAACCATCCTTCTTTCTCATCCATTATTTTATATATTTCCCTCGAACCATTGTAAACAGGTTAGCATATTTACTGAAGAGATCATTCGAGCCGGATCTGCTGCAGCGTTGTCATCACTTGTTAACCGACTCGACCCAGTTCTTAGGAAGACTGCCAACTTGGGAAGGTTAGATGGCCAAACAGTTATCTGACTGATTAGAAAATTGTAATCTAATGTACATTCGTTTTCTCTTTGATCAGTTGGCAGGTTATAAGTCCTGTAGAGGTCGTTGGATACGTCACTGTTGTGGATGAATTGCTCACTGTACAGAACAAAACCTACGACAGACCTACGATCATAGTTGCGAAAAGAGTGAGAGGAGAGGAGGAGATTCCTGATGGTGCTGTTGCAGTACTGACACCTGACATGCCTGATGTACTATCTCATGTCTCTGTCCGAGCAAGAAATGGAAAGGTTAAAAAAAAATGTCACCATGTTGTTACCAAATTGTTATTGATGCTTGTTGTTTTGTTCATTCAACTTTGTCTGGATTCCACTTGCAGATCTGCTTTGCCACATGTTTTGATTCTGGGATCTTATCTGATCTCCAAGCAATGGATGGGAAAGTGCTGAGCCTAAAGCCAACCTCTGCAGATGTGGTCTATAGGTGATTATACTTGTGCTTGATAGTGTTATTATGTTGAACTCTTTTAATTTTATTCTTTTGCTTGTTTTTGGCTCTACTCAGAGAGGTGAATGATAGTGAAGTTTCGAGTCAAAGTTCAGACAACTTAGAAGATGTCCCTCCTCCAAGCATTTCCTTGGTCAAGAAGCAGTTTGTGGGTAGATATGCTATATCGTCTGAGGAGTTCACTAATGACTTGGTTAGTGTGTAAAACGTTATTGGATTTTTACTTTCCTCATCTTTGTATCTTTTTATTATATTTTGGTCTTTGTATAGTAACGATACACTTCCCTTTATCTTTTTCTAGGTTGGTGCTAAATCAAGGAATATTGGATACCTGAAAGGGAAAGTTCCTTCTTGGGTTGGTATCCCAACTTCAGTTGCGCTGCCATTTGGTGTTTTTGAGAAGGTTCTCTCCGAAAAGGCGAATCAGGTACGGTTGCATAGTTCCAATGCTTCTTAGGATTTCTAGGGAATTTCTTAGAATGTTTCTTTTATGAGGTCCTCTCCACAAGCTATGGTGCATTGGTGTGCATGACTAATGAGTATCATGAAGTTGTCGCTGTTAAGACCAAATATATCTTGAGACTCTTATTTTTCATGATTATCTCAACCTACTTCCGAGTCACTCTCTCTCTCTCCCTCTTCATGTGGCAGGCGGTGAGCGAGAAATTGCAAGTATTGAAGAAAAGTCTTGATGAGGGAGACCAAGGTGCTCTTGGAGAAATCCGTAAGACAGTGTTGGGACTAGTCGCACCCTCAGAACTGGTATGTCATATTGTTTCTTTTTGTTAGAACCGTGGGACACAATTAACTATATTCATTGCTAAGAGAAGTGTGCCTATGTAATGGTTATGGTGCTCAGGTTGAGGAACTGAAAAGAACTATGAAAAGTTCTGACATGCCATGGCCGGGTGATGAAGGTGAACAGAGATGGGAGCAAGCTTGGTCAGCCATTAAAAAGGTCAAATCTTAGTATAAGCTACATTACATTGCTGCTTAACCTTAAATATGTCAAATCTCACTAACCGGCTATTTAAAATCTCAGGTATGGGCTTCAAAATGGAACGAGAGAGCGTACTTCAGCACAAAGAAAGTAAAACTGGATCATGACTATCTCTGCATGGCTGTTTTGGTCCAAGAAGTCATCAATGCTGACTACGCATTCGTCATTCACACAACCAACCCATCTTCTGGAGACTCATCAGAGATTTACGCTGAGGTAAAAAAATCTTTATTTCCCCTTCATCTTTACTCCTAAACCTAGGCCTGAGATTTTGAACCAAACGAACCAAAATTTCGGTTAGTTCGGTTTGATTCGGTAAGTGTTTTTTATAAAATCGGTTTTCGTTTCGGTTTGGTTTGGTTACTCTGGTTTTCTTCTTTAAAAATATTTATATCCAAACCATACAAAAACCCCAACCGAACTAAGCAAATTTCAAACCGAGATAACCGAAATTAGCTAAATTTATTCGAAGTTTTAACAAAATTAAACTAAAATCTAGCCGAAATCAAAAACTTCGGTAGGATTTTCAAAACTGAATAAACCACCAATCCGAACCAAACTTTATTTCGGGTTAATTAGATAAGATTTATGTTGAACCGAACTAAGTGAAAGCCGAACCAAATAACCTGAACTAACCAAAATTGCAGGCCTACCTAAACCCTTGCGAACCGGTGCTTTGTCCAACTTCGCCTGACTGTTACTTTTTTGGTTTCAGGTTGTCAAAGGCCTTGGTGAAACTCTTGTAGGAGCATATCCGGGTCGGTCTCTGAGTTTCATCTGCAAGAAAAACAACCTTGATTCGCCTCTGGTACTAAAACCTAACCACTGTTTTTTATAATGTGTGCAAACTGTGTCCTCTTAAAATGATTCAAGCTGATGAGGTTTAAAACATCATTCCAGTTGCTAGGTTACCCAAGCAAACCCATTGGACTGTTCATAAGACGCTCCATCATCTTCAGATCCGATTCTAACGGAGAAGATCTCGAAGGCTATGCAGGTGCAGGTCTCTACGACAGGTAACTAAACCTCTTGTCATTGTCTTGGTTTCATCATTGTAGAAATACTTGAGTAGCAATGAACCTTCTTCTTCCTGGTTTTTTTGGGCAGTGTACCAATGGACGAGGAAGACAAAGTCGTGCTCGATTACACAACGGATCCTCTCATCACTGACGAGAGCTTCCAAAAAAAGATCCTCTCAGACATTGCACGCGCAGGAGATGCCATCGAGAAACTGTATGGAACTCCACAGGATATTGAAGGTGTGATCAGACACGGGAAGCTCTATGTCGTCCAGACACGACCACAAGTGTGATCAAATTCTCTGACCATCTCAATGTGTACGTTACGTTATTTGTCCAGTGAACTTCTTTACTCTATAAGCAAAGAGTGTAAAGCATAAAAGCGTATAGATTAAGAAATGTGTAGCACAAAAACATTATTTGGCATTACCATTAAGATGTAAGCAAAAAAACTGTAATTGGAGTTGAAAACTTCTTCGGCTTTTGCTTTCTCGTAGTTTCTTCAAGCTTAGTACTACTCAAAACTGCTTATCGTTTCAGTGGTCGGGCGAGAGACTACTTGAAGTTTGCATATATGGGTTAGTTACTCCAAGTGTTATTCCGATTCCAGATATATTATACGACATAATTAATAAAGAAAGTTGTATAAAATGCAAAATTTATTTTATTTTCTTCCCGGATATTTAAGGTTACATGACCGCAATTTGGCAACGTCCACGAAATATTTTTGAAGATGATCAAATAAAGACGGAATTAGTATCATCATATGAATGTAAAATAAACATAATCGTATATTTGAAAATTGTGGTATTCACGTTAAATATGAGGTAATAACTTAGGCTAATGACTAACTGAGTTAGGCATGTGCACTATTACTTGATACCCGGCTTATTGATACCCGGCTTATACTTGCTACTTGACTCGGTTCAGTTTGAAAAAACCAGTATTTGCTACAATCAAGTCGAGTAACAAGTAAATAGATTCTATTACAAGTCAAGTAACAAATATATTTTTATTTTTAGCTACTTGGCTTGTTACTTGACTTGTTAGTATCCTCTACTTGTTCCTTTACTTGTTATATATTATTTAGTTTATTAAATATTTGATATCTATTTTATTAGTTAATTAAAATTTGATGTATTATATATGTCTATCAAAACTAAAAGAATTGTGTTTAAATATCAATACCCAACATTACTAAACTATTGGGGTAGTACTAACCGATTTAGCCCAACGTAAATCTGATGTTTATGTATAGAGCTGTAAAAGTAAAACTATGTGTTTTAACTTCAAATAGTCAAGAAAAATAGATTAAGTAATCGAAAAGATCAAGTTTCAAATTAAGTCAAATAAAAGATAAAATCAAGTAATAAACCAAATCAAATAATTTACAAGTATTAATTTTTTTTTGCAGGTACTTGATACATCGAGTACTTGTTCAGAACAAGTCAAATACAAGTAACAAATACAACTACTTGAACAAACCAAGTCGGGTAACAAGTACCTAAAAAATACCGGGTACTTGACCCGTGCCCAGGCCTAAACTGAGTTGGTTTTGAATCTTACGCAAAACAAAAGAAGGATTAGTATGAATTATCGTTTGTTCTTGCTCAATGCGTAACTACTGTACGCTTATGTACTACCCACAGTTATATCCATTAATTGCGGATAGTAATTATGTCCATCAATATTAGACATACATTAAGATTGTCTACCATGTAATCAACGAAAAAGTACTAAAGATGATGAAACACTTAACTATATACTCCCTCTGGTTCTAATCCTAAGTAGTTTTGCTTAAAAGCACGAATATTTAGAAAATTGTTATTTAAAAGAATATATCATTTAACCAATTAATTCAACCAATTATTAAAAACCTAACATTATTTCATTGGTCACACAATATCCAATAAATGAAAAAGATGCATTTAAATATGTAAACTATTTATATTGTGAAACAAACTCTTTTTGCTAAAATTACTTACATTTAGAAACGGAGGAAGTATGTATCACTTACTCCCTCTGTATCATTTTAGTTGGTGTTTAAGGTTTTTATATAAAGATTAAGAAAGTACAAAGTAGTTTATCTTGGTTACATAAAAATAACATTAAATAAAATAAGTTTAACCAATAAGAAAAAATACAATATTTTATAATTGGTCACAACTTTTTAATGACATTAAATTTTATCTAGAATAATGAGAACATCGTATAATATGAAACAAAATTAAAATCCCTAAACACTACTTAAAGTGATACGGAGGAAGTATATACGTATTCATATTAATTTTTTTAATTATGTACCATTTAGTTCCATGTAACAATATACTACTACGGAAACATAGATAATTGTTGTAAACGAATGGGAAATTTTTCTGTGTATTATTAATGAACAATAGAGGTTCCTTATATAAGGATTACAAAGTATAGAAAAAAAAGAAATTATCCAAAACCTAATACAACATGAAATAGGAAAAGATCTAAAACAGATAAATGGAAATCGTCCTAAGACTAAAGTCGGCCAAGAGCCGACTCTCTCTCCTCCGGACGACCGCCTCTCTCTCTCCTCCTTTGGCCACGGATTGGGCCTTGTCTTGGTCATTGGTTATGGGCCATCCACTCTAATGATTTATAACACTCCTCCTTGGATGTCATAACCATATGGGTTTGTATCATGCACTACGTTGCCTCATTAAAACCTCTCTAGGAAAACCAAAAACCCAAGGTGGGAAAAAATGGAAACCGTAGACAGGAAAAAGAGTACAACACATGACACTCCCCCTGATGAAGGCATCACTGAAGATCCTTCAACTGGCGCATTCCTATCTGATGAACCAGCTTCCTGAACGTTGAGGTTGGCAAAGACTTAGTGAACAGATCGGCCGAATTATCACTGGACCGTACCTGAACCACTTCAACTTCTTTAGCCTTCTGCAGGTCGTGGATGAAGAAGAACTTGGGCAAGATGTGTTTCGTTCTATCTCCCTTAACGTATCCATCTTTGAGCTGAGCTATACAAGCTGCATTGTCCTCATAGATGATCGTTGGTTCTTCCTTTTCTTTTCCCACGGCCAGGCCACTCTCTTTAAGGATATGGCCGGTCATGTTCCTCAACCACACAAGCTCTCGGCTTGCTTCATACATGGCTATGATCTAGGCATGATTAGATGATGTTGCCACTAAGGTTTGTTTTGTGGACCGCCAACTTACTGCAGCCCCACTGTGTATAAACACATAATATGTCTGAGATCTAGCATTGTGTGGGTCAGATAAGTACCCAGCATCTGCATACCCGACCAAGCTATCTCATGGTCGGCTCATATAGAACAATCCGAGGCCGGTTGTTCCTTGCAGATATCTGAACAGATGTTTTATTTCGTTCCAGTGCCTAAGTGTTGGACATGAACTGAATCTAGACAGTAAACTCACGGCAAAACTGATGTCCGGTCTAGTATGACTAGCCAAGTACATTAAGGCTCCAATGGCACTTAGATAAGACACTTCCGGCCCGAGCATTTCCTCGTCCGGCTTCTTTGGTCCGAATGGGTCCTTTTCAAGGTCTAAGGACCTCATGACCATAGGACTTGACAAGGAATGAGCCTTGTCCATATTAAAGTGCTTGAGTATCTTTTATGTATATGTCTTTTGATGCACAAGGATTCCATTATCCACATACTCAAATTGCAGTCCCAAACAGAACTTAGTTTTTCCTAAGTCTTTCATTTTGAATTCTTTCTTTAGACATTCGACCGTTTGGGAAATCTCTCCAGGGGTTCCAATTACATTCAGGTCGTCCACATAGACAGACATAATCACGAAGCCCTTGCTGTCAAATCTCTTTATAAAAATACATGGACTTATTGGATCGTTCTTATAACCTTCTTTCATTAGGTACTCTGATAATCGGTTGTACCACATTCGACCTGATTGTTTCAAACCGTACAAGGCTTTATTCAGCTTAATACAATGTTGTTCTCGAGAACCTTTCTTATCTTTGAGCTCAATACCCTCTGGAACTCTCATATGAATTTTATTATCCAGTGGACCGTACAGATACGCAGTTACTACATCCATTAGGCGCAGATCAAGCTTCTCTTTCACGGCCAGACTGATCAAGTATCGTAATGTAGTTGCATCCACCACAGGGGAATAAGTTTCCTCATAATCTATTCCTGGTCTCTGTGAGAATCCTTGTGCTACAAGCCGTGCTTTGTATCTCACTACTTCTCCTTTCTCATTTCTCTTTCTCACAAAGACCCATTTGTATCCCACTAGTTTGACATCTCTATGTGTCACGGTTATAGGGCCAAAAACGCCTCTTTTCTTTAATGATTCTAACTCCACGTTTATAGCTTCTTTCCATTTAATCCAATCTGATCTTTGCATGCATTCATATATGGATGTGGGTTCTAGATCCTCATCTTTTTCCATGATCTCAAGTGCTACTTTATAAGCAAAAATATCATCGACGTTGATATCATTTATGTTCCATTTCGTTCCAGACATTATATAGTTTATAGAGATCTCTTGATTGTCCGGCCCTGTTGTCCCATGAAGTTTGGCGTCCCGAACCCCATCATTTGGAACGGTCGGATCATTTGGTATGGCCGGCTCACTTGGCACAACCGTCTGGGTCGGCTTGGCCGGTCCATTAATGTTCTGAACGGTTTCCTTGATGCTCTCGGATCCAGCACCTCTCTTGGACTTCTGAGGCTGTTTATCTTTGGAACCAATAGGTCTACCACGTTTGAGACGTTTTTTAGACTCTGTAGCCACTTGACCTTGTCCCTTCTGGACATCTATTCGTATTGGTGCATTACAAGCCGGGATATACGATTTTGTCACTCTATTTGGGTCAGCAAATGAATCTGGCAATTGATTAGCTAGCTTTTGAAGATGTATAATCTTTTGGACTTCCATATCACATTCTTTAGTCCGAGGATCTTGCCAAGATATTGATGGTCGAGACCATTCGATTTCTTTGCTCAACCGGCCGTTATCTCCCCCTAAGGTCGGATATGTGGACTCATCAAATTGTGAGTCTGCGTATCTGGCCTTAAAAAAATCACGTGTTGTTGGCTCAAGATACTTTATAATGCTTGGGGAGTCATATCCTACGTATATTCCCATCCTCCTTTGTGGTCCCATTTTCGTTCTCTGTGGTGGAGCAATTGGAACGTAGACGGGACATCCAAATGTTTTGATGTGGGACACGTCTGGCTCATGACCCGTGAGTAACTGGGATGGTGAATATCTATTCTCACTAGATGGCCTGATGCGAATCAGTTCTGCTGCATGTAATACGGCATGTCCCCACGCTGATACCGGGAGCTGAGACCGCATGAGCAATGGTCTGGCTATCAGCTGGATACGTTTAATGAATGACTCGGCCAAGCCGGTCTGTGTATGTACATGTGCCATGGAGTGTTCTACACTTACCCCCATGGACATACAATAGTCATTAAACGTCTGGGACGTAAACTCACCAGCATTGTCTAGACGTATAGTCTATAAAGGAAAGTCTGGAAAGTGTGCTCTCAGTCTTATTATCTGAGCAAACAGGCGTGCAAATGCCAAGTTCCGTGTGGACAGTAGACAGACATGCGACCATCTAGTCGATGCATCAATCAGGACCATGAAATACCGAAACGTCCCACTAGGTGGGTGTATTGGTCCACATATGTCTCCCTGTATCCTTTCTAGAAAATTTATGATCTCTTTATTAACTTTGGCTGGTGACGGCCTAGTTATGAGTTTCCCTTGTTCACATGCTGCACATGTGAGATTGTATGGGACAACTCCTTTGAACGTGTGCCCTTGTGAGTTTATCATCAACTTTCGCATCATGTTAGTATCGGGATGGCCAAGCCGGTTATGCCATAAGGTGAAATTGTCGCAGACATTAGCCTCGATCATACTGACCTTTGCATAGTATAGGCCAGTAGACATTGCAGGTAAGGTTTCTAGGATCCTTTTATAGCCTTTGGTGATCGAAATTATGTTAAGGAATTCTTTATTTCCTTCTTCCCATGTTTCAAGATGGAAACCGTTCAATCTTATGTCTTTGAAACTCAATAGGCTCCTTTTAGAGCTTGGGGAATACAAGGCATTTTTAATCTCTAGATGAGTGCCCTTAGGCATCAATACATAAGCCTGGCCGTGACCTTCAATCAGGCCGGCTACACCTACAATGGTGTGTACGTTTGCTCTTTGCATTGTGAGATTTAAGAAATATCTTTTATCTCTAAGTATTGTATGACTTGTGCCACTATCCACTACGAGTATGCTCATCTCGTCATTCATTTCTATAAATAAGATTTCATTTCTCAGAGACTTCAAAAGTTTCATTTATTAAAGTTGAAGAACACCAAAAGAATAAAAACACCAAATCAATCATAAAGCAATAAAACAAGTCGTATCGAAAATTTTAGTCTTTGAGACAATCAGAAGTCTCAAAGTCCATAAGGTCGTCATTAGCAACATCGGATTCTTTATCAGCCTCATATCCGGAATCATGGACCATATGAGCCTCCGGGTTCTTGTCCTTAAGAATTTCTTGGTAGAGCTCACATAAGTGCTTAGGAGTTCTACAATTCTTGGCCCAATGGTTGCTCATCCCACATCTGTGACAAACGGATTTGGTCGAGTAAGACGGTTTGGATATACCGCCTCGACCTCGGCCATAACTGTCTCGGCCACGGCCGGGATTGGAACCACGACCACGGTTATTGTGGTTTCCTTTCCGGCCGGCCAAGTACCTATCTCGACCGTTCGAGTAATTGTCACGGTTTCTGTATCCACCACGGCCTTTGCCATGTGATCTCTTATCATTCTGGATGTAATTGCACTCGTTGGGATTTTTCTTTTCAACTTCATTGGACTTTGGTAATGGGGCAGATCCGACAGGTCTAGCTTCACTGTTCTTCATCAGGAGCTCATTGTTTGCCTCGGCCAGTAGCAGGCACGAGATCAGATCAGTGTATGTGGCGAAGCCTTTCATTCGGTACTGCTGCTGCAGAATTATGTTTGAGGAATGAAACGTAGAGAATGTTTTCTCGAGTAACTCTTCTTCGGTTACTACTTCACCACAAAGTCTCAGCATCGAGACCGTCTTGAATAAGACCGAATTGTACTCATCCACTGACTTATAATCCATGAATCTTAGATTCTTCCAGTCATTTCTAGCCTTTGGGAGTAACACCGTTTTCTGGTGATCATATCTATGCTGTAAAGCATCCCAAAGCTCTAGTGGATTTTCCATCGTAATGTACTGATCTTTTAGACCTTCAATGAGGTGATGGCGTATAATACTTATAGCCCTGTACCGATTCTTATCGGTCTCATTGTTGCCCTTGATGATTGTATCACCAAGTCCTTTTGACCTTAAGCTGATCTTTGTATCTAGCGCCCACTGCAAGTAGTTATCTCCGGAGAGATTAAGGGCTGCGTAGTCTCTATTTGAGATTTTCGACATCTGAATCACATCATTATTTCAATTTAGGTTCACAATGTGATCATGTGGCCGCATGGTATAACAAGCTCGGCCACAAACTTGTCTTACGCATCTATGAGAAAACAATCAATCTAATCGACCATGGTGCGAACAAACAAGCCACACGGCCATGTAGTCAAGCAATAGGACCGGACATGTAAAACTAATTGACCATGGTGCGAACAATCCTAATATTTGATTCTACATGTTCCAGAGAGATTAAGGCCACACGGCCATATGTATTTTCAATGCAATCAGATTCGAATTCGTATGTTTCTACATGCTGGTCGATTTTATTAAACAATACACATGCAATTCAATTCAGATTTATATGTAATGCAAACAACCTTAGCAATTTAATTTATGAATTTAGGGTTTTAACTTTAAAACTAAGGCTGCCGGTTTTAATTAAAGGTTTCAAGGCCTTTAGGATTCAAGTTCTAGATTAGATTACTTCAATCAATCTAACAATCCTAAAACCTCAAATCAACAAAAACAATTCAATCAATTAAAATCGAAATCAGTCCTTTAGGGTTTAGGGTTTCGATTCCAAAATTTAGGGTTTCTCAAAATCAAATCAGGAACAATCAATTTAAGTTCTAAGGAATCGATTTCTATATTTCTAGTTTAAAAAGATTGTCGATTTTAATCTTGTAGGTTTTAGGGTTTTGATCAAGATCAAAGTTTCCATAATTATGGATTAGGGTTTCTGATCAATCTAGGTTCTCAGATTAAGTTATACCTTTGTTTTGTAGGGGATTTAGAACCGGACCACCTTTAGAGAGAGAGAGGACGAACGGATGCAATCGGGTCGCGAAACGGGACGATCGCGGGCTGGAGGCGTCTCGGCTGCGAGCTGCGCGGAGATCGGGTCGTCTCGGGTGCGATCGCGTCTTCGGGTGTTGATCGCGAGCTGGACGGTTCTTCTGAGCTGAGAACGTGATCTGAGAATGTCTAGGATTCAAGAGGGATCTTCTGAGTTCTTGGATGAACTAAGAACATGATTAGGGTTTTAGGTGTGGTCGCCGGTTTTGGCTTTTAGGGTTGAGAGGTTTCGATTTGTCTCAGGGATCTAGAGACGATCGTGCTGATAACGTGTTGTAAACGAATGGGGAATTTTTCTGTGTATTATTAATGAACAATAGATGTTCCTTATATAAGGATTACAAAGTATAGGAAAAAGGAAATTATCCAAAACCTAATACAACATGAAATAGGAAAAGATCTAAAACAGATAAATAGAAATTGTCCTAAGACTAAAGTCGGCCAAGAGCCGACTCTCTCTCCTCCGGACGACCGCCTCTCTCTCTTCTCCTTTGGCCACGGATTGGGCTTTGTCTTGGTCATTGGTTATGGGCTATCCAATGATTTATAACAATAATGATAATTTGGTGGAAATAGATTAAGGAGGGCGTGCATGGGTCCCCAACATACGCATTCCAGCATGCACTGCTAATATACCCAGCCGCGCGTGCCAATTAATAACTGTTTTATTGTTTTTTTCTTTTGTAAACTTGTTTTATTGTATGCATATGCTAATGAATACACTTTTATGCACTCTTGCTACATCAACGCCATTTAAAAATACATTTTTATGCCACAGAAGTTTCATTTATCCGTAGAATTGTTTCAGTAGAGTGGTTCATAACTCATAAAATTTATTGTTTTCGATACATATTTATAGTTCTGGGCATAATATCCGTAACCCGAAATCCGAACCAAACCCGAACCGAAAAACTCGATCCGTATCCGGTCCGAAATGTAAAAAATATTCGATTGGGTCTTGTAAGGTGGTACAAAACATATCCGAACCCGAAGTGTTATTAACCGAACTCGAACGGATAACCCGAAAAATCGAAAAACCCGAAAAATCGGAAAAAAATATCCGAATAAACCGATCTGATGTCCAAAATAATATACAATATAATTATATGAAACATGAATATATACTTCAAATATCTAATTTCATATTTATTTTGATATGTTATCTAACAATAAGTATTTAAAATTTAAATAACTACCTTAAATATTTAATTATATATAAATAAATATATATTTCTTATGTTTTACATTTAAATTTTAGATTTTATTTCGGGTATATCCGAACCGATCCGATATAACCCGAATCCGAATGATATATGATTACTTTATGGGTTCTATGATGTGATACAAAACCGATCAGAACCCGATGTGTTATATCCGAACCCGATCTGTACTTGCAAATTTACTAGAATGGGACCTAGGAGGTGTTATAAAAGAGAACCGAAATCCAAAAAACCCGATCCAAACGCCAAAGGATACCCAAACGTCTAGGCCTACATATTTATAAAAGAAAAAAAAATATCAAAGAGTATTGACAGAAGGAACAAATAGGGAAGAGAGCAAATAGAAAAATAACTTTAAGAATCAACAATAACAAATTAAAAAGTAAAGTATTTGGAAATCCTCTTTTTGTCTCTTAAAATATACTAGAATGTTAAAAAAAAAAAAAAAAGAGAACACAAACTAACAGAAAGTAAAACAACAAGAAGAAGAACACATAATTGTAACTGTCTTTATCATAAGGAACATAGGAAACACAAGACTTCCCTTTATTTTGGCTATATACATATTTTCACACACAAAAACATACAATGTTTCAGGCTTTGTATTGCTGCTTGGGAACACTTCCTCTCCAGTCTCCCCCCTCCCCCCATTTTTTTTCCTTTATGACCTACTTATATAAATTTGATTTCATGTATTACTAAGATGAGATTGTTTTTTTTGTAGAGCTAATAATAATAACATAATACATATTAAATTGTATACAGAGTGCTAATGTGTTTTTCCTTCAGTGAGATTTATAGAAAATAATACAATAGAGACAAAGAAAGCAGAGCATCCTAAGGTCCAAACTAAGGATAAAATCTAATATTAGGATATGGCCCCTGTTTACGCATTATTTTACTGTCATAAAACTGACGTTCTAACGGATTTTTAGGATAGTTTGAATTTCATAGTCCAGAAAATTAGATTCAAGAAGCAAAGTACATACAACATAAAATTAAATAAAAATATGCTGTCACATTAATTAACGAGACACTGATACTAAGTAATTTCTTATCCTGTGTCAGCAAGATAATTTTGAACAAGCTTATTCTAATCTAATAGGTGGTCAAGGAAGAACTGTGCATACTCATTTTCTCCAGCCCATGGACCAAAATAAAAAGCATCTTACTTAGATTTTGCTTAGTCACTTTATGTCAGTGTGCTTTTGTGATTGTCATTTTTTTTGGTTCCTTAATATTGCTGGAGGTTAAAGAAGACAAAGAAACAAAAACATGAACATTTCATCACTACCCAAAGTATTTATAAACACAAAACACATATAAACACTTAGAATATTACTTAAAGACCCGACAATTCCATAAACTCCTTTTAATACTCGCTCTCCTCTAGTTCTCTCTATTTCTTTTATTGACATAAGACCCTAAGACGACAATGAGAATGTTCTTGATTCGTTATTTGGGTGGAGATGAATAAATTTCGCTTCAATAGCTTTGAAAATGGTGAGGGTTTGAGAATATTATAAAAATCTTAAGATTTTTGTCTTTTTTTGTTCACTTAATCTTTTGATGGGAGGTGTGTTCGTGTTGAGGAAACCCAGAAACGACCATAAATGCCGTCGTTTTGATCGATGCAAGACAATGAGACAAACAGAAGCAAAGTTGTTCTCAGAAGAAACAAGAATGAGAACAAGAGAAAGAAGACGAGGACGAAGAAGAAGAATAAGAGGAAGCTTCTTCTCAGACGTGATCCTTTTGTTTCGTCCTTGTTTCTCCAACATTCTCTTCCTCTATCTTCTTCTCTTGTCTTCATCTTCTTCCTCCGTCTTGTCGTCGGAAACAGAGCATCTCTCACTGAGAAACCAAACTCTCCGGCCACTCGAGGAGCTTAATAAGCTCAAAGCCATTAAGCAGCATCTCAGAAAGATCAATAAACCTTCTGTCAAAACAATTTACGTAAGTGAAATTTATAAAAAAAACACTCTTCTTACACCGTTTCTTGTTTTTATGCTCTGTTTCAGAAACACATTGACACGTTTTTTTCTCTTCCTTCTCTGTTTTCTGAGTCATGGTCCCATTGTTGTTGCAGAGTTTTTTTTTTTTTTTTTTTTTTTTTTTTTTTTGAATTTCATCGATTACCTCTCTCTCTCCAAACGAGACATTGTTTCAAAAAGTTAGTACAAGTAAAAAATGAAAAACTTAAACAAAGACAGCAGCGCTGGTAAGGAAGCTAAATGAAACCCATTCGCAGCATCAAAAGGAGTTGAACGACCTACGGTTGGAAATATCGGAACCAATGTTGAAGATATGTAACGCTGTCTGTAGAGATGGATTGAGTGGTAGGCCGAAGAAGATAATCTTTTCTGTCCATACCAAGAAGTTTTGCTCTTAGGATTAAATGCAGCTCTTTCAGTAAAGAATTAACAGACCTAGAGACAGAATTATGGATTCTTGAGTTTCTCTCTTTCCAAAGGAGATATACCACTGCCTGAAAAATTATCTTAAAAATAATCTTGAGCTTTGCATCGGCAGAAACAGACCTGAACCATATAAGGCAGTGTTCAAATGTACTTGGAGGTGAATGCGGGGCAGTAGCAAACGCTCTGTTCCAGAAATCCAGTGAAAACATGCACGTGAAAAATAGATGCTCCCGACGTTCATCAGCAGAATCACACAGGGGGCAAACAGAAGAGACCTGAATTCCCCACCTTCTCAGCTTATCACGGGTTGGCATTCTATCACGAGCAGCTACCCAAGTGATAAAAGAATGTTTTGGAATGTTACGTTGGAACCAAACCGATGAATACCAATCAACAGCCGGAGGAGTTGGATGAAGGGTATTCCAAGTCATAGATGATAAGAAGACAGTAGAAGGCGTGTTAGGGGTATTACGCCATAAGTAAATGTCTGGTAGAGAAGAGTTCAGATCAGCAGGCATCTCGGGCAGACATGCGCGCAGCAGGAGTAAGATGGGATGTCTACCTCTAGGAACAGACCAGGCACCCTTTGAAGCAGCTTGATTAACCGTAAGCTCAATGGATAATCCAGAAACTCTCGAACCATTAGCCCCTGTAAGGTGTATCAGAGGTCCAAGACCGGTCCAATTATCATGCCAAAAAGAAGCCAAATTCCCCGAGCGAACTTGGCATATCAAGAAAGGCCTCGCCAAATCTCTAAGTTTAACCAACCTTCTCCATATCCAAGAACCTATTCCCGTGAAGTCTGTGGTCCAAAAAGGTCTCCCTTCAATTACATAAGATTTTACCCACGCCACCCAAAGAGATCCCGTTCCAGCAAATAAGAGCCAAATGAGCTTTAAAGAGAAGACCTGATTAGCATACTGCAGTCTTCTCAAGCCAAGTCCTCCAACCTTTTTAGGGGTGCATACTGAATCCCATGAAACCTTAGCACTCCTAGCTGAAGATGAAGCACCACTCCATAGATAAGCATTGCAAATTTGCTCTAGACAATCAATACACCCCTGTGGTAAAGGAAACACAGCAGCCCAAAAATTGAAGATACTATATAAGACTGACTTTATCAGCTCAAGTCTTCCCGCGAAGGAGAGATGTCTATTTGTCCAAGAAGAAATCCTCTTAATAACCTTGTCAATCAATGGCTGATAGTCGCGTCGATTCATCTTATTCGGTATCAAAGGCAACCCCAAGTATTTTACCGGTAGAGAACCGGAAGCTAGACCAAACCTGTCAGCCATCTGCTTTAAAATTTCTGCATTCCCACCATCCAGAAACAAAGACGATTTGGCCAAATTCAACCCCAGCCCAGAGTTAAGATAAAAGGATTGAAGTATTCTGAGAATTCCCTCCAATGAATCTGAGTCGCCATTAAAAAATATCAGCATATCATCAGCGAAGCTTAAATGAGTCACTAAGGGATCAATAGCTTTGGGATGGGGAATGAACTAGTGAGCTAAGGCAGCACGATCCAGTTGCTTTGACAGCAGATCCATCACAATAACAAATAGGGAAGAAGAAATGAGATCTCCCTGTCGAAGCCCTTTCTTTCCCGGGAAAAAACCAGCCAATTCTCCATTCAACGCTATCGAATAGTGAGGAGATGAGACACATACCCGAACCCAATTCCGAAGATTTTGAGGTAGTTCAAGGGCCTCCAAGACATTAAACAGAAACCTCCAATCTACATTGTCGTAAGCTTTTGTAATATCAATTTGCAAACAACCTCTAGTAACAGTCCCTTCCTTATTAAAGTCTGAGACGAGCTCCGAAGCTAACAGGACGTTCTCACTGAGGATTCTGCCTTTAACAAAGCCAACCTGATTTCTCTGAACAATATCAGGAGTTAAATCCTGCAGTCTAGAGGCGATGATCTTGGAAATCACTTTGTATACGGTGTTACACAAGGAAATAGGCCGAAAATCTGAGAGTTTATCCGCCCCCGGAACTTTTGGTATCAATGAAATGACTGTGGCATTAACTTGACGAGGCAACACTGATGTAGTAAAGAAACTTTTGACAGCAGAGATGACGTCTTTACCAACCAAATCCCATGCTGATGTGAAAAACTCAACAGAAAAACCATCGGGCCCTGGAGCTTTATTTTTAGGCAAAGAGAAAAGCGTTGATCGAATTTCCTCATCAGTAGGGATTGCCGAAAGCTTGACACTAGCAGAGGCCTCACATCTAAAAGGATGTAATTGCTGAATCTGATCCACCGTCATCGGAGTAACTGAACCATTCTCTACACCCAAAAGATCAGAATAAAACTGCACCACCATGTCTTTTAAGATACATGGGTCATAAATCTTGGAGCCCTCCTCTGTCTGAAGATAGTGAATTACATTCCTGCAGAGGTTCGCTTTTACAGACTTATGAAAAACCCTTGTGTTGGCATCTCCCTCACTTAGCCAACGGACCCTCGACTTTTGCTTGAAAAAAGACTCCTCTGCTGCTGAAAAAAATAACCATGCAGATCTCGCTGCCTCTTCTTCCGCAAATAACTCTGAAGTAGGCGAGGTAAGGACTGAATGCTGCACTGCCTGCAGATGAGAGAAAGCTTCTTTTGTTCTTGCAGTAATATTACTGAAGCATCTTCGGTTTAAAGCTTTGCAGAGTTCTGACGGTGACATCATAGATTGCGTTTTATTACATCACCAGCCAGCATTTGATCATCCCAGATTAAGAGGGCATAAGCCACTGGTGCACATTCATATGTTTAAATCTTAATTACAGTCATTAGACACGTTAATGAAAAACTAATTTATCTGTGTGATTGGTTGGTTACTGAAGGATCCCCCTGAGAGGCCAAGAGGGCATAATAAGAGGAGAGGACTGAGACCAAAGAGCTTCCAGTTATGGAGAATGGAGGGAGGGGCATGTCCTGAGGAACAGTCCCTATCAGAAGAACAAAAGAAGAGGACATTCTCAGAGCAAACTCTGTTTCTAGTTTTGGCAAGAAACTCAAACATTTCAAAAGAGATACTAGCAGCAATGGCCATGAAGTAAGCTTATCTATTTTGGTCGAGTAGCAAAGTCTAAAGAAAAATATTTATTCTGCCTGGTTTATAAATTTAAAATTTAACTTCTTACTTGTTTGGAAATGTAAGATGTTGAAATCAATTGAATTTTATCTTTTACTATCTTTGGTAAGAAGAAAATGTGGTCGAGGAATTTGGAAAGTGTTTTCGGTTTCATTCCTTTTAATCATTCTTTAGCAGTTTCATTTTTTTAGATTTGTAGAAAAATAGAAGAATAGACAAGCCTGTCGAAAAAAAAGAAAAAGAAAAAGAGAGTATTGTATTACACTACAAAAAAAAATTATTTTGATTAATGATTAATCCTTTTGTACACTATGCTTCTTAGTTTTTAGATTGGGAAAACACAAACTCTTAAAGCTCTGTCATGGTTCTACTAAATCTATTTCATTTGAATGACATAAGCTGCATAGTCAGGAAATAACATAACTATAATCTCACGTTATTAATATGCAAAACTGTCGTAAAAAAAATGCAAAACAAGCATCGGCATTGGAAAAAGGATTACACTAAATAATGGTTGATTTGTGGTAATTAATTACTTTGGTTGTAGCATGCAGTGGGATACTTGAGCGGAGAAAAATACTACTATGGAGCAAAAGCAAGTATAAATGTGTGGGCCCCGCAGGTGCAGAATCAATACGAGTTTAGTTTATCTCAGATTTGGATTATCTCTGGTTCCTTTGGTAATGATCTCAACACCATTGAAGCTGGCTGGCAGGTGATTTGTTTTTAATGGTTCTATTTAGAAATCATATTTTCACCAATATAGTAGACCAATAGGTTAGTTTTTAATTCACCAATTTATACTCTTCTAGATGAAAAAATATATCAGCTGCTAATTGTACATAATTTATCTGCCATTAGGTGAGTCCGGAGCTCTATGGAGATAATTACCCAAGATTCTTTACTTACTGGACTGTAAGTAATTCCAATGCTAAACATTATAAATAATAATCCCTCTGTTCTTTAATATTACATATTCTAGGAAAAAAATTTGTTTTAAAAAGATCCATTTTTTTACATTTTCAAGACATGTTTTATTAACTAATTGCAAATTTCAAAAAACTTAATTGCACTTACTGAATTGTTATTGGCTTAAAATTATGAAACAAAGATAAACACAAAAAAATATGCAAATTTAATGTGTTTTATTAAAATACGTGAAAAATCTAGAATATGTAACATTAAAAAATAGAAGGAGTATGTGTTATAGTGTATTATATACTGCATATAAGTTTAAGTCTATAACTACTTAGCTCATATGTTTATTTGGAGACAGAACGATGCATATCAAGCAACAGGCTGCTACAATCTCTTGTGTTCTGGTTTTGTCCAAACCAACAGTCAGGTTGCGATTGGAGCTGCAATCTCTCCCTCCTCTTCATTCAAGGGTGGACAATTCGATATTACTCTCCTAATTTGGAAGGTACAATTGCGATATTACCCTTCTAACCACACTTTAATTGCAACGTTCATTCATTCGTTGATTTAAAATTGCAATTTTTTAAAATTTTTGGATAAAATAAAACCAATGTACTGCATTTTAATTAGAAGTTGCTCTTTTCTTTCTCCTTTATATCATTTTTTCAAAAAAGAAGAGAAGTCTACTTGAGTATCATACCACTTATTACATACACTCTTTACTTTTGTTAGAAGTTATTAATCTTTTTCGTTTTTGATACATTTGTCCCCAAATAACTCAAAATACTTACTACGCAATCCTAGGGCATGGCTCATGAGTTATCAAAAAAAATAGTACTATCTTTTTTTTTCTAGCCTCACACGTGTCATAATAATTAAAGGCATGTTTTCGCATTTAAGTGACAACACGCAGATTAAAACCCTATATTCTTTACTTTGTGGTGCATCATGTAATTTTTAAGTTTTAAAAACCATAGACTACTATAAATTTATATGGACTACACATTAAAAGTAAGAAATTCTTGGGTTCACCCCCTAGGTGAACCTCTAGATTCACCAACCAATAGTGTTTGAGTATTTGATATTTGATATCTTTTAAAAAAGGAAACAAAATTGAATTTCCAAATAAGATTATATTTTTGAAATAAAACAATAAAAATACATAAAAATAGTTACAAAAAATAAATAAATAAATATTGATAAACTTTTAGCAAAATACTAAATCCTATACCCTAAATCCTAAACTCCAAACTCTAAATTATAAACCTTAAATCTTGGATAAACCGTAAACCATTAGAAAATTTTAAATTCTAAATCATACATTAAAAACTAAATCTTAATAACACTAAACCCTAAACCCTAATCACTAAACCCTAAACCCTTGGATAAACCCTGAACCCTTGGATAAATCATAAACTCTAAATCAAAAATATTTAAAATTAAACCCTAGAGTTTATGATTTATCCAAGGGTTCAGAGTTTACCCAAGGGTTTAGGGTTTACCCAAGGGTTTAGGGTTTACCCAAGGGTTTAGGGTTTAGTGATTAGGATTTAGGGTTTAGTGTTAGTAAAATTTAGTTTTTAATGTATGATTTAGGGTTTAAGATTTTCCAACGGTTTAGAGTTTATCCAAAGTTTAAGGTTTAACGTTTAGGGTTTAGGGTTTAGGATTTAGGGTATAGGGTTTAGTATTTTGCTGAAGATTTAACAATATTAATTAATTTATTTTTTGTAGCTATTTTTATGTATTTTTATTATTTTATTTTAAAAATATAATCTAATTTGGATATTCAATTTTATTTCCTTTTTTAAAAGATATCAAATATCAAATACTCAAACACTATTGGTTGGTGAATCTAAAGGTTCACCCTAGGGGGTGAACCCAAGAATTTCTCTTAAAAGTATATTTAAGAATTAGCTATGTTTTTTTAATATTTCAAAACATAGGGTTAACACTTGTTTAATTGTTAAAACTATTTTTCAGGATCCAAAGCATGGGAACTGGTGGTTGGAGTTCGGGTCAGGTATTCTAGTCGGATATTGGCCTTCGTTCTTGTTCACACACCTGAAGGAGCACGCGAGCATGGTCCAATACGGTGGTGAAGTTGTGAATTCAAGTCCATTTGGGACTCACACTTCGACACAAATGGGGAGTGGACATTTTGCAGAGGAAGGCTTCACAAAATCTTCTTATTTCAGAAACATCCAAGTAGTTGATTGGGACAATAATTTGGTCTCTTCTCCAAACCTCCAAGTACTCGCGAATCATCCAAATTGTTACGATATTCAAGGTGGATCTAATAAAGCATGGTGTAGTTATTTTTATTATGGAGGACCTGGCAAGAATCATCCAAATTGTTACGATATTCAAGGTGGATCTCGATCCTCTCCCACTCTCTCACCCCCCCTTCATCAAAAAACCCTTACTCTGTCTGCTCTTTCTTCTTACCCCTCAGAAATTACAAAACCTGCAACTACCACTCGATCCTCAGGAGTTGCAGGCCCTGACTCTTTTACTCCTAACCACACTATCCTTACATCACCTGCACCCTCTTCTAACCTCTCAAAAACTTCTAATCTTGCAACTACCACTCTTTCTTCAGGAGTTGCAGGTCCTGATTCTACTCTCCCTAACCATATTCCCCAAATTTCTGATCCTAACCTTTCATGTCCTTTTTCCATTGGTTCTCTCCACTCTAATGGGGGACCAAATTTTTCTTCCTAATGAGTGTAAAACTCTTTTTTTGGAATGTCCGAGGTTTAAATGATTCGGAAAAGCATCGGCCTTTTGTCAGCTGGCTTAATAGTCAACATGTTTATTTTGGAGCTTTATTAGAAACACATATCAAAGAACTTACCCTGCCCCATATCATGTCCTCCATCTGTCCAAGATGGAACTATGCTTCCAACAACCAAGATGATGATGATGGAAGGGTGATCCTCATTTGGCGAGACCCACTGTCAGTCTCGATCATTTCCCAATCTCGGCAATCAGTTACTTGTGAAATCAAAATCCCGGGTCTTCCAGCCTTCATTTACACTGCTGTTTATGCTGCTAATACGAGCCAGGAGCGGACAAACCTCTAGGCTGAGCTAACCCATCTTCATTATGTCTTCGACCTCGACTCTAAGCCTTGGATGATGGGAGGTGACTTTAATCAGATCATTCACTCTACAGAGCAGTCCGTACCCTTTGATTACAACAACTCTTCTGACATGTACCAATTCAGAGATACTCTTTTGCAAGTGGGGTTGTTTGACTCAAGATTTCAAGGGCCCAGTTTCTCCTGGTCAAATAAACAGCATGCACTCCCCATTGCTAAGAAACTTGACAGGATGCTCCTCAACTATGCATCTATTCAGTCCTTCCCTCATGCTACTTCCTTCTTCCAAGCCCTTATGATATCTGATCACTCCCCCTGTCTCACTGACTTAGCCTTCCCCTTACCCAAAGCTGGAACCCAACCTTTTAAGTTCCTTAACTATCTCACCAAACACACAAATTTTCACCAAGTGGTTCAGGATGCGTGGATTCAGGCTGGAAGTTTGTGCATGGACCTTGCAAGTTTGTGCTGGAAACTAAAAAACATAAAGAGGGACCTCAGAACCTTAAACAAAGAAAATTTTTCAAATATTCAAGAGAGGGTTAAGGAAGCTTACCGTTTGCTTCAAATTTTGCAGGTTCAATCACTAGACTCTCCATCGGCAGAGACATTCCTTCAAGAGTCTATCTTAAGTAAAAAATGGCACTTCCTGCGACAGATTAAGGAAAGTTACTTCAAACAGAAGTCAAGAATTAACTGGTTAAGCATAGGAGATCAAAATACTACCTTCTTTCAAAGGATGTGTCAGGCGAGAGCAAGCTACAATGCGATCCGGTCGTTCTTATTGGCTTCGGGAGAAATTATTGTTGACCCACTTGAGATGAGTCACCTTGTTGTAGGCCATTTCAAGTCAGTGCTAGGTCCTGAAGGTTCAGTTCTGAGGCGTCAATTCACCCCTCTCGCTTGGTTTCACTCGCTTACTCCTTTCAGATGCTCGGTGGCTCAGCAGAATCAGATGATAGTGCTCCCAACTTCAGAAGAGATAACCAGAATTATGTTCAAGTTAAACCCCAATAAGGCGCCAGGGCCAGATGGTCTCTCTTCTGGTTTCTTCAAGGCTGCTTGGGGTATTTTGGGAGAGGAAGTTGTTGGTTCTATTCATCAATTCTTTCACTCGTCATTCCTGCCAGCTACTGCAAACTCCACGATCCTAACCTTAGTCCCAAAGTTCCCCGGAGCCTCCTGTATCATTGACTACAGGCCAATCGCGTGCCTCAATACCCTCTATAAAGTGATCTCACGGTTGCTTGTCTCTCGACTGAAACCTATTTTGCAGGGTCTCATTGTACCAAATCAAACATCATTTGTCAAAGATAGGCTTTTAGTTGAGAATACAGTTCTTGCAAGTGAGCTAGTCAACGGTTACCATAAGAACAAGGCCCCAAAGCGAATTACCTTGAAGGTAGATATTGCTAAAGCGTTTGATACTTTATCTTGGGACTTCCTCTTCTCTTGTTTAGATGCGCTGCAACTTCCTCCACGGTTCACCAGTTGGCTAAAAGCTTGCATCTGCACTACGAGTTTCACTGTGGGTTATAATGGAACAGTCAATAGCTATTTTAAGGGTAAGAGAGGCTTGAGACAAGGTGATCCTCTGTCTCCGTACCTATTTGTGATTGCTATGAACAGCTTATCCTTGATGCTTAACAAAGTTGCGGAGGAGGGGAAGCTCTCTTATCATCAAAACTGTCACCAAACAAAGCTCACACATCTCTCATTTGCTGATGATTTGTTGATTTTTATTGATGGATCAATAGAATCAGTGCAGACTGTGCTGAAGACCCTACATGAGTTTGAGCAGCGTTCGGGTTTGGCGGTAAGTTTCCAAAAAACTAGTTTCTTTGCATCAGGGTTGTCTGAAGAAGAAATTGCGACAATTCAAGCCTCAACTGGTATGTCGTGTGCCTCACTTCCAATGCGGTATCTTGGAGTCCCTCTCTCTTCGAAAAAGCTGTCTCTCCATAGCTGCCAGCCCCTGATCCAACAAGTTAAAGCAAAATTCAGTTCATGGACAGTTAAAACGTTGTCTTTTGCAGGTCGGCTTCTACTTATAAAGACAGTAATTTCAGGGATCACTACCTTTTGGTGCTCGTCTTTCATTCTTCCAATGGCTTGTGTTAAAGTTATTAACTCAATGTGTGGAGCTTTTGTTTGGACTGGAGGAATAGAGGGGAATCATTCAGCTCGGGTATCGTGGGATAAAGTTACAAACACTAAGGAGCAGGGTGGACTGGGAATTCGAGACTTGGCTACTTGGAACAAAGCGTGCATCCTAAAGCTTGTTTGGCTGCTTTTCTTCAGAGAAAACTCAGTGTGGGTTTCCTGGTTTAAGGAGGTCATCTTACGGGGGTCAATAAGCAACTACTGGACAGTCAAGCAAAACTCAAAATTTTCGTGGCTAGCAAATAAACTTATCAAAGCAAGGGATATGATTTTTCCGCTAATTAAATGTAGAGTTGGGAATGGTCTCACCATCAGGTTCTGGAATGATAATTGGTCTCCTTTTGGCAGCATCTACTCTTTCTTGAATGCAAGATCGTCTCGTCTAGGGATTCCGCAAAGAGCCACACTGGCCTCATTGTCTGATAATGGAAACTGGACCCTCCCGCCTGCTAGAACAGAGAACAAGATTGAGCTTCAAGCATATTTAACAACACTGGTGCTAACGGAAGAAGAAGATTGTTATGAATGGGAAATTGCGGGTAGAACAAGTAATGCTTTCTCTACTGGTGAAGTGTATACTTACTTAAGAGGGAGCATCGCAACTGTGAATTGGTCTCATCTGGTCTGGTCGTCGTTTGGAATCCCAAGACAAAGCTTCTTAACATGGCTGGTGATGCTTGATAGATGCCCAACTAAGGATAGAATGATAAGCTGGGGACTTGATGTTTCACCGACATGTCTCCTCTGTAACTCTCAGCCAGAATCCAGAAACCATATGTTCTTCGACTGCCCCTTCGCTTGTGTGATATGGTCTGCGATTGCCTCCCGAAGAAGACTCCATGCATTGCAAAACTGGGAAGCGACAGTACTTCAGTTGATGCAATTAACTGGTACCAAACAGAGTAAGCGTCTTACCCTTCTCTGTTGGCAGTCTACCATCTACTTCATCTGGCGTGAGCGTAATGATCGCCTCCACCGTGCCATCTTTAGATCACCAGAATTAATCATTCGAGGGATGGACAGGCTAATCAGAAACAGGATTCAGAGTATAAGAGTTGAAAACCCTCGATCATCTAGTGCTATGATGCAAGACTGGCTGGGATCAAACTGATTGAATCGGGACTGACTGTAAACGTCTCTCCGTTACGGAAGATGATCGTGCTCTCCACTTGGGCCAGTAATGGGCCAAAATGCTTTTAACTCAACTTTCACCTTATGGGTTATGGGTTAAGTTCTAATGATAGTGTTCACTTATAAAAACTCTATTGGGTCTGTTGACCATGATACACTAGCCATCTTGGTTTGTAACATTTTATTTCTTTTCTGCAATTTAAATTGAAAGCCTTTTTTACAAAAAAAAAAAAAAAAAAAATCCTAAATGCTCTTAAAAGTAAAATATAGTTAGGTTTTATAGGGATTTATATCTGGTCATAATTAGTCAGGGCCTCTTTCATCATTTTTTAACGCTTTTTATCATGTTCATTTATGTGTAAATGTATAAACTTATATTGGAGGAAATGTAGAATATATCGAAATTATTTGTTAACTGAAGCAAATACTATTATTCAAGTGATTTTACGTAACCAAACTGTTGTATATCTTGTATATATTACTTGATAAGCAAAACAAAAAAAAAAGGAGTTTTATTCTGTGAAAATTTACATGTTATGTCTGCCGTCCATATATATATTAGTTTTATATATGATCTCGATCTCTCGAACCTCCATCATCACACCTACACATCGATTTGAAATACACGCCATACTTTGTTTTCGAACAACACACAAACCATACTTCGCGATGAAAACAAGAAAAAAAAAAGAAAGAGACAATTGATATATGTGTAATTTATGAAAAAACTATACATACACCCATGCAACGCGGAAAGGGAGAGCGTGACTGTGCAGATTAGATCTATTTGTGAAGATTTCATGTTTTGGCTGTTTCAACGGACTTTCACCTGATTCTTGTTGAAAATTTAGTTAGGCAATTTAAGCTAAAACAATTTTATTAGGCAAAACAACAATTCACGATGATGTCTCTTGATTCTGGTCAGTTTTCCAAAATATTAATAATTAATGATTATTATTGAAATTGTCATTTCTGTGTTTGCATGTTTAGTTAATTATTAGTCAGCAAACCGACTGTCATATGCTGTCCAAACCCAGGGCTGGCCCTGGGAATTTGGAAGTCCAAGACCATTTAGTAAAGATTTTAAAATTTTGGGGACCTAAAATATTTTATTTTAAATTGAGGACCTATTTACATATAAAAAATTTCAAAAATTTTGGGGGTCCAAAGTGAATGTTTCATTGGGCTTGGCCCAGGGTCGGCCCTGTCCAAACCCGAACTTAAATTCTACGAACAGTCCAGTCACCTTGAACTCTTCTATAAATTATTCTCATATTATTGAGAAATCAATAAAAAAAGGTCTGGATATTGAGAAGCCTCTTTCTGTATGTTATCTTAAACTTGTTATAAATTAGTAAATTTGATGCATGTCATGAAATCGGCAAGGATGGTAATTCACAGCAACTGATTCATTATCCAGTTCCTATTATGAGAAAGAGAGATCACGTTTGACTTTCAGGATTACAGTTGGATTACTTGCCAATTATTAGTTTTTCACCAATTCTGGATTTTCAAGATTGTGAAATTTTGTTTTGACCATATACTCATATATATTGATACTTCTCACCCTAAAGAGATACGCCTGATTCTGAGTTATACTGTGCACTTAGAATAACAAGGCAGAGAAACAAAAAGGGAAGGGGGGGGGAAACTTAATGTTCACAGCACGTTATCTCCACACATAAATCAATGTGTATCATAAAGCATCGGTTAACGACCAACTTCAATGAGTTTTGCCACTAGAATATTATCTACTTCGTATTTTATTTAGACACAGTTAAAGATTCGCATTATTCTACTTCGCTGTAAATTGGAGATAGCTAGCTAACCTAGTGGAATCGACAAAACTTCAATGCTCTTGACTGGTGGTACCGTATAATAGGTTACAATAAGAAAGTTCATAACAAGTGGAAGTCCTCCACGGTCGCATAACTTTATTTTGAATCTCCTAAGAACATCTACGATGGGAGTTATTAAGGGAATCCTTACCGGGTGTGGAGTCTACTTTCTTAGAGTTTGTGCAAAAAAAAAATCCTTAAAATCCTTTGATAATGATTGATCCTTATACTGTTCTCGGATCCCATTGACTACGTGGCGGCCCGTGAATAGTCATCTTTTTTTTTTTTTTTTAAAATCCAAAATATCCAAGATTAATCCGAAATGCCTTTGTGCTAAAGACTCCAATGAATCTCACCATTGCGGATGATCTAATTTTATTGCGCGAACATGATTGTATCTTGCCGGAAAAGGAAAGAAAAGTTGGATATTATTATTACATACTACTTTTTGCTGAACGAATTAAATACTACTTTTATTTTCCGTGTTATTATTGCGAATATTGAGTTCTTTAAAAAAGAACCTACAAGCCATGTGCATTAGGGGGTGTTAAAAAAAAAGCCATGTGCATTAGTTCCTCAATAAATTCCACATTATACAGAACAAAACCTTATCTAACGCCAACAGAGTCCACAATTATACTTAACCTCCACAGGAGGCTACCTTCTTTTCTATTAAAAGCTTTTTCCCATTCTCCACATCAAACGCATAAAACACCAAAACACCTAAATAAATAAACATCATTTGGTGACTAAAGGCATCCATAACCCTACTTCATTTTCTATTTTAAAATAGATTAAAAGTGATCATGGAGTAAAAAATACTTTAATTCTACTATATTTTTTACCTCGTAATGAAGTTTATTTCATAAACCGAATAATCTGTTTTTTGTTTATTCATTATTCCATTATGGAGCGAGAAATGAATTAAGGTTATAACATTTTTACTTCATATTCTCTTTTATTCCATTTTAGAGATAATAGAATTTTACATTTATAGCGTTTATTAACAGTAGTCATATACATTGATGAGAGTGATTGTTTCATAATGTTATCCTTTTTCCTACTTAAAAGCTGTGGATATGTGATTAAATGTGAAACTTTTCTCACCCACAGGATTTAATTTCTAATTTTAGAAAGCTATAGTAAACTAAATTACCGCTTAAGCCTTAAACAGATGATACGTTATACATAGTTAACCGGATAAGGTTACACATCAAAGCAGAAGAAGCAGTTGGGAAATTATTAACCAACCTTCCAGCGCCGATCCAGCGAACTTCGCCGTTTGTCTTAACCAATCACAATTCACCAAAATAATAATGGTAATTAAAGCTGAGAATTTAATTTTATTACATATTTATTCTCAAAAAAACTATAGTGGGCCTTGAAATTACAATATTGCGGAAACTAGGAGAGGTCAAGACTCATATACAGATGGCGCGGTTGAGCTAAAAGAACTGAAAATTTGAAAGAACAAAAATCATATTCTATTGTTTGTATTGTCAGTAAATCATAATTTATTGTTTTGTAATGAAAATAAATAGTTGTTTGGTGAGAGGTGGGCAGATACAAGTGGATGACAAAGAATTTTCCAGAAAAAAAATTGTTCAATAAGAGAGAGAGAGACGACGCCACTTTCTCGGGAATATTCAAAGTTTTCTCATTTGATTTCTGGGTCCAAAGGATCATTCTTTCAATGTTCTTTTGAAGAAAGCTCACGAGGGTCTCTGTTTTTTATTCGTGTCTTGAGAGAAGAAGATGATGAAGTTGTGGATGGTGACTTCTCTTGAACTCGCTGAGCTCTTCGTGAGCGCTATGGTGCATTTGCTTTACGCGTTCTATATATTCAGCACCGCCGTCGCCGGAGATATATCTAAGAACGTTAATGATTACTTGTTCAAGTCAAATGTGGATGTCAACGACTACGATCAAAGTCAAAGCAATGTCGAAGGTCTGCCTCCTATTGTATTGGTTCATGGGATCTTTGGTTTTGGCAAAGGGGTAATAATGCAAAAACTCAAACTTTATTTCTTTTAATTAATTTATTTATTTTTGAATGAATGTTAAATTTATTCCATTCAAAACGTTTTTACAAGGAATGCAGCTCTAATTCTTTTAATTTATTTTATTAGATTCTTGGTTTTGAGGTTTGATCTTGTTGTGATCAGAGATTAGGAGGCTTATCATACTTTGCTGGTGCTGAGAAGAAAGATGAGAGGGTTCTTGTTCCTGATTTGGGATCCTTAACAAGCATCTATGATAGGTATGAGATCTTGATTTATATTTGATTTCTTATGCACATTTATTGATGATGACAATGGCTTCCAGGGCAAGGGAGTTATTCTATTACCTAAAAGGAGGAAGAGTTGATTTTGGAGAAGAGCATAGTGAAGCTTGTGGACATTCTCGGTTTGGTAGAGACTACAGAAAAGGTTAGGTTTTGATCTGAAACTTTCATTTTTTGTATTATTAATCCAAATGAAATGTATTATCTGACTTTGGCGTGTGTGTGTGTGTGTGTGTTTTAGGGCAATACCCTGAATGGGATGAGGATCATCCTATTCATTTTGTGGGGCATTCAGCTGGTGCGCAAGTCATACGTGTGTTGCAGCAAATGCTTGCAGATAAGGTTTGACGTTGAAGAATGTCTTCTTGGTTTCAAAAGCTCTGTTTAATGATTGATGCTAACACATGTCTCAAACTGTTATGGTTAGGCTTTTGAAGGGTTTGATGAAACTAATGAGAATTGGGTTCTGAGTGTGACATCATTGTCCGGAGCATTCAATGGTACTACCAGGACTTACTTAGATGGCATGAGGTCAGTTTCTACCTTTTGAGATAATTGTTTGATCTTGGAATCAAATGTGTATTCTCATCTCAAAATCTTGTTGTTACTATTACAGGACAGAAGATGGAATAGGCATGAAGCCAATATCTCTCTTGCAGCTATGTCGTATAGGCGTGATAATGTATGATTGGTTGGACATCTCATGGCTAAAGACTTACTACAGTTTTGGGTTCGATCACTTCAACATGTCTTGGAAGAAAACTGGGTTGAGAGGTTTAGTTGATTGCCTTGTGGGAAACACAGGTCCTTTTGCTACTGGTGATTGGGTCTTACCTGATCTAACGATCCAAGGCTCCACAAGTCTCAACTCCAATCTCCAGACGTTCCCAAACACTTACTACTTCAGCTATGCGACTAAGCGCACCCGCAGAATCATGGGCATGACTATTCCTTCAGGTGTTCTTGGCATCCACCCTATGCTCTTCCTCCGCGTCTTTCAGATGAGCCAATGGAGGTTCCCGCAAGATGTTTCTCCTCCCTATAAAGGCTACAGGTAAAAATACAACAAGACTCAAAAATGATTCAAACTTTAACATTCATTCTTGAAGTTCTTGATCAATCCTCTGTTTTCCTCTGTTTTTCCTCTGTTTTGCTCTGTTTTCCTGTGTTTTCCTCTGTTTTCGCTTTGCTTAAACACTGCAAAGTAGATAAACTGTTCTAAGAGAAGATAAAATGTTTCGATATGAAGGGATGAGGAATGGCAAGAGAACGATGGGGCAATGAACACAATATCAATGACGCATCCGAGGCTACCAGTGGAGCATCCAAGCCGGTTCATAAGAAGCGACTCTGAGTGCCAAACGTTACAACCTGGAATATGGTGAGCTAGTCATATTATAACATGTTACATAATACAGTGGAAATTGAATGGGAACCTTTTGTTTTGGTTATTTCAGGTACTATAAGATAGTGGAAGCAGATCACATAACGTTCATAGTGAATAGAGAGAGAGCTGGAGTGCAGTTTGATCTAATATACGACAGTATCTTCCAACGTTGCAGGAAACATGTTTTTAGAAAGATTCCTCAGACTCTTCCTAATCAATCTCCTCGTGCACCTCGCTCTCCTCGTTGATAGCCTAAAAATAGCAGCTTTGACTACATTGACGTTGAGCTTTAATTCTTTAGCAATTCATTAAATATTAGATATATATCCATTTTTCTTATTCTCTCTTGTTTTTCTATACTAGTGTAAACATATACATTTCAATTAAATTTTATAAATGCATCAGATTTTTTTCTACCTGTCTTTTATTCGTGTCAAATGATGATAATCTACTGTATAAAGTCTATGGTTAGGAATTCAAAATGCGTTTACTATAAACTCTCCTTTTATATTATTTATTTGTTGTGATTAAGTCAAGGGCTTTGGATCAAATAGTTACCACTAGGTGCGTTTTTTTTGTGTGTTACTGAACAAAGACTATGTATACTCGCTTTAAAATGATTTTAAAGAACAACAATTGTGTGAAGGTTGCGTTACATTCTTTGCTTTTTATATCACATTAAAACTAGGTGATTTGCCCGCACTTGCGGACCTAATAATCTTACAAATATTTATAAATAGATATATTATAAATTTTTTATATAGGATAAAGTTTTTTTATTTTAATAAAATATATTTTATTACATAAAATAAATTTGAAAACATTCATATATATAAAACTATATACATGGATTTATATTTATTTTAAAAATATTACGATGTAAAGTATTTTTAAATAGCATAATATAGAATCTTTTTAATTTATGGTAGTTATATATTAATAAATTAATCTAATATTATTATTTATTAAGGGTAATGAAGATTTTAAAAACTTTAACTTTCAACGTGAGAGGAAAAAAATCACTTCGTCAAAATATATAAATATTTTCGAATCTTTGCCAACTTTTGTCAAAAAAATATCAAAATGAGTGATTTTGATTGTCCTAATAAATTTATCTTAAAAGATAGATAATTCATTCGATCTTATATGATATATATACTAAAATTAGAAACGATTTAATATTACTAAACCAAATATAATGTAAACATATATATAATATTTTAATATTATTAAAGTAAATATAATATAAATTTAACTATGGTATTATTGTTACAATTTTTTAATTATTTTGAAGATAATTATAAATTATCAGCTAAATTACTAAAACAAATTATTAAAAGTAATAATTGAGCATAAAATATAGCTAAACCTAATCTAATGTGTATATCCTCATATCCATCGAATGAGAAATATATTTTAAGCAACTTAAGTAGAATCTGATTCACTAAATAGGTTTTAAAGAACTATTGGATTTAAGTTGCAAAAAAGAAGTATTGGATTTCCGCATTATTTTAAAATCATGAAGCGTTAACCTATAACTTTCTCCTTACATGTCCATATACAATTTGTTGATGGTCATCCAATCACTTTCATTCAATTCACTGGATATATTAAAACATCAACAAATTCCTTTTTTAATGCCATCAGCAATAGTCCTTTTTAATGTCTGATATATTTTCTCATCATGTACCATTAGAAAACAATCAATATTTCAAAACTTTATAATATAATAGTATAACTAACTATTAAACCTCAAGAGTCAATGAACATATCAATTCGTATTGCAAAATCAAGGGTTTTAAAAGTGTCAATGAACATCAATATGTATTGCAACATTAAAGGTTTCATTATGTCCATCAATGAACATAAATATGTATATACATGTATCTACTGACGCTAGCATCCGCCAAGACAAAATCAAGGGTTTCATTATGTCCCTTAACATGGTTAAACTTTTGTAATAGTTTAAAGCAGATTTTCCATATAAACTTAACGTCAAATATTATATAATCGGCAAAGTCAAACATTATGCATTTAGTTTACAATAAATAAAATAATATCAAATATATATAGATGATGATTTTTAAGTTTTAAATAGTAATATAGATCGATTATTTAAACTAATGATTCAATTAAATTAATTAAAATATGATAAATAAAAAAATTATGAACTAAAATTGTTGAAAACATGACAAATAAACAAAATATCTTAAAATTATGGAGAACATGATAAATAAGCTAACTCAATTTTCAAATAATAGTATAGATAGAAGTGGCTAATTATTGGACATCACATGGTTATATATTTTGAAATGCGTGGGCACTTGGTATGTGACTTTAGACACGTGGTTTGTTGGACAATAAATCATGTTCTTAATATTCATATTACTTGGTTGTTTTAGCTAAAAACATTTGAGCAATAATACAATCGTAGCTAGACTTGCTACTCTCATATAGGTCAAAGAGCTTAGTTTTCCTAGTTTGGAGTTTGGGCCAATTCTGTGAATGGAGGTGGGTTAATATCTCTTTGATAACAAGAATAAACACAAAAGTTTTTAGGAAAAAAATATTATTACTCTCTCAGAATAAATGAAGTAAATGCATAGATTAGTTTAGAAAATGTTTTGGCATCCATCTAACTGGCAAGTCAAATTTGTTTTGCTTGACTAGCAAAACCGCGAATAAACTAAATTATAATACTATATCCACATACATTCCGCTGAAATTTATGAGTAACTTCAAAACCGTGAATAAACGAAATTATAATAAAAATAATTCTCTTAAAAACATATTTTCCCTATATATAAATAACAAAATATTGAAATCAAACCGATTTGGAGTTGAGTAAAACCAAAACAAAACTGAACTAGAAACTTTACATCTCTGTATATGGCTGAAAACTTAAATTCGATAATAATAAACCCAAATTCAATTTAAAAATTCGGCTTAATTAGTTTGACAACAAAAAGAAAAAAAAAGAACTGTCACTATTTCATGTGATCATCTCTGTGCCGTTATAACTGCATATGGGCCTAGAGATTCTCCTTTGCAGAGTAATAACGTAGTATAATTGGCTGATTTCCCTATTACATGTGAACCTGTCTTTAATGTGTTACCAAGCAGTTGTCCGCGAATTCGCAGATATAAATATTGTATGAAAATATTATGTATACAATGTCATATAGTCTGAAACATTAAAAATATCATTTTTAACTTCGAATAGTTTGAAAATCAGTCATAAAATTTCTATAAATTTGATGTAAAAATAACTGATGAATATTTAGTAACAACAAATGCTTGTAAAATTATCTATATATAATTATCACATTAACTTCACCAACACATATTATGTATCTTCTTCGGCATCTTCTTATTTTTACCATTATTATTTCGTTCTTTTTATTAAATTTTGCTAATATTTTCCTCAATTTTTACATATTTTTTGCCAAATATTTATTTCTCTCTCTAAATAGTAATATAAAACATACAATCAATAAACCAAAAATTCTATTCAATCAACATTATTCTTTTCATTCATAATATTACCTCATTTACTAAATAATTTGACTTAAATGCAAAACATTTTTTAAATCGAAATTCTCGCATTTAAATATAATCCCTCAGACCCTAAGATGGTTATGTATTAACCAAGCCTGGTACAACAAATACGAGTATGGTCGGGTGTAATGTTCAAGATAAGAAGTATATGCATGGCACCACAGCTGCATGTTCAAGACAAGTCAGTAATAGAATAACTCCCTTGCCTTGGAATCCATTATATTGTCATCATCAATAAATGTGCATAAAATTAATATAAATCAAGATCTCATACCCCTATCATAGATGCTTGTTAAGGATCCCAAATCAGGAACAAGAACACTCTCATCTTTCTTCTCAGCACCCGCAAAGTATGACAAGCCTCCTAATCTTTGATCACAACAAGATTAACACAAGACTTATTCACTCAACAAATAAGTGAAATGAATCACCATTACATTATTGGATTTTTCTACATTAGAAAAAAAACTTCTGCAATGGGCCAATGGCAAATGCTTCGACCGAGATTATATATACACAAAAGTTTAAAACTCAAATTGGCCCAACCCAAGAAAATACTTGTTGACTGAATGTATACTCGCACCATGGAAGCTTAAACTTGAAGAGCAGAAGCTATGCATGGAACTAGCGAGGCTCAGTACTTCAAAAGGAGGTTTGTTCATAACCTCTTTCACTGTCAATCCACACGAATCCGTGATCCATAAATAGCTCAGACCTTCTGTGGGATCACCTGCAAACCAGAAAAGGCAAATACAAAGGTTTTTTCTGTAATGACTCGGTTTAGATTGAATCATAACAACATTTGTCTAATGGTTGTAAACTTTGTTGTCAAATCTTGAAACGTTTCCATGAACTCTTGGGGGGAATATGCCGTGTGTTACACATGCGCTTATTCCCGATGCTCCGTGTGCAGCTAAGACTTTCTGAAGGGGCACAAGAACGAGTGGTGAGTTATGAACGAAGTGAGAATTGGAGTTATACTTTTTGATAAGTTGAATCTTAGAGAACCTGGCATTCGTGCCACCCGACTGAACCAAATCATCGACGTGCCTTCCTTGAGCAAACAATCTGAATGACAAAGGGGGCTCTACAGGCTAACCATCGGTTAGAGTTTAATTTGTACGTAACTCCAAGCTCAAGGCCCAAAATGATAAGCCCAACCAATTGAACTTTTTAAAACCTTCAACAATAACTTTTTTTGATCAAAAACTGTTGTATACGCATCATCTGATATATATTTTTTATAAAAATTATCATTGAATTTATTTTATTTTTCGATTGACAGTAGAAAATAAATAAATAAATAAATAAATTTCAATCATATTATAAATTTTGGGATAAACAGAAAGTTTTTTTCATTTGGATATCTACTAAATTAGGTGCCTACCTACTTTAAAGTTACATAATGGGCTTTTTTTTTAATTCAGATTTTTCGAATGTATAGGAATTGTCTTGGCTGAAATATTCATGCATGACAAAAAAAAAATGGAAGCATACAAGGAACGCACAATTGCTTAAATAAACTACAAAAGAATATGTTTTGAATATGGTTCGTCCAAAAATATTATATTAAACACAAAAGATACAAAGTTGGATAAAAATAACGTTCTAGGCTTCTAGCCACATCTTATCTTCTTACAATTCTGTTTCATCTTCTTACAAAGCAGGTAATTGCAAAAGGCTGCCCAATAAGTTTAATGAATTTGTCTGCACTTTAGCCACATCTCCAAAGCCCAATTGCATTTTAATGAAGTTTATGGGATGGATTTTGCTTACATAATGAAACTATGCATTCTCTAAATAGCAATTGTTTGGTAAAATATACATGCATAACAAAAACAAAAATATGGAATCATACAAGGAACGCACAATTGCTTGAATAAAACAACAACGTACGACCATTGGTCATTTCACAAATTGTTTTTGTTCTTCTAAAGAATATTTATTTTAAACATAAAAAGCGATATAAAAGTATAACACAAACTCGGATAAAATCTAACGTTTTAGTAAAGCTTTTGAGTATGGTTATGGCTTAATTGAAGTACCAATAAAACTCGATTTAAATGATTGGATATGACCAAAAGATGCGGAACCAACCATTTTGCTTTGTATATGATCCATTTACTAAAAACTTTCAGAATGGCTAACACTTGCATTTACAAATGATACAACATACCTTTTATTTCTTTCAGAAATAACCAAACAAAAAAGCACAACTGTCATTTCAAACAAACATGAGAATCTAGCAACTTTATTTTTCCACGAGTGCGATGATGCAGCACCAAACTTTTAACGGCTTAAACCGAATCCTTTCTTTGACAAAAAAGGGAAGAAAGTGGGAAACTTTGAGTTGGACTATGACTTGGACCAAACATATAAAGATACCACATCATTATCCAATAGCCATCATCACCTCCACCTTCTAATAATTAAATCACCATCCGAGTATGTGCACGTATCTATATATAGTAGCCCTTGAAGATAGAGATTTCACCCACTAATCTTAAAAATATAAAAACCTCCATAAAGAAAAATTTCAAGGGAATGAGAAACATTTTCTTAGTCGGAGAGGCACCGCCTGATAAGATGCAGAAGAAGCCATTCAAGGAGGAGACAGAGAAACCTCAGTTTGAAATATTTCCTCAACGGTTTGTTTAGCTTTGGCCATGAGAAGCAAGGAGACAACAAAGAAGAAGTGCTTCTTATAATGGTAATGGCAAAAACGGCAAGTCATATATCGGCATCAGGCTCGTGTGTTTCGAGTTCTATTTTGATTTAATATCGGTTGTAATGTAGATCTTGAGTTTTTTAAGGTTTAGTTTCTACCGTATGAAATCATCCTTGATACTACTTTGTACCAGTAAGAAAGAGTATTGTGATATAGATCGTCTTGTGTGTGTCAGTGTGTTAGTGTGTGTTTCCTTCCAGTTTTTTTTTAAAATAAAAGCGGACAATGTTTGCTCATGAGTCTCTGTACTCCCTCCGTTTTATATTAAGTATCATTTTAACTTTTAAATTTTGTTTAATTTTATAAGTGTTGTTTTACATTTTGAAAGCATATTTTAAACAGATTTTTTCAAAATTTTCCCATATTTTTAATTCATTAAAACTAAACAACACTTAATATGAAACGGAGGGAGTACAAAGACAACACTAAAGATCACAGTATATAAAATATTTACCGAAAATTCAATATTTTTGTAGGGGTTAACACATAAATTTTGAGAAAAATTCAAAAATGTGAAAATACTTTTTAATGCATAGTTGCATCATTCACTAACATACGATGAATGTCAAAGAGGTTTGGAATTTTTGTTGTCTCCGTTTCTCTAGAAAATAACGATTTTATAGTGGTTAATCCACCAATTTAGGGAGTATTATGAAGTTTTACAAAATTAATTGACAAAAAATTAAAACTATGTCCATATACCATTAAAAAAAAGTTTAATATACACTAATACAAATGTAGAATGTGTTTAGAAATTTTAGAACAACACTAAAGATCATAGGCTTCAGTATATAGAATATTTACCGAAAAAATTAATATTTTAGTAGGGGTTAACACATAGGTTTTGAGAAAAGTTCAAAAATATGAAAATTCTGTTTTAATGCATAGTTGCATCCTTCACTAACATATGATGAAGGTCAAAGAGGTTTTGAACTTTTGTTATCCCCGTTTCTCTAGAAAATAGCGATTTATAGTGGTTAATCCACCAATTTAGGGAGTATTATGAAGTTTTACTAAATTAATTGACAAAAAATTAAAACGATGCTCATGTACCATGAAAGAGATTTTAATATACATTAATACAAATGTAGAATGTGTTTAGAAATTTTAAAACAACACTAAAAATCATAGGCATCAGTATATATCATTTACAAAAAAAAAATCAATATTTTTGTAGAGGTTAAGATATAGATTTTGAAAAAAAATCAAAAATATTAAAATATTGTTTTAATGCATATTTTCATCATTCACTAACATATGATGAAGGTCAAAGAGGTTTTAAATTTTTTTTTGTCTCCGTTTCCTTAGAAAATAGCGATTTTATAGTGGCTAATCCACTAATTTATGGAGTATTATGAAGTTTTACTAAATTAATTGACAAAAAGTTAAAATGGTGCCCATGTACCATGAAAGAGAGTTTAATATACATTAATAAAAATATTGAATGTTTTTAGAAATTTTAAAACAACACTAAAAATCATAGGCTTCAGTATATAGAGCATTTACCGAAAAATTCAATATTTTCGTCGGGATTAACACATTGATTTTGAGAAAAATTAAAAAATATGAAAATTATGTTTTAATGGATAGTTGCATTCTTCACTAACATATGATGAAGGTCAAAGAGGTTTGGAACATTTGTTGTCCCCGTTTCTCTAGAAAATAACGATTTTATAGTGGTTAGTCCACCAATTTAGGGAGTATTATGAATGAGTATTAAATATCCGAATGAGTATTAAATTATGAGATATTGGATATCCGAACCCGAACATATAATATCCGAACCTGAATGGATATCCGAAAATAACCGAACATATGTATAATTAACCTTATATTTCTAGTTTACATCTCTCATTTTATATAAAATAGTTATATTGATACTACACATACTTTAAATTCATATGATATACATACAATTACAGAGAAAATGAATTGCTACACACTTAAAATGCATGTCAAGCTTTTTATTTCAAGAGTTAATAAAAATTTACATCCAAAATTTAAAAGCAATAACCAAATTAATGTCTTTTTAGTTTCAAAATGTTATATCCATATCTATTACCCGTTAAATCTATTAAAAATAAAAAATTAGCAAAGTGAAAGTTATATTTTCAAATACAAAAAAAAAATTGAGAAATGAAAATTTAAATTTTTTTTTCAAAATCTAAATATCCGAACCCGATCCGAAATAATCGAATCCGAATTAAAAATACCCGAACCTGATCCGAAGTACAAAAATACCCGAACGAGTTCTACACCTCTACACCGAAATACCCGATCTGAACCCGAACGGCACCCGAATGCCCACCCCTAAATAAAAATGTAGAATGTGTTTAGAAATTTTAAGACAACATTAAAGATCATAGGCTTCAGTATATAGATCATTTACCGAAAATTCAATATTTTCGTAGGGACACACATATTTTGAGAAAAATTCAAAATTATGAAAATACTGTTTTAATGCATAGTTGCATCTTTCACTAAAATATGATGAAAGTGAAAGAGGTTTTGAACTTTTGTTGTCTCCGTTTCTCTAGAAAATAGCGATTTTATTGTGGTTAATCCACCAATTTAGGGAGTATTATGAAGTTTTACAAAATTAATTGACAAACAATTAAAACGATGCCCATGTACAATGAAAGAGAGTTTAATATACATTAATACAAATGTAGAATGTCTTTAGAAATTTTAAAACAACACTAAAGATCTATAGACTTCAGTATATAGAAAATTTTATGAAAAACTCAATATTTTTGTAGGGACACATAGATTTTGAGAAAAATTCAAAAATAAGAAAATACTGTTTTAATGCATAGTTGCATCATTCACTAACATATGATGAAGGTCAAAGAGGCTTAGAACCTTTGTTGTCTCCGTTTTGTTTAGAGAATAGCGATTTTATAGTGGTTAGTCCACCAATTTAGAGAGTATTATGAAGTTTTACTAAATTAATTGACAAAAAATTAAAACGATGCACATGTACCTTGAAAGAGAGTTTAATATACATTAATACAAATTTGAAATGTGTTTAAAATTTTTAAAACAACACTAAAGATCATAGGCTTCAGTATATAGAACGTTTACCGAAAAATTTAACACATAAATTTTGAGAAAATTCAAAAATATGAAAATACTTTTTTTAATGCATATTTGAATCATTCACTAGCATATGATGAAGGTCAAAGAGGTTTAAAATTTTTGTTGTCACAGTTTCTCTTGAAAATAGCGATTTTATAACGGTTAGTTCACCAATTTAGGGAGTATTATGAAGTTTTACTAAAATAATTGACAAAAAATTAAAACGATGTCCATGTACCATGAAAAAAAGTTTAATATATATTAATACAAATGTAGAATGTGTTTAGAAATTTTAGAACAACACTAAAGATCATAGGCTTCAGTATATAGAGCATTTACCGAAAAATTCAATATTTTTGTAAGGGGTTAACACATATATTTTGAGAAAAAATCAAAAATATGAAAATTATGTTTTAATGCATAGTTGCATCCTTCACTAACATATGATGAAGGTTAAAGAGGTTTGGAACTTTTGTTGTCCCCATTTCTCTAAAAATAGCGATTTTTATAGTGGTTAGTCCACCAATTTAGGGAGTATTATGAAGTTTTATTAAATTAATTGACAAAAAATTCAAACGATGCTCATATACCATGAAAGAGAGTTTAATATACATTAATACAAATAGGGGTGGGCACTTCACCCGATATCCGAAGCTGCACCGGAGACCGATCCGAAAAACCCGAACCGAAATCCGAACAGAATTAGCAAAATATCCGAATGGGTATTAAATTATGAGATATTGGATATCCGAACCCGAACGGATAATATCCGAACCTGAATGGATATCCGAAAATAACCGAACATATGTATAATTAACCTTATATTTCTAGTTTACATCTCTCATTTTATATAAAATAGTTATATTGATACTACACATACTTTAAATTCATATGATATACATACAATTACGGAGAAAATGAATTGCTACTCACTTAAAATGCATGTCAAGCTTTTTATTTCAAAAATTAATAAAAATTTACATCCAAAATTTAAAAACAATAACCAAATTAATGTCTTTTTAGTTTCAAAATGTTATATCCATATCTATTAACCATTCAATCTATTAAAAATAAAAAATTAGTTAAGTGAAAGTTATATTTTCAAATACAAAAGAAAAATTGAGAAATGAAAATTTAAATTTTTTTTTTCAAAATCTAAATATCCGAACCCGATCCGAAATAACCGAATCCGAATTAAAAATACCCGAACCTGATCCGAAGTACAAAAATACCCGAACGAGTTCTACACCTATATACCGAAATCCCCGAAAATCCGAAATACCCAATCCGAACCCGAACGGGTACCCGAATGCCCACCCCTAAATACAAATGTAGAATGTGTTTAGAAATTTTAAAACAACATTAAAGATCATAGGCTTCAGTATATAGATCATTTACCGAAAAATTCAATATTTTCGAAGGGACACATAGATTTTGAGAAAAAATCAAAATTATGAAAATACTGTTTTAATGCATAGTTGCATCTTTCACTAAAATATGATGAAGGTGAAAGAGGTTTTGAACTTTTGTTGTCTCCCCTTCTCTAGAAAATAACGATTTTATTGTGGTTAATCCACCAATTTAGGGAGTATTATGAAGTTTTACAAAATTAATTGACAAACAATTAAAACGATGCTCATGTACAATAAAAGAGAGTTTACTATACATTAATACAAATGTAGAATGTCTTTTAAATTTTAAAATAACACTAAAGACCTTAGACTTCAGTATATAGAACATTTTCTGAAAAACTCAATATTTTCGTAGGGACACATTGATTTTGAGAAAAAATCAAAAATACGAAAATACCGTTTTAATGCATAGTTACACCCTTCAATAACATATGATGAAGGTCAAAGAGGCTTAGAACCTTTGTTGTCTCCGTTTTTTCTAGAGAATAACGATTTTATAGTGGTTAGTCCACCAATTTAGGGAGTATTATGAAGTTTTACTAAATTAATTGACAAAAACATTAAAACGATGCCCATGTACCATGAAATAGAGTTTAATATACATTAATACAAATGTGGAATGTGTTTAGAAATAAAAAAAAAACACTAAAGATCATAGGATTCGGTATATAGAACATTTACCGAAAAATTCAACACATAAATTTTGAGAAAATTCAAAAATATGAAAATACTTTTTTTAATGTATATTTGCACCCTTCACTAATATATGATGAATGTCAAAGAGGTTTGAAATTTTTGTTGTCTCAGTTTCTCTTAAAAATAGCGATTTTATAGTGGTTAGTCCACCAATTTAGGGAATATTATGAAGTTTTACTAAAATAATTGACAAAAAATTAAAACGATGCCCATGTACCATGAAATAAAGTTTAATATATATTAATACAAATGTAGAATGTGTTTAGAAATTTTAGAACAACACTAAAGATCATAAGCTTCAGTATATAGAGCTTTTATTGAAAAATTCAACATATAGATTTTGAGAAAAATTCAAAAATATGAAAATTATGTTTTAATGCATATTTGCATCTTTCACTAACATATGATGAAAGTCAAAGAAGTTTGGGACTTTTGTTGTCCACGTTTCTCTAGAAAATAGCGATTTTATAGTGGTTATTCCGCCAATTTAAGGACTATTATGAAGTTTTACTAAATTAATTGACAAAAAAAATTAAAACGATGCCCATGTACCATGAAATAGAGTTTAATATAATTAACACAAATGTAGAATTTGTTTAGAAATTTTAAAACAACACTAAAGATCATAGGCTCCAGTATATAGATCATCTATCGAAAATTCAATATTTTCGTAGGGGGTAACACATAAATTTTGAGAAAAATTAAAAATATGATAATATTATTTTAATGCATATTTTCATCCTTCACGAACATATGATGAATGTCAAAGATGTTTGAAATTTTTTTTGTCTCCGTTTCTTTAGAAAATAGCGATTTTATAGTGGTTAATCCACCAATTTAGGGAGTATTATGAAGTTTTACTAAATTAATTGACAAAAAATAAAAATGGTGCCTATGAACCATGAAAGATAGTTTATTATGCATTAATAAAATTGTAGAATGTGTTTAGAAATTTTAAAACAACACTAAAGATCACAAGCTTCAGTATATAGAGCATTTATCGAAAAATTCAATATTTTCGTCGGAGTTATAACATAGATTTTGAGAAAAATTCAAAAATATGAAAAATATGTTTTAATGCATAGTTGCATCGTTCTCTGACATATGATGAAGGTCAAAGAGGTTTGGAACTTTTGTTATCCCTGTTTCTCTAGAAAATTGCGATTTTATAGTGGTTTGTCCACTAATTTCGGAAGTATTATGAAGTTTTATTAAATTAATTTACAAAAAATTAAAGCGATGTCCATGTACCATGAAAGAGAGTTTAATATACATTAATACATATGTAGAATGTGTTTAGAAATTTTAAAACAACACTAAAGATCATAGGCTTCAATATATAGATCATTTACCGAAAAAATCAATATTTTCGTGGGGGGTTAACACATAGATTTTGAGAAAATTTCTAAAATACGAAAAACTGTTTTAATGCATAGTTGCATCATTCACTAACATATGATGAAAGTCAAAGATGTTTGGTACCTTTGTTGTCTCCGTTTTTTCTAGAGAATTTCGATTTTATAGTGGTTAGTCCACCAATTTAAGGATTATTATGATGTTTTACTAAATTAAATGACAAAAAAATTAAAACGATGTCTATGTATCATAAAAGAGAGTTTAATATACATTAATACAAATGTGGAATGTGTTTAGAAACTTTAAAACAACACTAAAGATCATAGTCTTTAGTATTTAGAGCATTTACCGAAACATTTAATATTTTCGTAGGGGTTGTTAACACATAAATTTTGAGAAAATTCAAAAAAATGAATGTCAAAGAGGTTTGAAATTTTTGTTGTATCCGTTTCTCTAGAAAATAGCGATTTTATAGTGGTTAGTCCACCAATTTAGGGAGTATTACGAAGTTTTACTAAATTAATTGACAAAAAAATAAAACGATGCTCATGTACCATGAAAGAAAACTTAATATGTATTAATACAAATGTAGAATGTGTTTAGAAATTTAGTACAACACTAAAGATTATAGACTTAAGTATATAGAGCATTTATTGAAAAATTCAACATATAGATTTTGAGAAAAATTCAAAAATATGAAAATTATGTTTTAATGCATAGTTGCATCATTCACTAACATATGATGAATGTCAAAGAGGTTTGGAACATTTGTTGTCTCCGTTTTTCAAGAAAATAGCGATTTTATAGTGGTTATTCTACTAATTTAGGAAGTAATATAAAGTTTTACTAAATTAATTGACAAAAAAAATTGAAAAGATGTCCGTGTACCATGAAACAGAGTTTAGTATCTAATTATATAAAATAGGCTTTGAATCCCTCCGAGGGAGTCCACATCAGATGCCAGCGCATCAATTCAGAAGCTGACGTTCGTAACTCCTTCAACCTACTCCAAGGATGATTCCTCATTCAATGCATCTTTCCTCTACAGGTGATTGATCTCCAGCTGTAAAAAGATGAGCCTTCATCCCGTTAACAGATCACTCTGGCTCAACGTAAACAATGAATGGAAAAAGTCTTCGCTTTGCATGTTTTACAGTCCGATTCCATCTCACTACTTCTCCAAGAAGGCTCCAGTGAGATCTCCGGTGACTAATGAGAACTCCATGTCGAAGAGATTCTTCAAACGGCTGTTTCCTCCTCCTCCGGCTCGACGTATCATCATGAGGCGGCATGGCTCCGTGAAGCGGAAGGGGGCGGCATGGGTTTGGATAAGATTCGGCGATTCTCCAAGAGTTTCTCTAGAAAGTATGAGCTTGGTTATGAAGTTTGCCGTGACCATTAACCAGCTGCTAATGTTATTCACAAAGCAAATGTTAGTGCTTTTTGATTTGATGTCTTCTGGTTCTGTATTAGTTATGAGATCTGTTAGATTGTTTGTAAATTGTTGTGTAGATTACGACGACAATTGCCACTGAGGATGTGAAGAGAGAAATGAAGATATTGAAAACTTTTTCTGGTCATGATAATCTACTCATTTCTATGAAGCATATGAGGATCATAATGATGTCTATACTGCGATGGAGTAAACTCTCTTTTAGTTCAAACTTCCTTGGAGAGTCTTATACAAGTGATTTGTTGTTTTAAGCTATGTCAAAAAGTAGAGATTTTGGATAGAATACTTTCAAGTTTCAATGTAAGGGGACACTAGACAGTACACTTCAGACGTAGGATTGTTTGTTATATACTGAACTTGGTAGTGTGTTTTATGTGCAGAGGCGGAAGTACACAGAGGAGGATGCAAAGACTGTTATCATACAAATATTGAATGTGGTTGCATTTTGTTATCTCCTCGGTGTTGTACATCGATAAGTCCAACCTCAGGTGATTATAAGAATCTTTTAAGACAGTAAACACTTGGTAAAAAAGCAACCAAGTTTTTTTTAAAAAAAAATAGAAGCTTAAAGCTTCATAGAAATGACGATTCGAATTTATCCGTACCCCTGTATATCTATTTACTAATTTGCGTCATTTACTTTACTATAAGTTTCTCTTTCTATTTGCTTCAGATTCGGAGTTAACATCTGGGACAAGCAGCCATAGAAATCTGAAAAAGGCAGCGTTAATATTGACCTCTATGTTACCAACTTATGCTCTTTTATTTTTGAACAACGAAGAGCTTGAAGCCTTATAAAATGGTAAATATCAAAGCCATGTGATGCAGGTTGGTATTTCAACGAGGACAAGGTTTTGGACAGCTTAGTATGCTTGGATATGTAATTTAGATGTTGGCCAATTAAGTAAACAGTATGTTTATATCAAGGTCACTCTACACAAGTATATATTTCTTGGCATTTGAAAATATGGTTTTTACATATTGTTATTGCTATATAAGCATTTTGGACAGCTTAGTATAGCCTGTATAATAAATTTAGATGTTAGCCAGTTAAGTAAACGATATGTATATATATCAATATATTTTTTGGCATTTGAAAATATGATTTTTGCATTTCATTACTATATAAGAAATATATTGTTAACAATAGTTATAGTCTTTCAATAAGGGCAAGTCAGAACATTGTAAGACTTAGAAGCTCAAATGTAGTATTTTCATTCATTATTTTTATTCCATCCTAAACAAATGTTGTCAACGTCAAGGTATAAAACATGACCAGACTGTCTACTTGAAAGGTGTTAGCAACCTTCTTGATACCAAGTTCATATTGTTCTTTTCTTTTGATATTTTCTGCTTGATAACATTTTATTTGCTGCAATAAATATGTCGCATTTTTCAGTTTTGTTCGTTTACTAATACTTTGTTTAAACTATATGCTAGCTTTGAGCGAAAGCTGCTTCCAAGAACTTGAGAGTGGTTGGAACAGATAGAGGAAACAAGCTACTCTTGAAGATTCATCGACCAGTGTAATTTTTTCAAATTACATTTCATCGAGCCATGAGAAATGCAAAGAAGTCACAGATTTCGTCAAATTACATTGGATGTCTCCAAGTTAGCTATATATATACACGAACAGGAGATGAAAATATATTGACGATTGTAGTTATTTCTCTATCTTTTTCTAGCTTCAAAGAATTTTTTTTTTGTTGAAAACTCAAAGATTTTTTTTTCTCAAGAAATAATAGGAATCCTAAATAATATTTTAAAAAATAATAATTATAATTAATATTTACAAAATGTATAGTGGACAAGATATACATGCATATGTGAGACAAATATCATAATTAGATCCCATACATTTTCAACCAATAAAATGAAAAATCTTAAATAAAATTTATAACACACACAAAAAACAGTACTATACCGCAACTTATATTAAAATTTACAAGTATCTAACCAACATGGTCAGGTTCAAACCCCCAAAAAGCTGCGATCTCCACAAAAAGAAACATATGTGCAAGCAATGTTTATTATACGTATACTTTAGTTGTTGAAATTATTTTATAATTCACATTCCACCCGTAGGGCGGACCGACCCTAGTACATTAATACAAATGTAGAATGTGTTTAGAAATTAAAAAAAACACTAAAGATCATAGGCTTAGTATATAGAACATTTACCGAAAAACTCAATATTTTCGTAGGGGGTTAATACACAGATTTTGAGAAAAATTCAAAAATATGAAAATTCTGTTTTAATGCATAGGTGCATCTTTCTCTAACATATGATACAGGTCAAAGAGGTTTGAAACTTTCGTTTTCCCCGTTTCTCTAGAAAATAGCGATTTTATAGTGGTTATTCCACCAATTTTAGAAGTATTATGAAGTTTTACTAAATTAATTGACAAAAAAAATTAAAATGATGCTCATGTACCATGAAAGAGAGTTTAATATACATTAATACAAATGTAAAATGTGTTTATAAATTTTAAAACAACACTAAAGATCATAGACTTCAGTATATAGATCATTTACCGAAAATTTCAATATTTTCGTGGGGGGGTTAACACATAGATTTTGAAAAAAAAATTAAAATATGAAAATATTGTTTTAATGCATAGTTGCATCTTTCACTAAAGTATGATGAATGAAAGAGGTTTTGAACTTTTGTTGTCTCCGTTTCTCTAGAAAATAGCGATTTTATAGTGGTTAATCCACCAATTTAGGGAGTATTATGAAGTTTTACTAAATTAATTGACAAAAAATTAAAACGATGCCTATGTACCATGAAAGAGATTTTATTATACATTAATACAAATGTAGAATGTGTTTAGAAATTTTAAAACAACACTAAAGATCATAGGCTTCAGTATATATCATTTACCGAAAAATTCAATATTTTTGTAGAGGTTAAGATATAGATTTTGAGAAAAATTCAAAAATATTAAAATACTGTTTTAATGCATATTTTCATCCTTCACTAACATATGATGAAGGTCAAAGAGGTTTGGAATTTTTTTTGTCTCTCTTTCTTTAGAAAATATCGATTTTATAGTGGTTAATCCACCAATTTAGGGAGCATTATGAAGTTTTACTAAATTAATTGGCAAAAAATTAAAATGGTGCCCATGTACCATGAAAGAGAGTTTAATATACATTAATACAAATGTATAATGTGTTTAGAAATTTTAAAACAACATTAAAGATCATAGGCTTCAGTATATAAAACATTTATCGAAAAACTTAATATTTTCGTAGGGGTTGTTAATACATAGATTTGAAAAAAATTCAAAAATATGAAAATTCTGTTTTAATTTATAGTTGCATCTTTCACTAACATATGACGAAGGTCAAAGAGGTTTGGAACATTTTTTGTCTTCTTTTTCAAGAATATAGCGATTTTATATTGGTTATTCCACCGATTTAGAGAGTAATATGAAGTTTTACTACATTAATTGACAAAAAAAATTAAAACGATGCCCATGTACCATGGAACAGAGTTTAATATACATTAATACAAATTTATATTGTGTTTAGAAATTAAAAAGAAAAACACTAAAAATCATAGGCTTCAGTATATAGAATATTTACCGAAAAACTCAATATTTTCGTAGGGGTTAACACATAGATTTTGAGAAAAATTCAAAAATATGAAAATATTTTTTTGATGTATAGTTGCATCATTCACTAACATATGATTAAGGTCAAAGATGTTTGAAATTTTTATTGTCTCCATTTCTCTAAAAAATAGATAGAGGTTAATCCTCAATTAATGGAGTATTATGAAGTTTTACTAAATTAATTGACAAAAAATTAAAACGATGCCCATTTACTATGAAGAGAGTTTAATATACATTAATACAAATGTAGAATGTGTTTAGAAATTTCAAAACAACACTAAAGATCATATGCTTCAATATATAGAGTATTTACCGAAAAATTCAATATTTTCGTAGGTACACATAGATTTTGACAAAAATTCAAAAATATGAAAATTCTGTTTTAATGCATAGTTGCATCATTCACTAACCTATGATGAGGGTTAAAGAGCTTTGGAATCTTTGTTGTGTCCGTTTTTCTAGAGAATAACGATTTTATGTGGTTAGTCCACCAATTTATAGAATATTACGAAATTTTACTAAATTAATTAACAAAAAATTAAAACGATGCGATGAAAGAGAGTTCTATATACCGAAGCCTCATTTTTAAAAAACCTTAAACTATACTTATTATTAAACAGAGCGAGTGTTATGTTTTTAGTTCTTGATGATAAGTAAAGTAATTCAAAGAACTTGTATCTGAAAGAGAGACGAGACACAAGAGTTTTTAAAAAAAAAATTGCAAGTAGTTCAGTAGTGATCTTGAAGACTTGAACACAAAGTAGATAGTTCAGTAGCATAAGTGATCTTGAAGACTTGAACACAAAGTAGGTAGGTACTGAGAGAGAAGCTTATGCTGCAGCTGTGATGTACTGGATTGCTTCCTTGCAGATACCTGTCATGGTTGCTTCTGGACCATAGACCTCAATGGGGACACCGATCTCATCTCCAAGTGATCTCATCTTAGCAAGTCCCTTTTGGTAGTTTGGTCCTCGTCTCCTCACATATATATGCATCCTTGCTGCTTTCAGCTTTGATTCCTGTTGACACATATAATTACACAATATAATAACAAAAGATGTTTTGATTAGAGAGGAGCTCCAGTTTTCTTGACTGACCTTTTCTTTGAGAGCACGGATTATACCATTGAAAGTAGCAGCAACATCAGTGAAGTTGGCAATTCCACCTCCAATCACAAGAGCTCTGCTCTTTCCATCAGGGTTTGCTGTAGCACACTGTGTTAACTATTCATCAGTCACAAGAAAGAAACAGTCTCATGGAAGGAGGAAAAGAAACTAAAGCTTACATCAATAACAACTCTAGCGTACTGCAAAACCTCATCTTCTTTAGGTGCTCCACTGTATTCAGCATAGTTGCCAAGTTCAGATGCGTAACCAAGATCTCCAACCTACATAAGAAAATTAAACGTTGAATGGACTAGTAAGGGAAAAAGAATGAAGAGAACATACAGTATCTGCATAGATGACACTTGCTCCTCCTCCAGCTACCATTGTCCAAATCCTCCCCTTGGGATTCAGAACAGTAAACTTCAAGGACGCACTTGTCTGCAACCACAAAAGTGTCTTATAAAAATCTCTTTACTACCTCAAAGAACGATAAAGAAGACAGACCTTCTCATCTAATCCATGGATGAAGCTTTCAGTGAGACTCATCACTCTTCCAAATGGCATAGGAAACTCAACGTCTCCCCATCTAAAAGCTCAAGGGATTAACTATGTGCACCTTCTCAAAAGATCTTAAGCTCAAAGGGTAGTGAAACTCACTTCTTGAAGTTCTTGAAGGCGGCAGTATCATCAAGCTCACCCCTCATATCAAGAGGATAAGGCTTTCCATCAACTAGTGTGAAAGGATTCATCTCCAAGAAAGTGAAATCAAGATCTAGCAAATCAAAGGAAACAACAAGACTAAAAGATTAGATTATATCCCAGTATATGTGATTTGATATGTGTCAAGGTTCAGCATACCTTGGAATAAGGTGAAAATGACTTTGATAAACTCTTCAATCTCTGCTTTGATCTGTATGTTGAAAATGTTACTAATCGAAGTCACCAGTGTAGATAATGTGGCAATGTTCATAATGATTAGATTACCTCTAGTGGAAGAGTTGCCACAAGAGGTGCACATACTTCAGGTGCCAGTGAAGCACCCGTTTGTAAGAATATTGTCTTCACCTGAAAGAAACAGAAACCTCAAGTTCAAATGTACCTTAATGATGAAAGACACTGTTGAGACATTGAACAAAAGATACCTTGTCCCAGTTCTCCTCGATCTCAATCCCTCCACACTCTGAAAAGCTGATGCTGTAACCAAGGCGATCCGAGACAACGTTAAGATAAAACTCTTCATTGTGTGGGATGAATGGTTCGACTATAAATGTTGTTATGGGTCCTATGCATCCACTCATCTCTACCTGTAGATATAAAGATTGAGTGAACAAAATGTTATAAGAAAGATGGCTTTCAAAGAAAGTTTTACCTCTTTGCCCAAACGCTCTTCGACAAAAGTGGCAACTTCAGCAAAATCTAGTTTCAAGGCAACCATTCACGCTTGCCACGCTTTCCAAACAGCATGTCAGGTGGGCACCAACAGCTTCTCGGATCTGAGAGCTCAAGGGTCTTTCTC